>NC_051848.1:38020703-38102062 GCF_002237135.1 Teleopsis dalmanni
TTGTGGTTAGAGTTAATCGTAACTGAATTAATACTAGTATACTCATTATTTCATCACTGGTGAGTTTGAAATTGCATCTCCTACATTATTCTTCATCGGATGGATTGAATTTTAAGGCCAATAAATTTTTTTTCTAATCAAATATTTATAAAAACAGTAGACAACTATAATATAGTAAATATCATGGTATCAGAAAAGCATACAATTTTTGGTGTCGCAGAATCCAAAACAAGTGTCTTCTCAAATTAGCAATATCAGGACCTAAAAATGCAAATCTATACGGGATAACCACCATATTATAAAAATCAAAGTAAAACAATTGACAAATATACGTATATCTATTTTAAATTTATTTTTCAGAAAGTTTTTATCATGATCAAATGAAACTAATATTAATTAGTTAATTAACACAAATTAAGTAATGATCCCATAAAAGATCGCTTAAATAAATCCTGTAAAATCATCAGGTATCTGAAATTCATAAGTTATAATATAATTTTTCATCAAATCAGATATATTAATATTTTCTTACACATATCTTAAGTGATATGCTTAATTGATTTCAACAGATTTACTTTGATCCACTTGAGAGTTTTAATTAAAGTAATTCTTTTGGGGTTATTTCTAGGGAATACAAAAGAAATCATATGCATAATATGAAGATTTCGATATACCATATATGTACTACTCACTTTCATTATAGATTTGTACTATAAATTTTCACACATGTATATATACATGTATATAGGTATATGCTTTCATTGTAATTGCTTTTAAATATTGTATGTGCTTCCTTCCACCAGTCAATCATTCATTATATCCGTTGATAACCAAAAGAGAAACTCTCTTCAAAAAAAGTCTACGATTTCATTGAATTAAAGATATATAATAAATAATAATTAATTGAATTTTCACCTACCTGGTCTTTTATTAAATAATTAATATTATACATTAATATAGTACTGTTAACCAAAGCAACTTGCATAAGATAAGGATATATAGTAAGATTTTTATAAATGAAATGTGTATTATAAAAATTTACGAAGTCGAAGGAATCATTATCTATAGTAGTGTATAATGAAACAACACGTATCCTTAACTTCACTCCATTTTAATATGTGGAAATTTTTATCCAGTGTAAAGAAATTTTATAGAGAAAGAATCTTAAATCGAAATGCTATTATAATTTAATGAAATCTTTGGAATTAATTTGTGTAAGATAATCTAATAATCTCACTCACCTCTTTCTTAACTTAGTTTATATGAAAGTTTATATATGGTTTAAAATTGAGACATAGTTTTCCTAACATATTTTTTTGCCACGGATGGATTGGATGGTGCCTCCTTGAAAAAAGTTTAAAAAGAAGTGGATATAAGATTTTGATAAGGTTAAAAGCATAATAGTTCTAATAGTTTTCGTTTTAGTTAATCTTTCTAATATTATAATAAATGATGAAACAACACGTATCCTTAACTTCACTCCATTTTAATAATATGTGGAAATTTTTATCCAGTGTAAAGAAATTTTATAGAGAAAGAATCTTAAATCGAAATGCTATTATAATTTAATGAAATCTTTGGAATTAATTTGTGTAAGATAATCTAATAATCTCACTCACCTCTTTCTTAACTTAGTTTATATGAAAGTTTATATATGGTTTAAAATTGAGGTATAGTTTTCCTATTCTTTTGGCACGGATGGATAGAATGGTGCCTCCTTGAAAAAAGTTTAAAAAGAAGTGGATATAGATTTTGATAATAAAAAATCTGATATATATATTTAAACCGTTGTACTCGTATTGAGTACGCAACTAACCACGCAACTCTGAAATAATTTCCTACTCACCTTATTTTTAAAATTTGTGATGATGTGAGATGTGTTCAAATCAACAGAAATATAATATATATAACAAACTTAATTGTTATAATTATTTGGATGCTACATTTTAATGTCCAAGTGTCCTAGTGTCCAATACGACCAAGATTGATACAACAAGAAATTTTGAAGTTAACGCTAGAATTTTTAGAAAAAACAAAAATTTTTATTTTTTAATTTTACTAGTCAGTTTCTTTAAATTTATGTCTACTTTGATTACTATATAATTATTCTTTTCGATCTAAATGATTTATTATTTATCCTTAAATAAACCTTCTTCTTGTTGTGATTAACATATTTTAAAACCTCAATCTGATTTTAGTTTTTCTTCAGATATCTAGAGAGTTCTTGACTTCATATTGTTCTACATTCCACATCAATGTCGTCAGTAGTTAATGTGCCCTTTTCACGCAATATATGTAAAGATTATAAAGCTTTATTTTAAACTTCATACTCGTAATCACTTAATCGTGTAGTATTGCTATTACATTAAAATCAATGTAAATTTTTTACTAGTTTGACAGTCTATAATACTAGGTTCTTCGTAACCTACTTTATACGTGTTCGATTTTAGAGTTCTGGAACTGGTAAATTGACTAGTTTGTTAATAGACAATAATATTGCTTTGTTGTGGTTAGAGTTAATCGTAACTGAATTAATACTAGTATACTCATTATTTCATCACTGGTGAGTTTGAAATTGCATCTCCTACATTATTCTTCATCGGATGGATTGAATTTTAAAGCCAAGAAATTTTTTTTCTAATCAAATATTTATAAAAACAGTAGACAACTATAATATAGTAAATATCATGGTATCAGAAAAGCATACAATTTTTGGTGTCGCAGAATCCAAAACAAGTGTCTTCTCAAATTAGCAATATCAGGACCTAAAAATGCAAATCTATACGGGATAACCACCATATTATAAAAATCAAAGTAAAACAATTGACAAATATACGTATATCTATTTTAAATTTATTTTTCAGAAAGTTTTTATCATGATCAAATGAAACTAATATTAATTAGTTAATTAACACAAATTAAGTAATGATCCCATAAAAGATCGCTTAAATAAATCCTGTAAAATCATCAGGTATCTGAAATTCATAAGTTATAATATAATTTTTCATCAAATCAGATATATTAATATTTTCTTACACATATCTTAAGTGATATGCTTAATTGATTTCAACAGATTTACTTTGATCCACTTGAGAGTTTTAATTAAAGTAATTCTTTTGGGGTTATTTCTAGGGAATACAAAAGAAATCATATGCATAATATGAAGATTTCGATATACCATATATGTACTACTCACTTTCATTATAGATTTGTACTATAAATTTTCACACATGTATATATACATGTATATAGGTATATGCTTTCATTGTAATTGCTTTTAAATATTGTATGTGCTTCCTTCCACCAGTCAATCATTCATTATATCCGTTGATAACCAAAAGAGAAACTCTCTTCAAAAAAAGTCTACGATTTCATTGAATTAAAGATATATAATAAATAATAATTAATTGAATTTTCACCTACCTGGTCTTTTATTAAATAATTAATATTATACATTAATATAGTACTGTTAACCAAAGCAACTTGCATAAGATAAGGATATATAGTAAGATTTTTATAAATGAAATGTGTATTATAAAAATTTACGAAGTCGAAGGAATCATTATCTATAGTAGTGTATAATGAAACAACACGTATCCTTAACTTCACTCCATTTTAATATGTGGAAATTTTTATCCAGTGTAAAGAAATTTTATAGAGAAAGAATCTTAAATCGAAATGCTATTATAATTTAATGAAATCTTTGGAATTAATTTGTGTAAGATAATCTAATAATCTCACTCACCTCTTTCTTAACTTAGTTTATATGAAAGTTTATATATGGTTTAAAATTGAGACATAGTTTTCCTAACATATTTTTTTGCCACGGATGGATTGGATGGTGCCTCCTTGAAAAAAGTTTAAAAAGAAGTGGATATAAGATTTTGATAAGGTTAAAAGCATAATAGTTCTAATAGTTTTCGTTTTAGTTAGTCTTTCTAATATTATAATAAATGATGAAACAACACGTATCCTTAACTTTACTCCATTTTAATAATATGTGGAAATTTTTATCCAGTGTAAAGAAATTTTATAGAGAAAGAATCTTAAATCGAAATGCTATTATAATTTAATGAAATCTTTGGAATTAATTTGTGTAAGATAATCTAATAATCTCACTCACCTCTTTCTTAACTTAGTTTATATGAAAGTTTATATATGGTTTAAAATTGAGACATAGTTTTCCTAACATATTTTTTTGCCACGGATGGATTGGATGGTGCCTCCTTGAAAAAAGTTTAAAAAGAAGTGGATATAAGATTGTGATAAGGTTAAAAGCATATTAGTTCTAATAGTTTTCGTTTTAGTTAGTCTTTCTAATATTATAATAAATGATGAAACAACACGTATCCTTAACTTCACTCCATTTTAATAATATGTGGAAATTTTTATCCAGTGTAAAGAAATTTTATAGAGAAAGAATCTTAAATCGAAATGCTATTATAATTTAATGAAATCTTTGGAATTAATTTGTGTAAGATAATCTAATAATCTCACTCACCTCTTTCTTAACTTAGTTTATATGAAAGTTTATATATGGTTTAAAATTGAGACATAGTTTTCCTAACACATTTTTTTGCCACGGATGGATTGGATGGTGCCTCCTTGAAAAAAGTTTAAAAAGAAGTGGATATAAGATTTTGATAAGGTTAAAAGCATAATAGTTCTAATAGTTTTCGTTTTAGTTAATCTTTCTAATATTATAATAAATGATGAAACAACACGTATCCTTAACTTCACTCCATTTTAATAATATGTGGAAATTTTTATCCAGTGTAAAGAAATTTTATAGAGAAAGAATCTTAAATCGAAATGCTATTATAATTTAATGAAATCTTTGGAATTAATTTGTGTAAGATAATCTAATAATCTCACTCACCTCTTTCTTAACTTAGTTTATATGAAAGTTTATGTATGGTTTAAAATTGAGGTATAGTTTTCCTATTCTTTTGGCACGGATGGATAGAATGGTGCCTCCTTGAAAAAAGTTTAAAAAGAAGTGGATATAGATTTTGATAATAAAAAATCTGATATATATATTTAAACCGTTGTACTCGTATTGAGTACGCAACTAACCACGCAACTCTGAAATAATTTCCTACTCACCTTATTTTTAAAATTTGTGATGATGTGAGATGTGTTCAAATCAACAGAAATATAATATATATAACAAACTTAATTGTTATAATTATTTGGATGCTACATTTTAATGTCCAAGTGTCCTAGTGTCCAATACGACCAAGATTGATACAACAAGAAATTTTGAAGTTAACGCTAGAATTTTTAGAAAAAACAAAAATTTTTATTTTTTAATTTTACTAGTCAGTTTCTTTAAATTTATGTCTACTTTGATTACTATATAATTATTCTTTTCGATCTAAATGATTTATTATTTATCCTTAAATAAACCTTCTTCTTGTTGTGATTAACATATTTTAAAACCTCAATCTGATTTTAGTTTTTCTTCAGATATCTAGAGAGTTCTTGACTTCATATTGTTCTACATTCCACATCAATGTCGTCAGTAGTTAATGTGCCCTTTTCACGCAATATATGTAAAGATTATAAAGCTTTATTTTAAACTTCATACTCGTAATCACTTAATCGTGTAGTATTGCTATTACATTAAAATCAATGTAAATTTTTTACTAGTTTGACAGTCTATAATACTAGGTTCTTCGTAACCTACTTTATACGTGTTCGATTTTAGAGTTCTGGAACTGGTAAATTGACTAGTTTGTTAATAGACAATAATATTGCTTTGTTGTGGTTAGAGTTAATCGTAACTGAATTAATACTAGTATACTCATTATTTCATCACTGGTGAGTTTGAAATTGCATCTCCTACATTATTCTTCATCGGATGGATTGAATTTTAAAGCCAAGAAATTTTTTTTCTAATCAAATATTTATAAAAACAGTAGACAACTATAATATAGTAAATATCATGGTATCAGAAAAGCATACAATTTTTGGTGTCGCAGAATCCAAAACAAGTGTCTTCTCAAATTAGCAATATCAGGACCTAAAAATGCAAATCTATACGGGATAACCACCATATTATAAAAATCAAAGTAAAACAATTGACAAATATACGTATATCTATTTTAAATTTATTTTTCAGAAAGTTTTTATCATGATCAAATGAAACTAATATTAATTAGTTAATTAACACAAATTAAGTAATGATCCCATAAAAGATCGATTAAATAAATCCTGTAAAATCATCAGGTATCTGAAATTCATAAGTTATAATATAATTTTTCATCAAATCAGATATATTAATATTTTCTTACACATATCTCAAGTGATATGCTTATTTGATTTCAACAGATTTACTTTGATCCACTTGAGAGTTTTAATTAGGGTAATTCTTTTAGGGTTATTTCTAGGGAATACAAAAGAAATCATATGCATAATATGAAGATTTCGATATACCATATATGTACTACTCACTTTCATTATAGACTTGTACTATAAATTTTCATACATGTATATATACATGTATATTTACATGTATATAGGTATATGCTTTCATTGTAATTGCTTTTAAATATTGTATGTGCTTCCTTCCACCAATCAATCATATATTATACTTGTATCCGTTGATTACAAACAAATTTGTACTTAATTGTTTTCATTCTATGGGAAAAAGGAGTAATAACCGATCTCCATATTTTTATACCATGAGTGCAGTCTTTTATACACACATCTGTGAACTGATTTATACCGTCATACACATTGAACTTAATTAATGAATGAACTTAACTAAAATAGTACTTAAATACTGAATAGATGTTAATATGTGTATAAAGTGATACAGGATTGCTTCAGAGTTTTTTTTTTCTTTGGGAACAAAATGTTAAGGGATTCTTTTAGGGACTTAAGACAAAATTGTAATTTTTTTTTATTATGTGTAGTAAATTATTTTTACATTCATTACATAAAACCTGCAATAAAACCATATGTTTGCATATTTGTAGTTCTATATACATCCGTCTATATACTTAGCTAAGTCCTTAGTCTACTTAGCTAAGCACGACAAGTCTATAACGATTACTTCGAAAATGATAGATGACTGCCTTAACCTTGAGAATACTTAAGGAAAATTTAATGTCGTAGTATTAGGATAAATCAGAGAAAATAAAAAATATGTAAGTTGAGTTTGGATTAATTACCCATAAAATAATAAGAGTAATAATGTGCTAATTATTATGTATCATACGAATGATGATATTCAATCAAAAGTAATCCTTGATGGTAGTGTATTGATTTTAGTTGTAATAAAATTTACAACTGTTGAAATAGAAGACACTCCAGCTAAATGAAGAGAAAAACAGTACATTAAAAGATATAGGAAGATAAAAAGTACATCCTGTTCCAGCTCCATATACAACTCTTCTATTACTAATTATTACTCATGAGAGCAGCAAACATGCCCTAACTGATTTCGAGCTCTATTATGGATTTACAAAAAAACAATCCAAGTACGCCAACGGTTAAGGAAATAATTGTTCATCTCAGTAAAGCTTTCTTGTAAAATAGAAATTATTAGATCAAGGAATATTCTTTTTGAATGTCATGATTTGAAAAAGTTTTAGTATTTAGATGGCTTTGTTATGTTTCTATATAAATTTTGAACCAATAAACCCTAAACTATGACTTTTATTTATTTATTAACACGTATATAAACTACATTTACAGAATTAAAGCTCACGACTATACTTATTAGACAGCTAATTTTTACAGCTCATTCTAGACCTAATAATAATAATAAGTAATGTCAACCCAATGACTTGGACATCATCAATGGTGTCTGCATTTCCTATGAATATTTGAAACATATTTATGTAAGAATATTATTTATATTTTTATTATTTTATTTGAAGTGTATATCTAGTCCGCAAATAAGGAAAATCCAAGCACTGATATCGTTTGTAATAAAGATACTAACAAAGTATTAGTGAAACTTGGAAAGGAAATAAAACAAAAAATAAACTACACGCTTTGCTGCCTCTAATTAGTTGACTTCGTCACCATACCATCGGAGCTACCAACAGCAGCTGCCAAATTGAATTAAAAGGGGCAAATATGTCTGCAACAGGCAACTGGCAACCAGCAACTGGCAACCGGCAACTTCCAACAAATATAAGAGACATCCAGCATCAGACAGAAGGGCAGCAGCAAGTAACAAGCAACAGGCAGCAGCCAAGAGGCACGAGTCAGCAATCTGCCAACTGGAACACATAATTATGTACACTTCTTGACGTTTGGCGTTTGGCGTTTGGCCAAACTCATCTGTTGCTTGATCCGCTCATTCGCTCGTTTGGCATATCAAATTTACACACGGACATGGTGTCTGCATTTGCGTCTGCGTTTGGCAAACCAAAGTTCGTGCTTCATTTACTTGGAACGCATTGGACAGTTTGTCGCACGGTTAGCAATTTTATGTTAACTCTTCTTTTGTTGGCACAAGCTTCACACTAAAGTGTCCAATTCTTCTATTGAACCTTGTCTATTCCATAAAAATATATAGAAGAAAATATATAAGGTAGATAAATAAATTTTAATTTTTTCCCAGAAACAATTGTGATTTTTTCTTAAATAAAAATTTTTTAATTTAATTTTTAATTTTAGAACAAAAATAATTTACAAATTTCGGAAATTTGATCTAATGATATTTTTGTTTATACCATATAAGTAGAAGTATAAGGGTATATCTCTGGTCTAGATACAAGTAGACCAGATTACAACATTATATATTTTTCATGAGAAATATTTCTATAAATTATTTTAGAATTATTATATGCTAATAATAATAAGTTATCAGATATATTTTGTTACAAATTATAATAAATAATTAAAGTTAAATAGTCTAATCTAATCTCGTGATAAAGCACCAAATGAAGTAGATGTTCTTTTCCTTTTGATTTTCTGGTTCGAACTATTATCAAATTTAGGTGGTCAATTCACACTGCATCTTGTATTAAGATTTTTCTCTCTTTATTCTTTCCCCAGTTCTTTACAGATATGTTAAGTGCAGTATTGTCTACACAAATTTATTTGCCTTTGTTTGTTTCAATCGCACACCTTCATTATCTTTTGGATTGGTATATCAGTATCAATTTTTACAAAATCGCTTTAGTGTGTTTCTCTAGGTTCCATTTCTCTTTAGGTTAGCACTATGTCAAAGTATTCATACAATTTTTATCACTTAATAGTTGACTCTTGTTAATTCTGTTATGGATGATTGAGGTCTCCATGATTGAGGTCTCTTTTTAATTCAACTGCTGTACCTACATTATCTTTTGGATTGGTATATCAGTATTAATCTTTACAAAATCGCTTTAGTGTGTTCCTCTAGGTTCCATTTCTCTTTAGTTTAGCACTATGTCAAAGTATTCATACAATTTTTATCACTTAATAGTTGACTCTTGTCAATTCTGTTATGGATGATTGAGGTCTCTTTTTAATTCAACTGCTGTACCTACATTTTCTAAAATTAGAACAAGATTTATTTAGTAAATTCAATCACATCATAAAATTACATTTGTGATTAGTTTATTGATTTCTAATTAAAGTAATTTACCCTGCTCAGTTATTAAATTCTTCCAACTATGGGTTTATTGGTGAAATTGACCAATTTCCAGTTTTGAAGCTGCTTAAGCAAATAACTATAGTAGATATAGTAGATAGATGAGTGCATATTAAATCTAACCTGGAGCACTTTCAATCACTCGAAAATAACTGAAAAAGAAATTTTACAGGACAATAAAAATTTAAGAACAAACTTTTCTCCGCACAAACACGTAAAATATTAGATACTCGTTCGTATATGAAAAAAATGCGATAAAAAATATTTCTCTGCTATTTTGTCGCATGGAAAAAATTGTACTGAAATACCGACCGACGGTTGTTGTTCTGCCTTCAAGGTAAAGAGTTATATCGTCCGGAGTTGGAAGGAATTTCATATTTTATGCTATACATTTTCCCGCTTTCAACGTTCAATGCCTCACAGAATTTTCACATAAAACTTTTGCCCTTGCTCACCATTTTGTTTTTTGTCTGTCTGCTGTTCGATAAGTTGGATAATGCGGAATATTGACCGGAAGAATGCCATTTTTTATAGTTTAACAATATTTGAATATTTTACTCAAGCCGAAGAATAAGTTTCAAAAAGTTATCTTTTGTTCTCTTGCAGTTAAAGTCACCTGCCTGTTGCAATTTTCCAAGTGAAAGGGATTTAAGAATTTAAATCAACGATTCTACTTTGCTTTTATTTAAATTAAATTATCTTCTGCAATTGTTTTAATTTCTGAGAAGAGATTTTTTTCTGATACCCAAAAATTTCTAATTAAATTTTAAAACATTTCAATAAAAATATCTCCCAAACTTTTGAGCAATAATGATTTTGCAAACTAACTTCACTGGAAACAAATGAGGACTCTAAAGCGATTCCTTATGGAAAATGATCAGGAGTCTAAATTTAATTGTAAACAAATAAATATAATTATATTTATAGTGTAAACATCAATCGTATTTCTTTAAAATGTTTAGCAATGCCAAGGTAATTAAACAGTTATTTAAATAATTAATAAATCCCAGTGTTCAGTCCCTTTATGGTAAGTAGTTTCTTTGTGATAATGGCACCATTTGGAACTGTCTTGACAAGGATTTGAATATCAAATCATATCTCTTTAATAAATCTAAGAGTTAGAACTAAATGACTATTTATTAAGCAGAAATTTTCCTAATTGAGCTATAGAGAAATTAGTAATAAGTCCATATTTTAATGATTAATAGTCTTTAGTGCCGATTTCCATATACAATAATCTTCCCTAAAACGCAGTAACCTTATAACGCATTTTCTAAATACACGATTTCAATCCCGCATTCCCGCCTATAACGGGAACACATATAACAGTTCATAATAAGCTTCACGTGTGTATACGGGGTATACGGGAATACCTCTATAACGCGTTTTCCCTGCCATAACGCGGTAGATTGGTTCCGCGTTATAGGGGAACCATTAATAGCAGAAGGGAGAAACACTCCAATAAATTGGTATCAGCTAGTGGTAAATACCATCAGTTGTATAATGATGATGGTAGCCGTCTAGGGAATTTATTTTATTTAAAGTTTTATCACTAAATGGATATATAACAAACTTAGTTTCATAATCCAGTAAGTATTGCTAGTTTCTTCAAAAAAAAAAGTATATAGTATTTTTCCTTGCCGGAAAATAATGAATTAATATGAATCATATATAACTTACCGTGAAATATCAAGATATCAAGCCCTCACTTGTATAGATTTTAAAGTGCTAACAATATTCTGTTTTGAAATTTTATTAGTACGTATACATCATAAATTTTCTTCCGAATTGCACAGAAGACATGACCCCTATAAAGCACCTAAATATATAAAGTTAAGTGACTGAAGTCTATTCAAGCAATCATATCTTTTTTCTGTGAAATTATTTTTTATTGATTCAAATTACAACAATTTGTGCAAATTTTAGAAACTATTCACTCTCGCTCCATGTCGCCACCTACTGCCTTGACTATGACCTCCAAACGGTTAAAAAATAAGTTGCATGCTTCACGAATGTGATCTTCCGATATTTTGACCCATTCCTGAACAATGGCTTTCTTCAGCGCATTCATACTGACATATTTTTTTAGTCCTCACCTTGCTTACCAAAATGGTTCAAATGGAATAGACCAGTGTGGAATATGATTTCTTAACCATTCTTGATTGACACGAGCTTTATGAGACCGAGACGTCCATGCTCTACGATCAAAATATTTGCATGCCCCATGACTCTAAAGCAACTTCCAAAATATTTTCCCGATAGTAAGTCATGGTTAGATAAAAGTGGTTAGAGAGCCATTCAGAGCTTGTGGTAGTTTGTAAACAATATAAACAGCTGTCATTCGTATGAATTTCACTTGGTTTGCAATATCAATTTGACAGATATACCTGTGTGTAGTTGGTAACACTTCAATCGCCCTGTGTATATACATAATGATATCAGAAGATTCAGATGAAATTTTTTTTGATATAACAAAAATCATAAGCCCGAATCATGTTTTAGGAGTAGTAATGAAGAATTTAGACATATGGTAAATAACAATTCCTTCCTCTTAAATTTGGAAAATCAAAAGTATGACATATATTTTAATATTTTGAAGCAAGATTTACATTTATATATTACAAAAAATTTTTTATCCTGGGTATTCAATATTATTTAAAATTTATTTAAGTGTTAGCTCACGCTATCCCTTAGACTTTCAAAATATGTAAGAAAATGGAATATGAATTCAAGCAGACATTTTTAAGTGCTAATAAAAGAGCGCATAATTAAGTTAGCTTTGTTAGTGTCAAGTCATGCTAGGTATAACTTTACGATGGTCTATCCAAAAATGTCAACAAAGTTAGTCTTACACTTAAATAGAAAACTTTTTGTGCGATGAACAACGAAGTGTCTTTAAGATTGTTCCATAGCGAAGTAAATAAATATTAAATTTGAACGTGTCAGCAATTTGTACGAAGAAAGTGTACAGTGAAGTACATACTTAATTCAATAAATCCTTCTCTTCTATCTGGTAATGTTTTTTCAATGCCAAGTTTTTAAGTTCACCAACAAGTCCTTCTGTAATTCAAAAGAGGAGAACAACCTAAAGTTTTGCACATCTTCAACTGCCACATTAATGCAGCCGCTCTTCACCTATTCAGGTTGGCGTTGTGCGTAGAGCAACTGCTTTCTGCCGGAAAGTTATCTGCAGCTGTTGCACAACACTTCTAAATTTAGCAGACACACACACTACACACATATTTTATCTATCAGATTTTAGTATAAATAATTCATTTTTATTTCGTGTAATTTTGACATTTTGTGTCCTTTCCTCTGAACATCATGCAACTGCAAAATAGCTTCCATTGGTCAAAAACCTAAAACTAATGCCTCAAGTAGACTGAATAGGTGCTAACTCTGTCATAACTTGAGCGTACTTTAAGGCAAAGTATTCGCAGTATTAAAATAGCAAATAATTAATTCCCATTTCATAATCAATCTATATCTCTCAACTATACATAATATGCAAGATGAAAAAATTATGCTCTAAAAAAGTTACTCATAAAACCAATTAAAGGAGTCCATCTCGTGGTGCTGATTTTGCAGCATTTATTTGCTTAAGGTTTGCCAATTTATAATACAGATCTCTCCTTGTATAGATAAAGCTTTTCCACCATACGCTGATTGGGTGTTCGAACAACCGTATTTGGATAATTTGAAATTTTTCGCTAGAGAAATCTACAATTCACTACCAAATATTACTAAATACTCAAAAAATAGGTTCGCACCAAGCATGACAAAAGCCGTCAATTTTAATCCCTACGGCCAAATTATCACTAATTTTTTTTAACCGTGACTTTCACGACACATTTTTTTTTGTGTTTGCGGAGATGGGGTTTAAAAATGACTAACGCTTTGTCATTGTCATGGTACGCCCGATTTACACTAAAGACGGCTAAAAACAATCCCCTCGTACACCAGACCGTTTCTATCCTATAAAATCATCATAAATACTTCAATATAGGATCCCTATATAAATGGCTATCCATTTAAAATACGGTTTCTTAGCCTGCGTCCAAGTCTCGCTTTAGTTTATTTCTTTAACTGTTCGTCGTAATATTCAATTTTTGAGTTCATATTTTTTCTATTTGAGTATGATTTCAACAAATTGGTATATGGTGCTCTATATTTATTCGGATAGCTAATGAAATTAGGGAATAAAAGTTAGCGAAACAGAGAATCATAGTTCACAAAACACAGTTAAAAAAAAACTGAATCTATTTAACTGTTTAAAATTTAAATATTTATAGGTTTTTTGATATCAATATTTTCGTAATCTAGAGGGTTTTCGAATAGCAAAGAAAGAAACTAAGAAAGAACAAACACAAAAATTTATTTAATTTTATTGAAATTTGGCTGACCATACAACGCTGTTTCGAGTATTGCCAAGTACTCGCCATCATAGGAGACACACAAGAAATAATCGAATTTTAAATTAGTTTATAGTCCATATATAATATGTTTGGACTGCAAGTGTCAGGCTTAGAACTCGTGCCTGTCAAATTAGAAGCGATGATTAATCGTGTTTATCCACAAGTAGCCAAGGCTGTACAAACTTTCAGTGCTTTAGTTCCAGGTTTGTTGTCACTTTTTTATTTAATTCGTGACATTAACCATTTTTCGTAATCTTAATTTCATATCTAATAACCATAATTATTCAGATAAAATTAAATTTCTCATGGTATGTACTTCAAATACAATTGTTATATATTCATATATTCTAACCTAGTGTTATATGCGCTTCAAATATTTACAATTCTCATTTAGTTCATATTTAAACATAAATAAGCTGAAATAACTATTTGAAATTGATTGTTATTTTAATATTGTATTGTATTTGAATATTGTTCAGTTCCATTTCATACATATCCAGTTAATCAGCAAATGACCTCAGAAATTATAATTGATTTTTTTTGTATATCAACACATAAATATTTTTTTTGTTTAAGCATTTAATGGTAACAGATCCAACATACTCTATAATAAAGTTTACGTTAAAGCTCTAAAAAATAAAATAAAAACTAAAATTAAAGCACCTAATTCCGCATTAAGTAAATAGTTCAGATGATAGGACTGCCCTAACGGCTTTATGTGCTCATCAAGTTCGGATTCCTGACTTCACAACTTAAGCATATAAAAGTGGAAGAGCAAGTAACGATACAGAAGTCATGATACTTAAAATAATCCATATTTTCACCACATCGGAAGTCTTTTTAAATTAAAAACAATAGTTTAAGACATACTCAGTGGTGCATAAAATTTTAGTTAACAGATATAAATTAGGTGATCATATAAGTCAGATGGTTATGTTTAGTATTTATTATAGCAAAAGGTTTGTCATTAGTCTTGAGGATGTAACCACGGTTGCCACTTGAAAATTTTTTTCTGTACCAAAATTGGTTTAAAAAGGTACCATTTCTGTAAAAAAAGGTCCAAAATTTTTTTGGACCTTTTTATTTTTTCGTTCTGTGTTTTTCATAGTGTTATAAATGAACAAAATATAAAATAGTGCAAAGTCCACAATAAAGTTGGGTCGTAAAAATGTACCATTCTTTGAACATGAGTACCAAACGAAAAAAAAAGTACCAATTTTGGTACTAAAGTACCATAAGTGGCAACCGTGGATGCAACCCGTTGTCATGCATGTTATTGATGTAATAAAAAATATAAAAAGTATAATTCTAAAATTGTGTTTCTTAAAGATTTGATCTATATTAACCAAATATTGAAATCTATGATATATACAAAAAACTCTTCATAGATGAAAATATTTAGACATGTATTAATTATTTTTTTCTTCAGCCAGCAATCGCGCAAAGCTCCTTGGCTTAAGGATTTTATGCGTTTATTAAGATCAAAGAACTTACTTGAATTTTTATATTGTCAATTAATGTTTCTTATATCAATATTACTTCTAAATAAATACATATACATTTACACCGTAGATTTTATATTTTAACAAAAATACATATTGTTATTGATGATACAATGATATACTGCCAACTGTAAGATCCTCTTATTGAAGAGTGTGTCCTAAGTTAGGCTGAGTCGCTAAAGATAACCTCCTTTGATTTAAGGATATTTACGAGTCAATAAAATTCAGCAGAGTGCAAGTAGTTAAGATAGGCTAAAGTTTCACTCTGCATTTTACAGCATCATTAGGTATCGATGTCCCTTAATCCATTTTTTCAAAGCAGTTTGTCCGGTTAGGAAACCAATGATTAATTAGAGTACCGATCCATTTTGATTGGTGAAGAATATCGCGTGTATGCTTTTGGCATCATTGTCCTCAATTTTCTATTTTAAATGACAACTTATTCGGAAGTCTGCTAAGGGAAATTTAAGTTCTAGATTTAAATTAATATGACAGATAAGAACTATAGCGTAAACTGCAAAACTTAAGATGAACTTCTTGAGTTCATAGTTAAGAAAGGTTCATTGTGTAGATTAAATACTGAAGAAATAAAGAATGTACTTTTTTAAAAAAAGTGCTGTGTTGTTCTTCAAATTATCAATTAGTCCTTGACAATTGTTAAAGTTGAAGTGGAAGTGCTTGTGGTCTTTAAAGTATACTATATATGTTTTTTAAAGTTAATAAAAAAGTAAAAATAAATCGTTGAGTAATGAATATAATATTAAAATCGTTCAAGGTTGAAGGAAATAAAATGAAATATTTTAATATCTGAGAGATATAAATACAATATTACTTTCATTTTAATTCAATATATGTATATAAAAAGTGCATGATATCATATTTAGTTTAGAGATCGTTGAAGGATTAGAAATAAAAAAAATATATTCAAAATATAAAGGCAAAAATATATAATAAATTTAATTTTAACTCGTTGAATGATGAAGATAATATTTATTTTTTTTTTGTTTTATCAGAAATAAAATAAAACAATAAATTTTTTTTTATATAGAAACGAGTTTTTAGTAAAAAATTATGTGTTTCATAAATTAAAATATTTTTCATATTATAATTGCATCAAATAAATTTAACATAACGTAATTTCGTTAGTATTGTTAAGTTAATTCTTTTTTAAAGATGAAATATTATTTTCTTTGAAAATTTTTATAGGATTTTTTTATATGTTAAATAATATAAAAAATTTTACATAATTTAAAAAATATTTCAGTGCTCAGTCCAAAAGTCCATAAATTAGAATATGTTTCAATGCTTAGTCCAATATATTTTTATATTATCGTTTTGAATTTTTAAGCTTGCACTTTTTTAAATCCCTTGAAAATATATATTATATTTTTTACTATTTGCTTAAATAAAAATTTATTTCATTTTCATCTCTAATTCCAAATTTTTATTTTTTCGACCTCAATCAAAACGTTATACAACTTTATCGTGTACAAACTATTATATTGTTTCGAACTCTTAAAGGCTCACATTTAATAACTTTTAGCCACGCCAAACAAAAATAAATAATAAACCGGAATTCTCTTGGTCATATGTAACCATAAACACCCTTATACCCTTTCAACAACCCGAGCAATTTTGAGAAAGAGCATTATTGCTTAACTATAATTTGAATTTTAAATAATGTCAAAAATAGATCTATATAAGAGTATCTGCGATATTTTGGCACATTTGTAACAAACATATTCCTAATTGAATTTTTTTATTATATTGACCTTTATTAACTATGACCTTTTGCGATTTTTCGCATTAGTTTATACTTCTATCGGTGCAGAAATTCTAGAATTCATCGGTTTTCCAATTTTTTACCATGAAGACATTTCTGCAGAGACAGAAACAAATGGTCAGCATTTGTAGGTTTCGGGCTATACCGTGGGTATATTAAAACTCACTTACCAACTTCCCTTAATTTATTTTAAGTTATCAAAGATAAGTGTGACCCAGGATTATGATGATGGATCGCAACTCGTTTTCAGTTAACCAATTCTAGTCGTTTCTCCTTGATTATTACATTCAACCAATCGATTTGAAGCGGTAAAGAACAAAGTTAGCTCTTGCATCAGGCTGGAGTTGAAGAATATTACCCTTGCAATTCTACCAAAAACTCTACATAATCTTCAATCTAAGCTTTAGCTAAATTCGTTTGTGTAGGGTCACCGGCCTTCGACATTAATCGCTTGCATTAGACATCAGTAAAATATTATATAAAATAAATATTATTTTTTTAACACATTTTTTATCAACACTTTACTAATGAGAATTCGGTCAAACGGAATTTCTTTGTCTTAATTCATGTGTTATCGAAATATCGAGCGTTTTTGCGTACCCTGCTCTTCCTAAATGATTCCAAATTGTGAAGTGGTTGATGTTTAGTGCCTCTGCTAACTTACGTCAACGCTTGTAAAATTTCAGCGGCTTTTTTAGGTGCGTAAGTCTAGAACGAAATCAAGCATGGAACGGAATCAAAATTTCCAGAACAGAATCAAGCAAATCATTCTTGGGTCAGGTGTTCACTCACAGCATCCTTACCATAAATCATGCAAATTTTTCAGTTTCACAGATTCACATAACTCCGGTAATTTTTATGTCACCGATATATGTACAAGTCTTTACTATATATTCTTAATCTTGAGAAAAGAATACAAATTAATATTTAAGGAAATTCAATTCTTAATGATGGCAACATATTTTAAGTTCTCAATTAAGGAGATTTTCCAAATATTTTCAGTTATGGAATCTATGCAAGAAAATTAATCTTTCAATCGCAAAGAAAAATCGATCGATGCCTTTTATGATGATAAAGATAATCAATTGAAAGTTTCGTAATTACAGTTTGGAATAAAAACTTAGTCAATAGAAATAATTTGTTTTAGAGATTGATTCGTGATATATTTACTAAAAAATTGTTAAAAAGTGATTATTAACCACCACTTTAGATACCTTTTTAAAATTCGTCTCTAAACATTAATTTTCAGCCACTTCTTCATATAAATCTGCACTTATGAACAATATAAAATATGTTACTTTTAAAATATTTAAATAATTGTGTTTTTATTGAAATAATCCGATGACTAAACATAAGAGTCTAATCGAGTTATATGGCGTAATCTTGGTAGACAACTCACATCGACATATCTGGAGACATAGGGTTTTTAAAGTGTTAGACATATTTCATTGACTTATTGAGACCACACGTCTCTAATTGGACATCACCTAACTAGCTACAATAAAAATAACACAAATCGAAAGTTTTTTAAGCTTTCTCCACTGCCTGTAACGCCGATACCATTTCTATTTTAACAAAAAAATGTGATCCTATAACAACTACAGATGATCAAACATACCAAACTCTAAATTTCTGAAAATGCAAATACGTATTTTATAAACAACAGAGAAATTTTTCTCATTCCAAATGCTAAAATCTTTGCTCCTTCGAGACCATAAAATAGTATCATAGCTAAATCCGGATTAAATTTTTTGGGTGATCTGAATTTAATTTGCCTTTAAATAAAAATCTTTATAAAGAATATTCCATGACATAAATAAATCTAAGTGATTGAGAACATCTAATTTATATCTCAAGATCGTCACCCACAATTGTTCAAAGTTCAACTAAATTTTCCGCTTTATATCGGAAGTTATTATGAAGAATACTCTATTAAGTACCATGAAAAAGTCAAAAAACTTGAAAACGACATTCAATTTATTGTTCTAGATTACTACCACACCTTGCAACAGAGTATTGACTTATTCACATTCACATTTGTGATGATTAAAACTATTAACATCTCATACAAAATGACTTATGTATTCGAAATTTTTCAATTATATTGCGAATAGCATACTCTGTAGGTCGATTATTCTCAATATCGACCTACATAACATAATACTACATAGGCTGAATAGTTGCAAGGTTGACATTTTGATTGCACCTCTTTTAACGAACCCCGTATTTTTTAAAAAGTACTAGCCCTCAAACAACAAATCTGCAATTTCATAACAATTTGTCATTTTTGAAATTTATAGTCGTTTTATAGTCGTTGATACTTACTTAATTAGTTGGCCATTGCAGACGTGAATTGGTAGTACTGAGTACCGAGTCCTCTATCGCGTCTTTCTCCTGCGTGTACCGAAGCAAACACCTTTTAGTGGTACTACATTTATCATTATCAAATAAATGGATTCAAAGCAAATTCGCGTACGAATTTCTTATTGCTTTTTAATAGATCTAATTCTAAAATTCTAAAAGATCAAAAATCTAATTTCATGCAAAATGTGATGATGATTGAGAAAGCTGTTTGAAACTGTTTCAGCGAAATAAAACAGACCATGTATGGCTTACCAATCCACGCTATTTCGAGTATTGCCAAGTACTCATCAACAATGGGCCTAGAAAATATTCGAATTTTTTAATTAGTTTATTGACCATATATAATTTGTTTGGACTGCAAGTGCCAGACTTAGAACTTGTGCCTGTCAAAGTAGCCAAGGCTGCACAAACTTTCAATGCTCAAGTTCCAGGCTTTTTTCTTTTTGTTCTGTCAACAGTAAATTTTAAATACAATTATTAATGTGTTTGAAGGACAAGGTGTCGAAAAAACAGTCCCTTATTAAGAAACATAAACTATTGGACAATGATCTCTCTCTCTCAGCTCATCGTACTTCATTCTAGTACGTTCCCCTGGAAACGTACTAGAATGAAGATATTACAAATAGCTTAAGTTGGATTTTGGTGTTCCATAATGAACAGAATATCTATATATCGATCATAAAAGTAACGTGAAGTAATTATGATTCAGTCCCACATAGAAGCACAGTGCCATGTTCATTAAAGGTCCTTTGTATTATGTTCTGACTAGATTGCAAATGTCAGCTTATTTCTCCTTTACACCAATATACCTCAATGCTGTCAATTTTTATTTGTAAAATATAATAAAATTTAATTAAAAAATATGAAAATAAACAAAAAAATTTGATTTTTCCCCTGAGCACGCCCAAATAAATCTATGAATTTTACTTAACTGTAATTAAACGCCATAAGCCGTATCAATATATTTTACATGTAGAAGCAGTCATATCATATTCCATTTATCAATCCTTTGTGTTTGGACATAAAAGCGTGTCAATAACATTGACAGTATTGTTTATAACCATGACAAATAAATGAAAACCTAACAATGGCTCAATAGACGTGGTTGTGGATGTAATTGTGCGCAAAGGTAGCATTTTAACCGTCAATATTAGTTCCTGTCACTTTAATGGAACATTGTTTTGTAATTAACTGGCACAATGTAACACTTCTACGGTAGTGGCTCTATGCGCGAAATATAATAGCAGTGCTAGTGTGAATATCTGTGAGGGTTTCCGGAAAGTGCTCAAAGGCTAGAGTTGCCAATGTGTGAGTGTGACGTATTCAATTATTTTGCAATAAGCAGGGACGCGGAAGTATGAAAACAACTCTGATTTATTGCCAATTCAGGGTGCGTTTGAGTTTTAATCACAGCAAAGCAAAATAAATAAATCTTTTTGTCTGTGATGAGAAAGCAAAGGACTTAAATAATTATTAACATAAATATTGCTTATTAAAAAAAAAAACATACATATTAAAAACTGGCCTCATTTAACTAATGGTATTTATAATATTATTATCATACTATAATTTGCAAAATACGTGACAGAGAATATGTGAACCAATTCGAATACATTGCGAATGGTAAAAAAACAGATATCGGTAAGACGAGCTATTGCAAATAAAAATAATATAGTAGAAAAGAAAGAATCTCATTATCCCGTATGTTCTAACTTGAAGTTAATTTCCTATGAAAGTTCAATAACAAATTCACTCGCTATGTTATATTAGAACAAAATCATAACCCAGCTACAAAGTAATGGAATTAATTAAATATGTTCTTATTTTAAATTGTTAAATTTCAATACTATTCTTTTATAGAGAAATTATTTATTGCATGATTTTATTACTGCATGATGACCTTTTCTTCAGAAAAGAGTGTTGCGATCGAAAACATAATACGTAATAAATTGACGTTACAAAGTAATGACTTTATAGTAAAACAAAGAAAATCAAACACTTTCACTATCTGGTCTTCTGATCTTTTGGATCAGAAGACCAGAATAAATAAAAATAAATAAAAATTACAATCCCATAAGTTGAACTTACTCTTAACACCATTTCTAGTGATATGTTACATTCTCTCATAACTTTTATATAGAACTGAGTTACATATACAAATAAACTAAAATCTTTTAAATTATAGATCTACAGAAAAATTTTATAGATAATGAGGTGCTAAGAACTCCGAGAAAAGGTAGATGACCGTTAACAGCAAAGAAAATACGAAATCACCTTATTTCAAACCCAAAGAAATAATGCATGGTCCAAAGTACATATTTCTTCAACTAATTTCAAACTAGTAACTAACAGGTACAGGCCTATGTATATAGGTTACAAAAAGTGATTAAGAATATATATTATTATATATAACTATATTTTAGACAATTTAACTAAAATTGAAAATTGTAACTTCTTACAATGAAGTTCATGTGATCACTTACAGTTTTGTATAGGATCGCATTTTACAAAAAAAGAAGTAGTCTTGCATTTTTTTATATATAACAATATCATATTTTATGTTTTTTTCCAATAAGAAACTAATATGAAAGCAATCTCTATAAATTACTGTAAAACAATTTGAATAATATCTATAAAAACAGATATATAAAAATATTAATGAAAAAAGATTTTTATAAATTTTTTAAATGCAACTGGTTGAAGCAAGATTATATTGGTATAAAATAAAAATAATAATACATAATAACTATGTCAGCACAAGTAGATATGTATTAGCTTTTCATAGAAATATATTTTCATATATTGCACCCATAATTAGTAACAAAACGCGATAAAGCTTTTATTTTACGCTTTAAATATTTATAATTCTCATTAAGTTTACACATCAATTACTCTAACTATAACACATGCATAATGAAAAGTGTTTTCATTTTAATATAATTATTTTCTTTAATATTCGTTTTATTTTTGCAGGATTCATTCTGAAAATGCTACATTTTCATTCTTCATAAAACAAAAGTAAAAACTTATAGACAAATAGTTTGAATCTGTCGATTGCAAGACGTTAAGTTTTTAAATTACTTTGATGAGTAAATAAAGATTAGTTTATTTTAATTTGTATAACATTATATATATAAACATTGTATAACGTTATATATTATAAACATTTATTTAGTGATTTTAAAAATAGTAACTTCATTGTCTTCATCTTCTGTCATCAATCAAAACCATTATATCATTTTGAGTACTATTTTCTGAAGGGATTCACGTTCACCATAAAATCTATTATTTTGTTTCACAAATCCAGAATGCAAACCTTTTTGATCCTACTCCGTCTATATCCTTTTACATCATTTATCGATTATAGAGATTTTATGTTGTTTTAAGGGTACATCGTTTTGATTGTCCATCTCTGAACTTTACATCCATTACAACCTTATTAAGTTAAAAACTATGCTCTATGCATAGCAAAACTAAAAGTAAAAGTTCGGTAAATAGAGTATAATACAACTAATAGTTTGAACTTTATTATTAATACTCCTCTACAGTCCTCCGCCTACATTTCCGGGCTGTGTGAAGTGGCCAGTGTTGAGCCATGTAAAGCAGACAAGCACGACAAAGATTTGCAATTAGAAAGCAAAATTTTGACAAGGCTAAGGGTATTCGAAATAACAAGATTTTGGCATTTGAATGAAATCCAAACCGAAAAATAAATAACATGAATACTTTCCTTCCGTGAATGTTTTTGTTAATTGAAAATTGCTAACAATTTACAGAATTCTTTTCGTATATAAAATATAGCCAATGTGATTGATTATTAGTTGAATGTGAACTCCTAACCATAATTAGATGAAAGCGAATGGAAAATATTACATCAAAATATTGTATCTGGATGGAGGAGCATTTATAAGGACAATAATGCTTTATGTATAAACAAAATAATAACAGATAAAGTATTAAGTATGTAAAATAACAAAAAATTATATATAAATAAATTATTAAATAAACAATAAAAATCGTAATAAATAAATAAAGTAAAATATAAAAGACAGAAACAAATAAATAAAAATATATATATAAATTTATGAGTATATTATTAAATAAATAATGATAAATAAATAAATAAACATATAAACAAGTAAATAATCTTAAAAAAAAGATTACATACAAAAATTAATAATAGTAGGAATAAATAAATAAATTTGGTTTTTGTTAAGTAAGTGAATGAAAATAAATTAGATTAATAGACTAATTAAATTAATAGACTAATCTATATAAAAATAAAATACTTGCGATCAAATATTTAATTCAATATTGTTGTGTACGTTTCAAATTCGTCGTAGTTGTTTAATCTTTTACGATTTGGTCTAAATATTTTTATTTAAAGTTATTGTTAGAACCTTATCAACATCATATCCGGAGTAAGGTCAACTTAAATGTAAGCTAGCATGCACAATCTATCCCCATGACTTCAGCACCTTCTAAAAATAGAATCTCTTATCTGATTTTTCATTAATGTGATCTTGACTTCAAGCTTTATCTCATATAATTATTACTTTCAGACTTTATTTATCCTATAAATTTTGTTTGATTTGAAGTCTTCAATAACTTTAAGCCATTATTTGTTTTTATAGTATTTTCAGTAAATTCAACAATAGCTCTTAGCTAAGTAGATAACACTTCCAACTTTCTTTCTAACACTGGAGAGATATCGTTGAAAAAATGTTTTGTTACATGATTTAGTGCCAACCATAAATCATATAAATACTGAGGAGTCTGCGATACCGATAAGCCACTTAGAATGGATGCCACCAAATACTACTGATAGACACATAAGAACAAAAATAAATTAGGTGCTGTTGTTAGGCCTAATCGATGTTAAGGATGACCCAACGTTACCAATAAGGAAATGCTTTTGATTAAATTTTTAATTTCTACTCTGTATTTTTGGTATCTGGTATGGTTATGTTCATGCCATTGAAAACTCTTCCGCAGAAGAAGAATAATGAAAATTTTAATTTCTTGATTTTTTTCTACTTCTATTCAATAATGTGATTGACACACTATGTATTATTTGAATATTTATATATAGCTAAGTCGGTTTTTTTAACCTCCATATGACTGTGACATCAATTTACATTTTAATATTTTGGTTCCTTGTGTTAGTTTTGCTTCCTCATAAGTATTTTGTAGATATCACCGATCTTAACCATTTCCAAACTAAATAGTGCTAGAGAAATCAATACTTTAAAATATTATTTTTATACCTTAAGCCACAATTAAATCTGTTTACCTGAAGCTCCAGGTATTATGGTATGTAATTTGTACAACATAAAATGTAGAATAAATAAAATTTGGGGCGTAAATAGAAAAACACTTATAGAATAATGATAGACACTTCTATAACAAAATTTATAATTCGGAACATAAGTAAAAACTTAGAAGATTAATGCGATATATCTCCCATTTAATCTTTCACAATCAAACATCTTTCAGTAGAATTATATACTAACAAATAAATTTATTATTATCTATAATATAATATATTTGACACTTAAACCATTTAGATATAAGAATCTATACCATAAAAACCGACTCTAGTTTGACAGTGAATAGCTGATTGCCGTAATGGCACATCATAGTCCAAAAAGCAATAGTTCTCCCAAAAACATAACTCCGTTAAGATACCTTATTTTTATAAAGAATCTTATACTTTCTAATTAGATCTATAATCTATTTACTATATAGTAGTAAGAAAATCACATTTCATTGACGTGCAATATTAATAAACAAAACTCCAAAATTATTGCTATGTTAAAAAGAATATATATTCATTTTAATATAATAGAGTTAAGAGTAGCTGGGAAATATTGGAGCAGACCCCAAGGATTTTTATATAATATATAATACGAAAACATATTATTTTTGCTGATTGAAATGAGATAATAATCATAAGCACTGAAGTTCAGCAGTACCTATTTGAATATCATTTCCTAAGAAAAAATGTCATTGTCTGTAATATAATATTTGCATGAGACTCTCTGCACATACATCTATCCATACCCTCCGCATAGTTCTATTAAATTTGTATGAGGATCACTATTTATATTTTGAGCCTAGTAATGAAAAAATACTAACTAACCGTTGAAAATTGCTTTACTGCTTCTCGAAATATACTCTTTTATGATGAACACACTTTTGTATGCGTTCGAATCATTTGCCAAAGCATTTGATCCAATCTTCTGCAGACACCTACAAAACATGGTTTTTAAATGCAACAATAGCTTTCACTACCGACAAAAACCGTTGTTCAAACAATTTTTGCTTGTTCTTGACATTCGGGAATAAGATGAAGTCATTAGGTGCCAAATCACTCAATGTAGGATTCCATTTTTTGAATGTTCAAATAGTCGGTTGTTAGGCCAGGTGTGCAAACACTCGCATTGTCTTGATAGAGATGGATACTAATCCAACAGCGCTTGTTTGTTTTCCATATTGCACTGAAGAGTTCCGGTAAACAAATGGTTGTATACCATTTGGAATTGACCGTTTTACGTATCTGTAATGGTATACTCGTAAGTGCTACGTGACCAGTTTTTGCTTCGAGCGCGAACAACTTTTGTTGAATTTGGTTCATCTTAAAACATCTATACAGTCGTCTGCTGTTTCCATTTCGGTTCATATGCATATATCCGTGATTCGTCACGTGTTACAAACTTATATCATATACGTTTTTTAGTGTATCGCCATTGTACTTTTGGAGCATTTATTTGTACCAACATGAACATCTTTTTGAGAGATTATATCAAATGATGGAAGATGGGATACAACGACAACAAACCTTTTTCACGGCGAAATAATCATGCAATATTTTATATATGCGTGTGGAACTAATGCCTAGGATTCCCTCAATCTCACTGTATATCGTATGCATCAATGTTTTCTGGCATAACTGTTTACTGATTTTGGACGACGTTCACGCATTTCGTCAGCCACGATTAAAATCATTGCACCAGCGTTTCACAGTGTCAAAGGTTGGAGCTTCATCTCCAAATGTGAAACTTGGAAGTAAGTCGAATGGTGCACTCTTGTCTTGATAATCCATATCGAAAGTTGTAATAAATCATTGCACTAAAATTTCCTCGCTTCAATTCCATTTTTTCATAAATAACGCTCTCTCGATAAAAAGTCTGAGGTAGGTTATGTTTAATAATGTCAAACCTTGATATGGAAATGGCAGACGACACCTGAGAACAAGCAATGTTGCCAAGGCTCAAAATATAAATAGTGACCCTCGTATTACTATTCTTGTCATTATAAAATATTTTTTTGGGTATACTTTAATAGGGGTCTTGACTACGTGTTAATTTTAAAAACTCATTTATTATTATTTCTACATAGTTTCCACTTCATTGCTCTGAACTAATTATTAATTCAAAGGTAATTAAAAAACTGCAGCCTGAATAGTACGGTTTAATGAACAACAATTAAAATCAGTTTAAAATATTAATTAAATTGAATTTAATTTTGCATTAATAACAATTTAACACCTTCAATGATGGGAAATATATAATAACATTAAGCAACCAAATTATTTAACATGTGCGAAGCGCTTAAAATTAAATTGGCGTTAATCAATGACAATTAGGCATTATTAATAAATGATGGATTGACAATAATGAGTTTATCGTTTAATTATTTATACACATGCTCGTGTATAGGTATTACATATATATACAATATATATGCAGAGATATATTATTGTATATATGTCTCTAATATTTCTATGGTAATGAATGTTTATATATGTGCAGACATCGTCGTACTATATGTACATCTCATAACCCTTTTTTGTTGAAACTCAGATATGTGTTGTGCTGTACGTGTATCTGAAAGCTTGCAGTACCAATTGCTTAATGTCTCATTGCAATAATGTCTTGAAAATTATGTGGGAATATACATACATATACATACATATATATGTGAAAATATCTTTGCATTAATAATATTATAATTGTGTACAATTGCACTTATTTAGCATAATCCTTTTGTAGTTGATGAAATCAATTATTAAAATTAAATGAATTTAAAATGGCTTTACATTGAATGAGTGGACCCAACAGCTGTCAATTGAGTAAATAAACGCGCTGGACCATACACAAATGTCTGTCGGTTAACCAAATACCGATTTGCAACCCTTTTTAATGGAAACCTTCTAAACTCTGTGCACCGAACTTTTCACCTATTAAAGTATTGCAAATTTTACAATAATCAACATTTTTACCCCATCATATGAACAATAATTGTCCTTTGCCATTTATATTCTTTTCAATATAATATTTTATAAATCATTTTGTAATACATTTATTTGTCTTCCAATGCATAATTCATACATGGAAACATGTTGTTCTGAAATCCATGCCATCGGCATCATACATATATATACGTAAACGCGTAGATGATTGATGCTTTTCACACATTCGGGAAAACTAAAACCACAGCTGCACGCAGTTCTATTTTGCGATTATTTCAGATTAAATCGCTTCAATATATTAACAATAAAATTTGAAATGTCGTTTGTTCATTTTCAGTAAATATGAATTTATTAATGAAATTAAATTTAAAATAAATTTTCTGACATATTGAATTTTTATTTGAAATTAATTGGTCACTTAAATGAAATTTTGTGTACATGGCGTATGAGTGACTTTTTAGTGATTTTGTTGTGAAATTAAAAAACAATTGATATTAATTTTAGAAATGACACAGTTTTGAAGTTCATATTATTTAATTGAATACTAATTACATATTTAACAATAACTACAAATTAATTAAAATATGGATTACGTTATGCATGACATAATTTTACTCAAATTAGTACTCATACGCACTGGGAAGAGGACTTTTAAACACCAAACGCGGCGGTAAGAATTGAAAATTCACCATGTCCCAAATTATATACTTCACCCAAATAAGTCGTAAACGCCCAGTATATATCTAGGTTTAAGTAACAAATGGACTAAGTAAGGTGGTTAGATTATACAGGCGATCTGAAGGATCCCTTTAGGCCCATTGATTTTTTTTTTACCATATTAAAGAAAATTCAAAAGTTTTAAAACGATATTGAACCTTTAGCAAACCTCCCTCGCAGGTCTAGGAATTAACCAAAATTTTCAAGAAAGGAGAACCCTAAAATAATTAAAACGGTGCCACGCATGCGCTGCGCAAGAACAAAATAGATGTGAGGCATTTTAAGCTATCTCTCCATAACTGCAACAGGGAGAATTAATCTACTAGCATGACTTCCTAATTGACTGTGACCAGTGAGAACTCACTTATTCGAAAATAAGCACAAAAAGTTTTCAAGACAATACATACCCATTTTGCAGACTATATAAGGTGCCTATGCATTTATACAATTCATTATACATTATTCTGGAGATGTATAAAGCATATTAAAATAATCATACAGCTTATTAATCTTAAACTTTGTGGTCCCTACTAAAAACAAAAATATCACAGTGGTTCTTGGTCTAAAAAATGGTTGGGAGACACTGCTCTATAGAAATGTATAACATTAGAGATAAATTAACAGCTATTTTATATGACTTGACAGTTAAATTATGATTTGACTCGATATATATATTTATGAAAAATATAAATGTCTACTAATACAACTACAAAAATGTTCGATTACTTTAATTACGTTCAATTGGGCAACAAAATTTGACAAATCTAGAATAAATCTAGACAAATAATCCAGAGCCATAAATAAGTAAAACCGTAAAAGCATTCATGTGTATACTTTATATTGAAGAATTTGAAGAATTTGTAAGGCCAACAGTTGAAAATATCTGATAAATTATGTTAATGTTCGAACCAAACAAAATCATCATTTCAAACTACTTATGATATTATTTGGTAAAACTAAAACTAATAATTCTAGAGAAAGTAGCACCAAGGAAAATTAGATGTTATAGCTTATAATCCTTTTTTAGTAGATTCTTATGATAAAAAAGCTTAAGATGAGCTACATAGAATTTTCTGCAATATCAACTATTTCACGTCAAACAGAATAAAATAGTATTAAATAAAATTTGAATAAAGTATATATCAATATTAAATGAAAATAAAATTTGATCAATAATAATTTAAAGAACAAGTAGTAATTTCGAAATACTAACGAACTTTTTTAGAACAAATTATTTCCTCTAAAAGTCATTTTAATTCTTTTAAAAGTCATTTATGAAAATTTTTATAGTTTTCATATACAAATCCTTACCAGTGCTGAAAAAGCTATGTATATGACCCAGGCAATTGACAACACATACCCAGTACTCAATTTCACCGAGAGTTAAAGAGTCATCTTCCCATCAAGGGAGGAATGGAATCCAACATGGTTACATGACGACTAGTATAAATGGTATACAGATGGAACCCAAATGCATCAAGGTGTTGGAATAGTCGAACCCAGAGCACACTAATCAATTACAATAAGCACAGACTCTACAATTTTCAATGCGGAACTCTATGCTTTAATAGAGATCGTTGAAATCTTAGCCATAGGAGAGTTGAGAGTTAAAATCAAAATACTCTCAGACAGTCAATCAATACTGAAAGCTCTAAACAGCTACAGCCTGGTAGAGTGTAACAATGCACTCAATCAACTGGCAACCTACAACCAGGCCTCTCTGATTTGGGCACCCGGACATGAAGATCACGAAGGCAACGAAAAGGTGGACTTTTATGTTAAAAAATCGGCAAAAATAAGCATAAAATAGGAGATCAAATAATGGATCCAACAAAGTATCATTGAATATTGGAATGGCACAACCGGAATAAATCATTCCAAAAAATGTATGAATTTAGATGCCAAAGGAGCAAACATCGGTTTCAATCTTTAACAAGAAGAGTCTAGAGTCACTCTCTGGTAAACTAACAGGTCAAGCCGCCTGCAATAAACACATACACAAAACAGGTATATCCGACACAAATATTTGTAGATTCTGCTGTAATGAAAAAGATTCTATGGAACATTTGATCACGAACTGTGATGCACTAGGCCATAAAAGAAACAATATATTATATGCATACCAACTTCAAAAACTCCCACCGCACGAGCTGGTTCGATTTCTCGAGATATTAAATGTCTAAATATAAAGTGGTGCACAATAGATCAAGCTGGTCGCAGTGCAGAAAGACCTTTACCTAACCCATAAACCATTAGATTACATTACATTACAATCACACAGGTTGTTTTCAAATGCCAATTTGATTATATATAATGAAGACTATATAAACTATTACTTATTATTCCCATACCTATTTGTATTGCCTTCCAATTAGAGAAAACTTCAATTTGTATAATGAAATTTTGCAATATGTTTAATTTTATATTCCCCCTTAAAAGCTACTTATAAATATCATACAAATTAAATAGAGAATTTTTTAATTTTTATTTTTTCATTCCCATAAATGTAACTATATCGTTGTGAATGCAAGTTATAAAGTCATTATAACATTTCAAAGTGTTGCAGTAACAAATTCACTGATATTTCAGTATGCAAACCCTCCGACTCACAGTAAAAACTTATATCCTTTAAAGAAAAAAGCGGAAAATAAATAGAGAAGTCATGATATGAATTTTTGCTTTGATGAAGTATTATGTGAGCAACTCGCAAACAAGAGGAATTCAATTTATGCCCATACGACTGTATTAAGTTCCTTTTTAAAAAAATGTCTATTATGTTACAGGAAAAATTAATTATACTCATGCCTTGGTTTTACAACAAACTTCATTTCAAAGTTTATGTGGTATTTAATGTGACGTAAAGGGAACTTTTATGGAACTTTTCCACACACCCATTTAGAGTAAGTGAACAGTCTTCAGGATATGATATGAAATCACACACTGTACCGTTTTAATGTTTTTATTTAAATACTTAATTTGATGAAATTTTCATTCGGTTTCACAATTTGAAAATCCTTTATATATATATACATATATATATTTTTTTTTTTTTTGAATTAATCATTTACATATATATACAAACACGAAGAAAGTTAGCTCTGACTTTGCAGAGCTAACTCTGCTCTAATATTTATAGTTTCATTAGAACTAAATGATCGAATATTTACTTCATAGTTTTTTTTTAGTTAAAACTCTAATCTTGTATTTACTCAACATTCAATAAGGACACATATATATAACTAAATATAAAATCATTTCGATCCAGAATTACATTCAATAACATAAGTTTATCATTTTGTCAACTTAATTTGCCTGGATTCAAAGGAAGCCTCTTTCAAAATTTTTTTTCTTAAAGTCTAGAATTGTATATAATCTGTCCCAGATTCTATGTGACCGTTTCCATAAAAATACTAAATGCCCAGACATGTATGAGGGTATGGTAGCAGATGATAGAATGGTACAGATTTTATTTGCTTAATATTATATTTTGTTTTATTAAGTTTTGTATAATGTCTGTACCGCATATATATTTTTCATTAGCTTACCTCATTCCATAACAATCGCAAGCAAACATTGATATAGTCAAATATTCTTTGAAGCGACCGCTGTATCTGTGCTGATTCATCCAAGCAACCACTCTATGTCTATAAAACTCATCGAAGTTACATGTATATAAAAACCTTGATAAACAAAAAACTGAAAAACTTAACCTAGCGAATTTTGAACCAAGATTTTAACAAACATAAGGTCTATGAACCCTCTGTGCTATATATATTTACAGACAATCAAATCAACTGTTGAGTTCAGAACTGCAAAAATTTCTGTTGAAAATTTTTTCACAGAGAAATTTATCAACCATATCAGATATTGTAAGTGGTTATTAAACGTGATCCGGCAGGGAAGTCAAAATGAGAAAAAATCACATTTTCAAGAGACTCAAACGTTGAAAGTAGAATAATATTTCAAAGTTATTTTTATTATGGAAGATTATTATATCGAATATGAATAAATCTTTCGTGTTCAGAACTATGACTGTAACGGATATCTGCAACCGAAGCTGCTAAACTCGTATTATCCAAAATGAAATCTAATATCCTTATCCACTTATATATTCATTTTTAAATTCAACTCCCCATTTAAATGCTAATTACATTATGTGTAATATATACTTTATTTAAAAAAAATAAAGATAAAATCAGAAACATAAACTTAATTAATTTTTTTGATTTTATTTACAATTTCTTTCAATTTCAATTTTCCCATATATATACACCTACAGTATATACCAATTATAACCATGGTTACATGTTGATCGTCGACTCGGATCAACATATTTATCTACCTACTGTATAAATATCTGTAGCTGTAATTGCACTAAACTTTAGGATTTTGGCTTAATATAATAATATTACATATAAAGACTTATTATATATAAATCTTATTAGTATTGTTGTAGTAGTATTATCAGCTCTTATTATATATTTTATTATATATAAAGACTTAATAGAACCCCCAGTATCTAAAGTGTTTTTTGCAGAACTTAGAAGCATCGAAACCCACAATGTAAGACTTTGATCTATTAAAGTCACCATATCGGAATAGTCTATAAAAATAGAAAATGTTTCTATGAGGTAAGAAAGTGATATTTATGCTACTAACAACATCGAACTCGAGAATTTTAAGACTAAATCTTGAGTTTGCCAGACAAATGCATAAAAAATATTTTATATTATTGTCGTTCTTCAAATAAACTCTTTCTAAGTTGTTATCAACGAGACCAAGATGAATGAGATATTTAATGCATATGGTGTTACCAGTGATTCAATCGATTATGGGTCTATAAAGTCCAAGATATTATAGGTAAAACTGCAACGCTTGATTTCATCATTTATTGTTTGATTTATATTAGCTCTCAATGAGCCCAAGTTTAAAAAGGTGCTTAATACAAATGATGTGAAGAGTGATTTCCTTAAATAGGTATCTACAGTAAAACTGTTTCGGTTCTGATTTTACCATTACTTATTTGATTTGTATTAAAAACAACTGTTAAAAGCTAGACACAAAACAGATTTCTGCAAGCTAGGAAAAGGTTACTATCTACAAAATAACATATTAGAACCGCTTCTTGCAAGCTCATTCGCTATTTCGTCTCCTTGTAAGAATAGTGAGAATATAAAGCTAATGAATTTGACCATCCGTACACAAGAACCATCCGTACACAACCTTTTAATGTAATGAAAAAAAATATTAGCGTATGATTTTATTTGTGGAATTTTGACAAAACTAAGAGTAATCTTCATTTCTCATTATAAGTTTTAGAAATAATTAAAAAAATATTTAGCTGAATTAAAAAAAAAAAGTATAGAGGTTTTCGAACAGTAGTGAACTACAACAACAAAAATTGTTTTTTATATCATTTTAATTGATTGAATTTTTGGCTGACCATACAGCTGTTTTAAGCATTGCCAAAAAACCCATCATCAGTGGTCCTGGAAATAATTCTTTTATATAATTATTCGAAAATAGTTTCGATAATAATAAATATAAATAAATTGTTTTGTACGGTAGTACAATGAGCCTATAAGCCTAAGTGGATCCCTTTGGGTTCGCCGGTATAACCTAACTTAACCTATTAAATTCTTTTATCAAAAAGATTTCACTTTATTGAATTGTGAAATAATTATAATAATTTTAATTAGTGGAATTATATATATATATATATATATTATATACAAAATTTTTAAATTCCATAGTTTTTTTTTGTCAAAAGAACTAATTTAAGTGATTATATCATATTTTGCCCAATAATGAAACTGAAAGCTCTTAAATATTTTTCTACTTTTTTCCATTCCTTCTATATCCTTGAAAATTAAGGTGTTTCCCTTGGTGTGAGTTTATATAAATCCACTGACCTACTGTTAAAAAGCATTTTAGCAGCGCTGCTGGTGAATCACATAAGTTGCACGCTAAACTTGCGTTAATTTCATTAATTAATGGAACACACCCTGAGGACGTCGAAATAAATTGCCTAAAACTGTGCTATAAAAAGCAAAAAAGCAAAATCGTGAATATTGTTAAGATTTGTCGCAAAGCGATAAAAATTAAATTGTCCTCATGGCATTATATTTTTGGTTAGTGGAACTATAATACGCTCACAATTTACCCTGCATATTTTTACATTCAATATATATATACACCACATTTAAATGTATATATATATTTATATTGTACACATATATATATAATATATTTTATTTTTCGCATTTTAATGACCATTTCACATGCGAAACTGTCCAATAGAAAATATTATTTTTACTCGACTGTGCTTTGCTTTACTTGGATTTGGTTTATGTTATTAATTTTCTTTTTCTTTAATTAACTTCTCTCTATTGAATTAAATATTGTGCAAAACATATACATATATATATATAGAGAATTTTTAAAAATAACTTAGAAATTAAATAGTAACATGCGTAAATTCCATTAATTAATTTCTTTTCTTTTCTTATTTTTTTTCTAATTAATTGTCTTAATTTATTTCACAACTTAACTTAATTAACAATGATGTCAATATATTTATATATACTTATAAAATAATACTAAATTTGATTCTTAACATCAGTTGTGACAAAAGAAATTATTTTTTTTATATACCATAAACTATTATTTTCAATAGAAAGATTTATCGAACAATAGTAAATTACAACAACAAATTTTATTAGTAGTATCTTTATTAGTATCTTTTAACAATTTATCTTAATTATCTTAATAAAAATTATTACTAATTAATTTAATTGTACAGCTAGAAATTGCATAAAGCCAGACTCTGAGTAGACTTTTCAAAGATTTCGCAAATAATTTCAGGACTCTATCCTTTATGTATTTTTTGATGGAATCAATCTTGATGTGCCATGGCACATTAGAACGAATGACATCCTCAGGGACATCAAGATTGATTCCATCAAAAAATACATAAAGGATAGAGTCCTGAAATTATTTGCGAAATCTGACAGACTTACCAACACCGCGTTATCAAATCTCAGAATGATAACAGGCTCCTCGGGGAGGTATGCAGATCTGAGATCAATTATTGCTTAGTCTGATGAAGTGATTAACAATAATCTAGTCAAGGCGCAAAGAGGGGTTTTGAAGATACCTCGCAGTTAATAGAGAGTAAAAGTGCTCAGGTGCACTGACTCAACTAGCCTCAACATAATAATTATAATATTTAATATAATTATATATTTATTTAATTTTATTTTATTTTATTTTTTTTAATTAATAGACAAAGCAAAGGAATAACATTGAAATTTAACAATTAAAACTAATAATTATTTACAAATAATTAAATACAAGAATTATTTCCAAGACCACTGATGATGTGTACGGTTAAAAATTCAATTGAGTAAAATAATATAAAAAAGAATTTATGTTTTTGTAATTCACTTCTTTTTGGAACCATTTTATGAATTATACTAGTTTTTATTAAATAAAATAGTCACTTCCATCTGAAAAATTTGAAGTGTAATTACAACTTATATTCACAAAATATTGGTCTCGCCCGTGCGAATCGTGGAGTAACATTAGCATGGCTTTCTCAGTATTACGTTTCTAACTTAGGTTTTACATATAAGAAATAATATATAAATAATGCAACAAATGTATCCTCTACAAACAGAATAGTATCAAAATTTAACAATTGAAAATAAATATAATTAAATAATTCAATCATATTACAACTGGTTTCTAATTGAACACAGCTACTGAATTTGTTAATAAACTTTCACAGGTAATTAACAAAACTCTGACAAATAAACTCTGACTCTGAGTTTCAAATTTGGCAGGGTACAAGTTCAAAAAAAAAAAAATTATTTACAAATAATTAAATACAAGAAATAATTCGAAGACCACTGGTCAGCCAAAAATTCAATTAATTAAACTAATATAACTAATATTATATTAATAGAATTTTTATTGTTATAGTTCACTAATGTTCGAAATCTCTCTACCAAACAAACCTTAATACATTTTCTCTGTGAATGCCCGGCTTTGGCATCCAGAAGATATAGGTTCTTAGGAAAATACTTTTTTGATCATTTAAATCAGACTCGGTAAAGACGAAAGACCCATTAAATTACCTAAATTCGACGGGATGGATTTAGTCCCTACTCTTCTATACTCGGGTTGAAGAGTAGGAATGTGGCAGCAAAACGGCAAAAAATCGCTAATTGAGGTACATGGAAGTTATTTAATGGCCTGCCACTGTAACAAACCAACCAACCATAATAATATATTGATTTTTCCAGTTTAAATGAAGTGGTATTTGAAGCTAATGCATAGTCATTTCGAGGTACTCATTATTAATTAAATCTTAAAATTGTATTTCATCTTCTAAAGTATAATTATTATTATTGTTTTTTACTGTCGTAACACTTTGTTGAATTTTACCTTAGAAAAAAAATTACGAGCATGAATTTATAAAAGAATGAATATTTTCTTTTATATAAATGAATAAAAAATAAAATAATATAAAATAAAATTCTATATAATTTTTATTTGATATTATTAAGTCAACTTGGAAAAAAGCGAGAAACGGAAGGAAACCGAATTTCTTAATTGGTTCGAAGGATTCTTGTCACTATTCGTGTGTATAAATTACGTTGAAAATTAAAATGTTTGCGGAAGATTATTCCTTCTTAATTTGTAAAATAAAATTAAAATATATAATAACATTCAGACTACAGTTAAACAAAGAATAAACAAGTTTATACAGATGAAAGCATATCGTGGGACACATTGCTCCAAAACAGAAAGGATACGGAAAGGATAGGAAGTTTTTCTTTTGCTAAACCAAGCGAAAAACGAAATTAAGTGAGTAAAGAATAAAAATAAACAAAGCATTCTACTTAAAATAAGAAGATTAAATAAAATGGCAAACAAAAGATGTCGAAATAAGAATCAACCCAATGCCATGGAACAGAGTATACAGAACTCACAAGGACACCCCGGCTAACGACACCGAAAAGGCAAAATGAGGCGAAAGGGTTACGTGGAGAGTTCGACTTTTTGATTTGTTATGTTTAGGTTTTTTTCTATATACTTTCTATACTTTTTTCTATAGCATTCAAACTATGGCAAATACACGAACTCAATTGCTTAAGGATGCTTCGGCTAAAATGCTATATTTTTTTAATTTGTTTGTTTGTTTTTTTTTCTTTTTTTTTTTTGTTTTTTTTTTATTGTGCTTAAAGTGGGAAATTATATCTTCAGTAGCAGATGTAGAAATCCTTAAACTGCAGTTGTGTTTGGTTCAACGTAATGGGAATAAAGGACGCAGTGTGAACGGAAGTAGCACTTCAGCCATGCTTAAGCCTGTCTGTTTGAAAAGAAACGAAAAATTTAAAAGTAATTTTTTTATTTTTTTTTGCAACCTGACTAGAATTGCAGAAAATGTAGAAAATACCAGATATTGACGCGTTAAGTATAATCATAATGTATCCCATGCCTAGATGTGTGTTAGACATAAAATCTATTGGTACTTTTTTATGTGACATACGTTTATGTGCGCATATTTACCAAAAGAAATAGTGAAAATATTGTTTTAATGATTCGAAAATCTCTAATTCTGTGGTGATAATGAACACACGAGCTAGACAGAAACTTGAGTCACAGCACTTAAAAATTTCGGATACAAATAGTACTTAATTTGAAATAACTACAAACTTTTTCTCAATTTAATAGTCGTAGTCCTTTAAACTTTGAACGTAGAATACATTGAATACTAGTGTACTATATCTTATTATTGTTAGGGGATGTGACACTGCGACCGTCGGGTCTATTGTGCCCCTTTCTGAGTTTAGACTAGGTCTCTAAGCCGTGTTAAAAAGTAATATAGAACCTACTTTACAGAGTTTTATTGCCGCTTGCGTAAGAATATACATTTCCAGGAGCCTATTTCGTATTTTCATTAGCGCAGGATATGCTAACAGCACATGTGCGACCGACTCCTCATTCTCCTCACAGAATCTACAGTTTGCATCCGTATGTATACCCAATTAATGTACTATACTCTGACTACAGCTTAACTCTTTCCTCAACTCTTTTACTAAGTACAACTTTCTCCTTCCAATTGCTTGCTTCTTTGATATCTAACATCGATGAGTTTAACTTCTAAAATTTTAAACTCCTTGAGCCCTTTTTTTAGTTTATTTAGTTTATGAGACAAATATAATATAGTGAATGCGGAGGGAGCGAATTTGTGATAAACTGAATAATAAACAATAACCTAGCCATTACTACAAGAATAAAATTTATGACTTAATAATGTTTTTATTTATAAAAAATAAACATAACCATAAAATAAAATAAATTTTAAAGAAAAATTTCTGCTAGACTCCGCTTCTATTCAAGTATTATTGTAAATACTTAGTCTATTCGCGAGAACTGAATTACTACATCATTTATATGTGCTATTACCTTAGTTTCGCCTGAAGTAAATATGTCAATAGCTCTGAACTTCCCTATGGGCTACTTATTTTTCATTGTATTTGAATTTGAGTTACTTATTATAAATGTAAAAACAAAACAATAATAATCTGTGACCGCCCATCTCATAGAAGGTTACTACAATCCTTCATGATACCATGAAGAATTTATAAAGCTCTAGCTGACTTTAAATATGTGGGGTTTTTTAACCCCATTCTGTATGGATAAATAACTATTTGACTTTAATTTTATTCTTACAGCACACATTGTTACAATCTTAGATATTTATTTTAAGAAGTAACAATCTGCTGTCCATTGCCGTCAGACTACGATAGAATAGACGTTATGCCTGGCTGCCCCATTTAAGAGAACGACAACCAAACTGACGTTAATATAAACTTGACCAAGCCCTTAATTTCGCAAAAGGACAGCTTTATCAAACCAATAAAAAAAGGACGCTAAACATTTTAAATTATTTTTTAGTGAATGATGGACAGTGACACATAAGAAGAAGTACTGTGTCCTTCTTTTATGCAAAACCACAATTCCAACAAAAGTTATTATAGTATAGAACCAGTCCAATAGCATAATTTCATAGTACAGTATAACCCATCAGCACCAATACCGTAGTACTGAGCAGATAACGCTTAATTTGCATTTTGTCCACTTTGAATAAGGTCTATCCTTAAATGTTTATTTGTCACAATATGTTTAGCTATACTCCGATATATTTGTTTGATTGTCAGCTTGACCATTTCAAATGGGATACAAATATCTGAAAAATTATTGTCAGTGCCTGTCTTTCCAAATTTGTTCACCTTGAAGTTGTCCGTAATAAAGTGTATTGTCATGCTAAATAATAGTCATGAAAAGACCGAAATAAATTAAATCATTGACCATTTCCAAGAGTATCATTTTTATTGTTCTATCACATTACAATATATTATATTTTCTCAATTCAGTATGTATTAGCCCAACTCTGGTTAGTATTCTTACCATTACAGAATGGTAAGAATACTAATTGTTAGTCAAATTTATATGTACTTTCATTATGGACGCTGAAATAGTTTCCTCATGGAGAGTGTGAAATATATGTAAAAGAAATTATATATAAAAATATTACTAAAATAATTTGATCCATTTGTATCTATTAATGATGTTACTCTTCATCTGGTTCTTTTCTGTTTAAATAAAGGCAACCAATATTTATTTTGTATACTCTTTTATTCTCTAATGAGGTTTCAGTATACTTTTGATTAAGACTAATAAATTAGATGACGTCAATAAATTAATTAAGTTAATATTAGTGCAATGTTTTTAAGTGAAAACCTCCTAATTAGGTTTCAAGCTAAAACTTTCGTTTGAATTGAATTCCAAAAAAGCTATTTAAAATATATTCCTCATAAATGATTAGTGAATAATTTAGGAGTTTGCGGTGTAATACCTAATGCTGCTCTTTGAGTTTTTTGCGGTTAAATTTATAAAAGCTTTTCACGAGGTATTTTCCATTTTCATGTGGTTTTTATCTATTAACAGAGCAAATATTTGGTGCAACGAATTAAGCGTTTTTCGCAATCATCAGAGAAATTGTGTCGATCAAAGACCTTTTTACCTTTTATTTAATTAAAGTAAAAATTCAAATATTTTGAATAATTTTCAAACTTACATTTTATTTTAATGAGTGGGAAATATCTACATAAGTAAACATGAATATGCTTAAAATACAAACTAAAAGTTAGGTTGACTTAACTGAAGTCCCAATACCCTTTACGCAGATGGTTTATTACAAATTAATTATAAACAAACATTCCTTCTTTACCCAATTTGTCAAATTTTGTTTTCAAATTTGTTTTTAATATTAAATCCAAATTAAGAAAAACCTACAAATTTTAGATAATTATTCCAAATGGCTTCTACTTACTAAAAATGTCCCATTTCATTTCATTAGTCAAACTTTTTATTCCCGGACTCACACAAACGTCCTTTGCAAAATTTTATTTTAGTAACTTTGATAAAATCTGAAAAATGCATTTCTTGATATTGTTTATGGACCGGTGACATAATTACGTCACACCATTTTAAAAATTAGAAAAATTACAATATCAACGTCTATTGCATCTCAATCCGAATAATAAGCAACAATTTGGTTTTCCATGTATAGATGAACAAACTCTAGATAACTTTTGATTCAAAGGCACTATGCTATTGCAGTTATATTATTGCAGAAATCAAAGAGCTATTTTAATAAATGGTCGACGACTTTTTTTCTCTCTAAATGTAGAAGTATAGCTTTCTAGATTGTGTGGTTAAGTGCAAGTAGAGAATTTCTTCTGCATGCATTTGTAGGCATTGATCTAAATAAAAAATTCATGAATTATGTCTTGAATTCATGAAATGGAACGTTTCTTAAATATTTTTATAAGCTCTTTTTGATCAAATTATTTTAATCTATTAATAACTTAAAACTTTCCATCGAATAAAAAAGATTTTCGACTCATGTGCTCTAACTTAGTTTATTGTCTCTCCATTAAAAATATTATGTTGATCCTAACTTTCATAAAAACACTATACATATATATAAGAAATATCAAAAATATCTAATATAAACTAAAACGAATACTGAAACTTCTGTAACTAATACTGACAACCATCGCATCTTATCTGACAACCACCGCATCTTGTCCTAACAAAGATGTGGTGCAAAAATTAAGTTATTCGAGCAGACGCAACAATTCAGACAACACCATTTTTTACAAATCGTCTACTTTGTTCTTCTTTTTAACACTTTTTATCACTCTCTTTTCTCAATATTGCCTTTCTCTTATCTCCAACTTGTCCCTTTCTTTACTATTTCCTTTCTCCCATATTTTTTTGTTTCCCTCCAACTTTTGTTTCATTTTGTTTCTCTCACTAAATCTCTTTTTCTCATTATTATATTTTCGTTATTTATATTTTCAACATTGTGTCCTCTTTGTGTCTATTAAGTCCTTCTCTTGTCTTCTCCTTGTGCATTCCTTATTGCCATGGTGTCTTTTGCTTATCTCTTGATTCTTTCTTGTCTCTTCTTTGTCCTCACGCTATATTATTTTTTTTCACTCTTATATACCTCGTTATCTATCTTCTCAATAATGTATCCTTTTTCTTTCTATTAAGTCCTTGTCTTGTGTTCCACTTGTGTATTTCTTGTTGCCGTTTTTTTGTTGTCTCTTAATTATTTTCTGTATCTCTTTTATTTTTTTTTTACCAACCATTTTTCTTTTTCCATTGTCTCTTTTTTGTCCTCATGCTATGTTATATATTATATCATTGTGTCCTTTTTGTTTCTATTCTATTCCATTTTTTTGGAATAGAATAGAATTTTGAGTTTCTATTCCAATACCGTCAAAATTTTTTAAACGTAATAAATTATGTTTATATGCGATGCCTTTGCAAATTCTATTATTGTGTGAAATAACTAATTTATTTATAAGAAAAGTTATTCCCAACAAACCACATTACATAAATAATTACTAACGTGTGTTTGCATAAGCTCGTTAAACTGAATAAATTATTTTCAATAGTTGTGAATAGTTGATAACGACGAATTTAATTAAAATTAATTTGAAAGTAAATTTAATTTCGACATAATTGTATTATTTGAGGCGTTGACTTCATTGGGGCTACATAATCCCAATTGTTTGCAACATTTTTGTTGGCAGAAAATATTCATTATAAAGATTCGTGAATATTTGGAAAATTTTAATAATTTTAATTTATGTAAACAAAGTATGTTTAAATTAAATTAAAAGCTATAACTATATATAATGATTGTTTAAATTACATAGTATATGAAACAAATACAACTAAAATACCATTTCCTTATGTCTTTTGCAATCATAACTTCATGTCATAATATGCACACTACTTTGTTCTGGTGTTTTTTGTTCAATACATCAATACATTTATCGAGATCTTCAATTTCACAGCGTTTACTGGTTTTCAACCACTAAATACTTCTTTGGCGGTATATTTTAATAATAAGACTTAAGTATTACAAACTATTGTCTTACTTATAAATTTTTACAACTTTGTTCTTTAAAAAATGTTTCAAAGAACTCCTTTTCGTCATTAGAAATAGATTTAAACTAACAATTTTTAAATTTTTTTCATGGTACGTTTCTTTTCCCAAACAATAGGTAGTATAGACATCTACCATATTTTACGAAACTTCTAAGCGCAACAGAAAGTGATAATCGGAGTTCGGTGGATGAAATTGTTTATCAGTCTTCCAAGAATTGAGTAGAAGATTCATTCAAAATTCCTAATTTTTATCTACAAACGAATGATACAACAGCTGATGATCACTATAAGGCTTTAAATAAATAGAAATCTCTTTTTGCTGAAAATAAAAAATCAAACTAAAATCCCAAACTCTAATTTTTGAATATTTCACGTTTCTATAACTTTTGTGCTATATTTGATTTCAAATAAATTCTAGTTTCTTTCAAAACTAAAAAAAAAAAATAACTAAATTTTCTAACTCAAAGTCCCTATAAGTCGAACCTTTTCTTTGCAAATTGTTCCTTCGGGTTATGGAAGTTTGACTATATATACATGATATATATAAAAATAAATATATAAAAATTATATAAAGGGTTTTCGAATAGCCGAAATATATATATATAGTATGTGTTCATATATATATTTAAATAATTAAGTACGTTTTCGTAATATATTGTTTAAAGAAATTTTTTGAAAAGTACTGAACTATAACAACAAACAATCATTTTATATTATTTTAATTAATTGAATTTTTGGCTGACCATACAGTTGAGTATTGCCAAATACCCATCATCAAGGTCTTGCAATTATTTCTTATATTTAATTATTCGTAAATAATTTTTTGAGACTGCAAGTACCACAAATCAAACTCATGCCCTGCCAAATTTGAAGCTCAGAGTCAATGCTCCTTAACCAGTTTAAGGAGCATTGAAAGAGCAGTGAAAGTTTATTAATAAATTCAGTTGCTGTGTTATATTACAACGAAATAATAATTTAGAGGTAGAATAATAGAATTAATTAATTATATTTTTATTTTTAATTATTAAATTACAACACTATTCTGTTTGTAGAAGCATTATTTGTTGCATGATTCATATATTCTTTTTTATGTGTAGATAAGAAAAAATAAAGTATTTTTATTATTATTAAACAATATCAGAGAAGTGATTACACTACACTTTTTTCCACTCAAATCCATGCAGTCAGTCAATGGCATCATTTTAAATTATGTACTTCTTCCGAACCAATTGTAAGAATGACAACGTCAGTCTGTCAAACTCAATCGATTTTGCGACTAAATGCATGCAACGCCATTACAAACATTAACGCGATGCACAGCAACAAAAGCACTGAGCAACGTTAAAAAGCTAAACCTTCGGTTGCATTGATTGCGAGTGAAGGGAGGAGTGAAGAGTAAATATGGTATGTCTAAAGGTAAAAGTAATGGCAAACAATATTTCATTATATATTATTTATTTTATTTGTACTTTAATTTACTCTGTTTTCATTGTTTTTATTCTTTATATTATTGTTTTTGCTTTTGCTTTTGCTTTTGTTTTTGTTTTTGTTTTTGTTCTTAACCCAAATGTGTCTTGGAATAATTCACAGTACAGGGCAACGCCTCCAACAGCAATTACGCGCATTTTTTTTCGCATGTTGCATACAAATACACATGCGAACTATCAAGAATTCTGATGTATGGCTGCATATCACCATTTATATATAGATGCATGCATGTATCGTGCTAATACAAACACACACACCAACACACACACACACACACTACGTGGAATCGCGGCAAATTACCGATATGACTACAAAAATTTTCCGTGCAAATTATTTGGAAATTACGAATATTTACCAGTACAAAACACACATCAACGCTGGAAAATAAAATGAAAACATAACTGACATGAAATGATTAAAAGAGAAATAATATAAAAATAAATAAAATTAAGTGAAATACAATAAGTGTTACTGCAAACCGTAATTTGAATTGCACGAAAGTAAAAGGTGCAACGTTATCATTTTCTATATAAAGTCTTAAAGCAATTTATTTGCTGCCTTAAATCATTAAAAGTATAAATTAACAATTGTGTAAAAAGTATCCGGAATTATATAAAATAAAGCAGAATAAATTCAATTAATCATTCAATTAAATTTATTCTGTCATCCTTTCGAATACCAGCACAACCCCATCGAACTCCCTCAAGCCCCATCGAATTCAACACGACTATGTCAACCGGTACAAAGCCAAAATACTACAATGTTCCAGAAGTAAACGTATTTTATTCTTTTTTTTCCCATTTTCTCCATTCTGATGGTAAATGACATCCTCAGGGACCTCAAGATGGATCCGAACAAAAAATACATAAACGACAGAGCTCTGAAATTATTTGCGAAAAGTGACAGACTTACCAACATCACGTTATCGAATCTCTGAATGGTTACAGGCTCCTCGGGGAGGTATGCAGATCTGAGGTCAATTATTGCTTAGTTTGATGAAGTGATAAACAATAATCCAGTCAAGGCGTAAGGAGGGATTTTGAAGATACCTCGCAGTTAATAGAGAGTAAAAGTGCTCTATATAATATATTTAATATAATATTTAAACATTTAATATAATAGTAATTTATAATATTGATATAAAGCTTGGCCCCTTTAAAATAATTCGTCTCAGAAATATTGGTTTTATTTGTTTTTTAAAGAACATACATTTATTTATTGTATTTATTCTCTTAAAGTGAGACTATAAGTTTTAAAATCTTATTACTAATTACTTAATATCACAATTTTTATTTTAACTATACATTGCATAATATAAAATAAAATAAATAAACCTTATATCACGGACCTCACTTAGATTTTTGTGTTGAATTTCATTTGAATGGGTGTGAGATGGATTATTAAGAAATCAAAATATCTTTATGAGATTAATAAAAATAAAACAGGAGTGTTTACTTGAATCTATTGAATTTTAATTAATGGCTGGACGGTTAGCTCTTTTTAAGCGGGAAATAGTCGATTGAAATGCGAAATTCCTTGCTAAGGGGTCAGCCTTTTATTGTATTTTTTTCTTATATTGTCAAATTCAGCTTTAACTAAGAGTATTTGTAGATCTCGGTGGATACTTTCTTTTCCAATTTACCATGGAACTTCAGTGATTATTCTCAGTATTTTTGACTGGGCTCTTTGGATTATTTCAATATTTGAAGCACTAGCATTTCCAAATAGCTGGATAACATAATTCCATATTGGTTTTATGTTGCTGTTATACAACATTACTTTATACTCTAGGCACAGGGAAGATCTGTCTACGTGAATACCTAAGTACGTTATGTTATTTGCTTGTGGTATGAGAATGTTTGTTTAGTAAAATTGTTGGAGATCTACTCCGATTTAAGGTAAAAATGACATGTCTACATTTTAGTTCATTGATTTTAATTCGCCATTTTGACAACCATTTCTCCACCCGAAATAAGTGAGATTGAAGTTGGTTTGAAGCTAAGATAATATTTTTGTTTCGGCATAAAATTGCTGTATCAGCGACAAACGTTGTGGTGACAACTGAATTACTAATTGGGATAACAGACGTGTGAAGTGTATGCAAGATACGGCCAAGTACACTTCTCTGTGGAACACCAGCTTCTATTGGGAAGTTAGTTGAAGTAAATAAATTGCATTTGACTTTATTGTTTTTTATACCATCACTTTTGTCAACCTTGAAAGTACTTTGTCAATTAAATATAGCATTCAGCTCCATCAACGATGCTGTTTTATCTCGTCACATATATGTGTTTTATAGATAGATATTTAATATAAAAAGACATAGAGAGGAGTATTTACTTGATAAATAAACAAAAAGATAGATAACCAAATGGAATAACAGTGGATAAACAGATAGATGGACAGAGAAAAGGACAAATAAACAGAAAAACGGACAAAAAGGTAAATAGATCGATAGATCACAAAAGCTTGGCGCAAAATATTGACTGTTACATCTGATGTATTTTGATATTAATAACTTCAATAATTAAAAAAACATAATTAAAAAAAATTAAAAAAAAATAATAAAAAAATAATTAAAATAATTAAAAAATTAAAATTAATTAAAAAAAGGATCTCACCTATGAATGCATTACTTAATCAATTGATATATATCGATTAGATTTCGCTGTTCAGGATTATTAAATTATACCTAGTTAAAGACACTTGTACGATTAGTTTTTCCTATTTAGAATTACAAACAGAATAGTATTGTATTTTAACAATTAAAAATTAAAATATAATTAATTAATTCAATTATTCTGCATCTAAATTATTATTTCGTTGTAATATAACACAGCCAATGCATTTGTTAATAAACTTTCACAGCAAATTAACAAAACTCGAACGTATTAGTCAAGTACGGTTTTGTGTCAGTTGGCTAATGAACGCTGACTCTAAGCTTCAAATTTGGCAGGGTACAAGTTCAACCCTTCTCGAAACAACTGTATGGTCAGCCAGAAATCCAATTAATTAAAATAATATTAAATGAATTTTTATTGTTGTAGTTCACTACTGTTCGAAAAACTTATTTAGGATTATTAAATTAAACATAGTTAAACAAAATCAATGAACTCGTTAGCAATATATGATCTTCCATTCGTTTTTACTGTTTGCGAGGTTGTTAGTAGTTCAATACAGGCTGTGAAAAGTTTGCTGCTGATCTGATTTAAGCTAAACAATACTAGCTTTTGCTAGTATTGCTAGAGCTCAAAATTGGCTCAAAATATATCATTTAACTGTACTAATTGCCAAGATCTGGCGATAAATCTAGATACAACAAGTAGGTTTGTAGATTGATATTCTTTAGAGTGACACTATTACCACAACGGGCAGTCTATACGTCTAACAATAAGGGAATTTGCACTACTGTATCTGTGGGTTTCGCTAAAATATTTAATGATAGGCATTTCGTAAAGGCAACTGTATTAGCTTGCAGACACCAATATAATTTTAATTAATTAATTACATACTGTATTTGCAAGTATATCTAATTTTATAATTATTTCAACTACTGCTATTCGAGTTAAAGGATTTCTATAGAAATTCTCAGGATTAATTATACATTCATAATGAATACCTTTCCTCACCTTTTACGTTGACCTTAAAAAACATAGATTTCACATTCAATTCGAATGTAAATTAATGAATGAATTAAAGACAATGTTAACTGGGCATAAAATTCAGCGAAAGCCTATAAAACTAAGGGGAAAATTGATTTTATGTCTAAGCAAAAAATTAACGTACAATTAAATTGTTAATACCTTTGAATACTCTGTTCATATTATTTAAATTAATTTGTTTTATTCTTCATTCTTTTTTGTCCGTTCCAGTAAAATTTTCTGAGTTTATATATTCTAAAATTAAAAATAATAAAAAATAAAAAAATAAAATAAAGTTTGGAACAGTTTTTAATTACCTTGTTAATTTGCTAAATTACCTAATCATTAAATAGGTCTAACACAGAAGTCTTTATTAAATAGAAAGCCTGCTATTATCTAAATTTTAAATGAAATTTTAGTGTTAAGGCAAATTAATTATCCTTTATTGCTTTAATTAATTTGGAACATTATCAGCTCTTTTAAATTCGGGTTTCAAATTTCAAAGGCGCTCTCTATCTCTTCGGAATAGACCCATTTTGTTAAGATAATAATGCAGTCCATGGTGATCCGGCTGAAGCAGAATACCTTACCATAAAGTATACTTAAATACATATATTTATTATCGAAATAATTTATTTTATGTGACTACACCATTAGCTTGACTTAAATGCCATTTTTTAACAAAATAGTTGCTTCTCCGTTTACATTATAATTATAATTTCACATATAATTTTTTTTGTCAATTCCAAAGATCCTGTAGGTCTGTAGGTCTAAGCATTTTATTATGTCTAACAAATATTCCCAAAAATGAGTTTCCCATAAAGTTTTCAAATTCAAACCTAACATAAAGTAAAATGCGAGTAGAATTCCTGTCTCAATTAAACATTAACAAAACAATTTCAAAACTTTTTATATACTTTTTGTAATGAAATATATACCAAAACTAAGAACGGAAGTTGCAATCTATAATGAACTCAACAATAAGTTACTCAATTCAATTATTCCATTACGAAATTGCTGCAGTTGCGGTTTATGCACTTATACGGTAAGAGCACCATACGGACAAATAGGCGGTCAGTCAGGCATCCATAGCATCCAGCAACAGTGACTGACCCTGGTAACTATGTTCATTGGCACTACTCGACACCGAGCGAATACATGTTGCGAATATTTAAGTGAGTGTATGCAGCACATTTGTTGCCAGTATTACTTAATTATGCATTACAAAAAGTAATTACACTGAAATTCGGCACTGATTTTACTGCATATGGAACTCTAACGAGCCAAAATTAGTCTGATGCAACAATGACCACAGATAGGCCCACAAAAATACATAAAATCAAACATCAACACAAAGAAGCTGCTACTAAAAAAGAAGGATATAGAAGGTAGCACTGCACTCCATGATGATTGGTGAGTGCTGCAAGTTTTGATTAATTATTCATTTAATATAGATGGTAAAAACTTCATATGATAGTGCTTAAAAATCTTAAAAAAAAAAATTTTTTTTTAAATTACCGCCCTAAACGATAGTAAATCACACATCTGTGTATTTGTTATCAAGGCAGAGTACCGGCAGAGTGCTATTAAAGGCACTTTTAAAGGAGCAAAGATTTTTTCGTTATCTTATATGTTTCGCTATATTTTTTGGACATTTTGTTTGAATAAATGATTATAAAATCGCATAAATTTATGGATGTTAAGGAATTTTCATGTAGAAAAAGAGTAGCGATATTTTCAATTTTCAAAGTAATTCTCCTAAGTTAGACCCATTGGTATTCTCTCTTACAGTGATTGTCTAATTTAGTCAAAATCCACGTTCGCGATGCCACAAATTCGTAACTCGGCGAGCTAGCATCTATTTGCAGTAATAAAAGATATTTATTAAATATCACAAGAAGAGAACTTTGATCTAAAACTCACGTACCTGAATGACTTCCACTATCAAGTAGATAGCCACAAAGAGCAAGATGAACATTATTAACCAGTCTATATTTGAGTACTCTTTCGGGTATTCCAGAAAACTCTTAATGAATTCCTTCATATTGTCCTTTTTAAAACAAAAAAATTTTGAAAATTATTTACGTGTATAAACTTTTTTATATACTTTCATTTCTTTATTTTCATGAAAATTTACTAACAATTCTTACTTACACAATTATTCACAATTAAGTATTTGCCTACTTAGTCTATTTTAATATTTTTATTTATTTTCTCGGGGACCTTGCAACCGTTCTGAGATTTAATAACGCGGTGTTGGTTAGTCTGTCAGTTTTCGTAAAAAGTTTCAGAGCTCTATCCTTTATGTATTTTTGGATCGGATCCATCTTGAGGTCCCTGAGAATGTCATTTGCCAACACAATGGGGAAGATCACTAAGTTGTATAAATCGATCCCACTCAGTTTGAATAAACTTCATACGGAACGTCACAAACTCATTTGTGAAATGTTTCATCAACGCCCCGAAAGTAAATATTTTTTGTATCGATTTGTGACGAGTATCGAAAAATAGATTCATTACGAAAACCGGAAGCAGAAAAAACTGTGACTTTCACCTTACAAAATCACTCCTTCAACACCAAGTCCGAATTGTTTTGGCAAGAGCATGCTTTGTGACTGGTGGGACCAGAGCGGTATTATATATTAGGTATTCTTCAAGCTTAGCGGAATGCATAACGTTGATTGTTAACCAACAAATGATTAATTTAAATCACTCATTGATTGAATAACGACCGACAGTCGTTGGCCGGAAAAACGTCGAAAAGTGAAACAATTTGGTTGAAACCACATATCTACTACATTCAAACATTATTGATCTCCAGATCAAGTGACCAGAACTATACACTAACTTTTCGTAGATGTAGTAATCTTTTGACAATAATTTCTACTATTTCACTGCACCAGATAGGAGTACTAGAACATAATCAGTACTCATAAAGTTATTTATTATAAACTCCTTAAAATTTGAATATAACTTACAAAGCTTTAACCTATTATTTTTAAATAAAAATTTTCGTTTATATATTTATTCTAAAATTAGTGACAATTTCGAAAGTAAAAGGTATCAACTATAGCCTTAAGTAAATAAATAAACATAATTAAAAAAAATAAGCATTAAATAACTACATTGTACCGGGGTCATACCATCCCTTAGTGTTTGGCTGTAATTCCGAATTATAGGACTAGAGGAAGAGATTTAGTCTTCTAAAGTAATGAAAGGGATGAATAATGAATAGGATGAGTTGTATTGTATTTAAATTCCGTTTTTATACTATTTGCAAATGCAGCATATAAATCTATTATAATTTTAAATGTGATATAACTCCCTCCTGTGGAATATCTAAAGTTCCCAATCCCAAATCCATTTAAAAAATTTTTAAGACGATAAACAATTAATGTTGCTTTATAAAATACTACAATCTTATACAAAACTCAATACAAACTAATCTTACAATATGTAAATTATGAAAACGATATTCACATATTGAGGTCTAGAACCGAATATATGTTAAACCATTCCTAGCTCCATTTAGAACACAAAACTATAACTCAATTTATATTTAATTTAATTTTTCATACTTTAGGATCATTTAACTTTTAATCAAAAAATTTTAAATCAAAAAATTGTAATAAAATAAACATAACTGGAACTTTAAGAAAAAATTCATTGACGATCACATCCTGGTAAACATGGGGTTAAGTGGCTTAATAAAGGGGTTGTTACTTCTGACTCCATCCTTTTCGCCGCACACCTTAACCACATTAAAATTGAAACTTATCTAAGTTATTGGAAATACGGCGTATTTTAGTGGACTTTGGTTTTGAAGCACAACACTGTAAAAAAAAAATAGTTTTAATGAATATTAAATTTACAAAATTGATGCCTCACTTACTGGAAAAAAGAGAATCAGTGCAAAATAAACTGCAACAAGACTGAAGACTACAAGAATAAGTGTGATAATCTTGTAGCTGAAAGGGCTTTCAGTTTTGTTAGTGTTTGGCTCCATTTTTTTCTTTTTATTATCCAGGAAACTTAACACAAACGTACAGTAACAAAAACAAGATTATTTATAAAATTAAAATTTCAAAAATATTGATCTTAACAATTTCAAATTTAAAAGCTTACTTAGTTTCAAGAAAATAAAATAATTTAAATTTTAGGAGGAATGGAAATTTGGATGTACATATTTCAATATCATATCATTTTTATTATATAAACACAGATAGAGAGAGAGAGAGAGATATCAAACGCAAGCTCTATACCAACTACAAGCGCAACCCTCTGACACGCACTTCTCTAACACCGTCCTTTACGACACAGCCAAAATAACTCGCATCGACGAATACCTTCTGTCAATCACTGAAGGCACACCTCACCCGAGTGCACAACATTGTCCTTGATGTCTCCACCTGCAGCATCCTCACGGAGGCCCCGTCCAAGCCTTGCGCTATAAACCTCTCCAGTATCTCACCCTATACTTCAATGAGCGTGACTTTGACGCCTCTAGCATCTCTCTTTTCAACTGCGGTTCTCGTCACAGAGAACTCGTCGATTCTCTGGTCACAGAGTCTATCACTATCTTAATACCTACACTTGCGTTAGAACCCCACTCCCTCCACTACACCAATTGTACCTACGAATTGCCCATACTTTCTGCCTTAAATAAACTTAGCCCGCAAGGTATTAAGCCTCTTGCTCACATCTCACTTTGAAAATATTCTCTATTCATTCCTAAGAGGTGGTTTTATTGTGTTCAAATCTCACACTGTGACTTTCCATCTACCGAAAAAAAAAAAATGTATATATATATATATATATATATATATATACTGTATACAAAGAAATGATTATGGAGTTTAAAGAAACCCTAAAATTTATAACGAGATGGTAAATATGTTTCCAAAAAATTTTTTGGACCTTTTTGTTTTCTCGTTCTGTGTTTTTCATAGTGTTATAAATTAACAAAATATAAAATAGAGCAAAGTTGCATTTATAAAAAAAAATTAATTGGAAATATCCACAATAAAATTGGGTCGTCAAAAATGTACCAGTTTTTGAACATGAGTACCAAACGAAAAAAAAAAAAAGAAAAGTACCAATTTTTGTACTAAAGTACCATAAGTGGCAACCGTGGTTCTAACGCAAAATTACATGAAGAGGATGCTCTTTTAATGTCTTACTTCCTTATTTTCTTTAACAAAGGAAATAATTTTCATAATGGATAAATAATAATGGATAAAGTTTATGATAAAAAAAACAAAAATGAGAAAAAAATTACTCTTTTTGCAATAACTAAATAATCCAATGGAAAAAATATATCTTTGGTGTTTATAACACATAACATAAAATAAAATATTTTCTATTAAGTCATCGAAGTAATTTAAAAACTTAACGTCTTGCACTTAATAGAACCAAAGTATTTGTCCATAAGTTTTTACTTTCATTTTGTTTTATTAAGAATGAAAATGTAGATACTAAAAATGTAAAAAATAAAAGAGGAAAAATTAACAAGCAAACAATTATATTAAAATGAAAACACTTTTCATTGTGCATGTATTATATTTGGAGTAATTAATGTATGAACTTAATGAGAATTATAAATATTTGAAGCGTACAATGTAAGCTTTATAGCGTTTTGTTACTAATTATGGGTGCAATATATGAAAATATATTTCTATGAAAAGCTAATACATTTCTACTTTTGTTGATATAGTTATTATGTATAATTATTTTTACTTTAAACCAATATAATCCAGATAAACCTAAAAAACAATATCACTGTATAGTAGTTGCTTCAACCAGTTGCATTTAAAAAATTTATAAAAATCTTTTTTCATTAATATTTTTATATATCTGTTTTTATAGATATTATTCTAATAGTTTTACAATAATTTATAGAGATTGCTTTCAAACTAGTTTTTTATTGAAAGAAAGCATATGATATATCTGTGTATAAAAAAAAAGCAAGACTACTTCTTTTTTTGTAAAATGCGATCCTATACAAAACTGTAAGTGATCACATGAACTTCATTGTAAGAAGTTGCAATTTTCAACTTAAGTTAAATTGTCTAAAATATAATTATATATAATAATATATATTCTTAATCACTTTTTTTAACTTATATACATAGGATTGTACCTATTAGTTACTAGTTTGAAATTGGTTGAAGAAATATATACTTCGGACTACGCATTATTTCTTTGGGTTCGAAATAAGGTGGTTTCCGTATTTTCATTGCTGTTAACGGTCATCTACCTTTTCTCAGTTTTCTTAGCACCTCATCATCTATAAAATTTTTCTGCAGATCCATAATTTGAAAGATATTAGTATATTTGTATATGTAACTCAGTTCTATATAAAAGTTATGAGAGAATGCAACATATCACTAGAAGTGGTCTTAAGAGTAAGTTCAACTTATGGGATTGTAATTTTTATTTATTTTGGCAGATCCAAAAGACCAGAAGACCAGATAGTGAAAGTGTTTGATTTTCTTTGTTTTACTAAACATTCATTACTTTGTAACGTCAATTTATTATGTATTGTGTTTTCGATCGCAACACTCTTTTGTTTTTATAAACTTCTTTTACGGTATTTGTTTAAAGAAAAAATATAAAATATATTTTATAAAAGGATGCAAATTTTACAAAGTTACAAAGTATATAACTCAAGCATTTAGCGATAAATCGTCTTTGTACGAATAATGAGCAGGAAAAATTTTTATCGCAAAAAGTTGATTTTATATATTCTATATATGACTTCATCTGAATATATCGAATCAGCAGGCAAATTGTTGACCTTCATAAATTCACGGATCTTACTTTCGACAAGATGCATTATGAATTCACATTATGAATTTACTAATATATAAAACAATCTTTTAAGTAGTAAAGTATCGGACGCTTTTTTTTTATCTCAAATTCTATAATCTTGAACAGAAATGTCTGTGCTGTCCCATATAATCCAAAGTAATCCATTTGAAATAAAAAATCTTGCAGTAGACGTAAATGGAATCTATATCATTTTTTATCATAACTTCTGTCATTTTTATTATTCAAAGACTTATACCATTTTTTCACTTGGAACTGCTGAGTACCTGTTTAAATCATTTAATATACAATTAGAATTATAATTCTAAGCAATGTTGTTGCTGACGCTGAGGCTATAGCTGCCATATTGATACCGCTACTTCAAAAAATATGGAGAGATGAAGAAATACCGAACGACTGGAAAGAAGCAATTACTGTTAAGATGTCTAAAAAAGGCGATCGGAAAAAGTGTGAAAATTGGCGCGAAATGTCTATTTTACCAACGATTTCTAAAATCTTTTCTTAAATCCTTTTAAAATTTATCCGTTCAAAACAGGCTGGTTTTAGAACCGGTTATCCGTGCATCAACAATATAAATATCGTTAAAATCCTAATAGAGCAGTCAGCTGAATATAAATCCCCCCTTTACTTAGCATTTATCGATTTCGCAAAAGCATTTGATGCGTTAAAGTGCGAAGTTATTTGGTCTGCATTTTCGGCTAGAGGTGTTCTGATAAAATAACTAATATTATTAAAAACATGTACGACGGGTCATACTTTCTTTCATTGACATCCACACTGCTTGGTTACCATATCTCTCACTAAGTCGCTCATATTATCTAGGGCACACAACAAGTATGTGCGAATAGTTGTTAAGTTAATAATTGGTATTATAACGATTATAACGATACTTTTTTAAACTCCAATTAATTATTTTATTTTTAAAACACTAAATCCTGTTATTACTTTATTTATAATAGAACAACCATTGAATTGAGAAATTGCTTAAACTTTCTATCTTCACGATTCGGAACTTCTAGAACCAATTAACGGGCAGGTGGATATCCAGAAAAAAGCATATGTTTTTTGATATTTATAATATTCATTATTTGCTTTCTAAAAAACTTCATATTGCTCTTTAGGACAATTTTATGTGTTCCATGCATTGACACTCTATCCTTCAGCGATTCTAACTTTGATGTGTCGATCTTTTCACTCATAGATTGTTCTAAAATTATATTACACGGGTGAGTCCCACTTATAAGTAGAACATTGCAAAAACAAAACAAAAATAATTACAATGTCAGTGTTTGAGTATTTGGTAGGGTTTTTGAAACATTTTTTCCAATATTTCCCCATTAAAGACATTTTACGTAAAATAATGAACTGCAGCAATAAAAATTCTTTTTATATTATTTTAATTAATTTAATTTTTGGCTGACCATAAAACTGTTTCAAGCATTGCCAAATACCCATCATCAGTGGTCTTGGAAATAGTTCTTGTACTTTTTTTTTTGAGACTGCAAGTACCAGGGATTAAACTCGTGCCCTGCCAAATTTAGGACCATATTAAAGAGTAAATATTAATTCGTATACTAGTACTTCAAGTGCACTTCAAGAGAATTATGATGTTGAACCAGTTCAAGTGTGATTGAACTCGTGCTTTTGGATCAAACACTTTTAGAGTCTGGATATAGAGTCTGGAGTCTGAGATACTCAATAATTTTCGGTTCCTAAAATATTTCAAAATTCTATTTCATTGTTTATTACTTAGTGATATTTTTCTGGATGATAATTAATATTAGCAACCGAAAACTAACAAATTTAAGATTTGTGAATTCACTAATTTGTTGGTATTTAATCCAAAACAACTCTTTGAAATAATATAGTGAGACATAAGTTTAGTCATCTACATTACAGATATAAAAAAATCAAAAATTTTAATTTTTTGCATTTAACATAGAAGATAGTTATATGGAACTCTTTGAGTTCCATATAAAAATTTGTAATTTTATAATTTTTTAATTACCATTATAGTGAAAACTTAAGATCCTGTACAATTGAGATTCCTTCAGTGAATATAAAATGTTTTTAAGTCTTTTTTGATAAACAAAAAGTAATTTTAATTTTAAGATATTGACAACCAAACATTCGATTTATTTTTTTTTTTGTTTGTTTTGTTTAATTATTTAAAATTTAAAATTTGTTATATTTTAATAGTAATTTCTTAATAGTATTAGGATTTTTGGTAGATAAAATATTTATATAACTATGTACTTGTTTTACATAATAAATATTTACTTAACGATAACCCAAAGTCTTGTATTTAGAGTATAGCCTTATACTTTGTTTATGTAATTTTTGTTCGCAAAGAGAGCTTAAAGTCAACTTAATTTAAATATGGTAGGATAACTTCTCTAATAACATGTCTATTAGTATGCCAAGTTAAATGATGTACAAATGGTTTAACTATAATTTTTAATTTATCATTTTCCTTAAGCGTTTTCAGTCCAATAGCATCGGTTGTGTATATTTCACGCTGGCTTAATGGTATGACATCTAAAGAGCCATTGTAATAAGCAAAATGACTAAAAAAATATTAGTTAGCAAATGATATATTTATCTACATATAATAATATAAGAACCTCGATTCCCATGGCGTAATAACACCATCGTTTGGGCCACCAATTAAAATCATTTGGTCAAGACGAATAAGAGCACTTTTAAAATCAGTTGAATTTGAATTTTTGATTTCATTATTTATTATTGGTAAAAAGACGCTGTATTCTAAATACATATCATATTTGTGAGGATCATTCCAGTAATTGCCAACTGATGTATGTTGTCCTACTTTAGAGTAAAATAATTCATAAGCAGTTTTCGCTACTAAGTCAGGAAAGATCAAGTGCAAAAAACTAGCTATAAAAAGAAAAAAAAAACAATTAGAAAATTGTTGTGAATTATATATGTATTAAAAATTAATATTACACTACTTACTTCCAAATTGTCCAGCTTGCGGTGAAGACAACGATATAAATGTTTTAACATTATGATTGGGTAACGATTGTATAGCAGCTCGTGCCAGCAAACCTCCTTGAGAATATCCTTAATGAAATAAATAGAAATGCTTTAAATTTCACAATTATATAAATAAAAATTTATGCTTATAGAGAGGCTAGTGTTAAAAGGCTAGTGTTTATTACATTGAGAACGAGAAAAAAAGTAGAAAACAGCATTATTCTTTTTGACAAAACTTATCGAATCTGTCCATATATCTTATGTTCTACAACTGCACTAAATCGCATTAAAAGAAAATCATTGTCTATTCCAAAATTATTGTCAATTCCTATTCAGAAAGATTAAATAAATAAACCAATGAAGAAAAAAAAAGTTTACCTAAAACTATTATGCCTTCCGGATGTATTTTACCAATTGTGTCAATGTAATCTCTTACTTCTTCCACCTGTCTCCAAGCACTCTCCAAACTGGACCAACCACTAAACTTATCGCAATTATACACTTTAGTACCGGGATGACGCTGATATGTATTCAAAAAAAAACAACAAAAAAACAATTAAATGAATTTCACAATATTAATTCATTGGTGCGTTACAAACGCAAAAACATAATTATATCAATCAATTACGTTAAAACCCTTTACCCTTGCCCTTGAACTCACCTCCTCAATTTCGCGTACTAATATAACCATGGACTCTGCACCAGACAAAATTCCATGTAATATCACAACAGGCTTATATGCCGCATTTATTTGTAAAAAATAAAATGCCAATATTAAAAAATAATTTGTTCTAAATTTCATTGCGACGCACAAATACTTCAACTTCCGCACATCAATAAAAATTTGAAATTGTATTCAATTGCAATCTTTTGTTTACGTTGTTGTTTACTTTGTTTTAAATATTGTGGTTATTGTTGTTGTTGTTGTCACTTCATGCATTTTCCTAGGCTCAATGAAATTTTGTTATTTGTAGAATCATACGATTTTCACGACAGGGCTGGCATCTATTGTTAAAAATTCAGATTATAGTGTTCGCAGTGAGGTTTAAACTATTAAAATAATATATAAAAAAATATAAAATAATAAGATTGTTTCAGCACCTACTTCATAGATACATGCTATAATATTAATATATAGCTATACAGATTATTTCAATTGTAACAATAATAACAAAACAACATGTTTAATAGGACCGTGTACGAGTTCGAGTAAATTGAGGTAAAGTAATTTACCATCAGTTTACTCGAACTAGCACACGGCCTTAAATTATAATAAATAATAATAATTATAATAAATATAAAACAATTTATTTAATAAAAAACAATTTATTTAAATCACAACCCTGTTTCTAAAATTAACGCGCATTGCTTTGACTGCACTCTGTTTCTATTATCAGCTGTTTTTGTTTAGTGCCAACATGACACTACACAGTTAGCAAATAAAAAGTAAATAATTATTATTAAATTACATTCCAATGAATGGTTTCCACATCAGTGCTACTTATAGTTGGAAATAATCTCTGATTATTATTTTGGTTTAACGATTTTTTACTATTTACTATTGTCAAAATGGATATGAAAGTACTTCTAAGTGGGGTGAATACCTTTACCAATGCTGGCATGGATAAAGCTTTATTGTTAATTACGGAGCGTGAGGTTTTTAAAATGTTTCATAATTTCATAAATCAATAATACAAATATTCTTTCATTTCAGCAAGAAATAAATAATAGCTTAGAAACTCTACTAGCCAAACAATGTCAAATAGAGGGAAAAATGAGTGGAATTGGTCGTTCTATGTCAACATTAAAAGCGCTTGCCAAAGACTCTGAAAAGTTAAATTCCAAAATAATATTTACAGCTGAATTAGCAGAATCAGTTAGTGCTAAAGTGCGTCGTTTGGATATGGCACGAACGCGAGCATCTGAATGCCAACAGCGTGTGCATGACCTCATTGATTTACAGCTTTGTAGTCAGGGAGTGATGACAGCCATACGTGATGAAGATTATGAAAAAGGTGCTGGTCACATTGGTCGTTTTCTGGCAATGGATCAAATTTTATTGCAGCGCACCGCTGATGACGTACAAGGCTCTGTAACATCTGTTAGTGATGCTGTAAAAACATTAGAAAACGCAACAATAAATATGCGAGAACTTGTTTCTCGTCGATTCCACGAAGCTGTCAACAAAGATGATTTTGCCTCCGCGGAACGGTTTGTGAAAATATTTCCTTTATTAGGCTGTCACCAAGAAGGTATTGAAAAATTTTCCAAATACATTTGCACAAAATTGGCGGCAAAGGCCCAAAAGGAATTGCGCAACTCTATGGACATAGCAAAAGCAGAAAAACGTTTAGCACTAGCGTACGCCGATTCATTTACAGTATTACTAGAAAATTTTGCACGAGTAATAGAGGTCAATCAACCAATCATCGAAGCATGTTACGGTTTAGGCTATTTAATGAACATGGTAGTCATATTACAAAGGGAATGCGATGTAGAAGTTAAAAACTTAGTGTTAGAGTTTAATAAAAATCGCCAAATCTCCAGACGTACGCAGCAAATAAATGAAATTCAACGTACAATGATGTCTAGTAGTAGTGGAATACAAGCCTTAGGTCATTATCGAAAACCGTCAGGTGGTTCAGTAGATAAACTAAATCCGAAGGATGTTGATACCATTATTGCAGAAATCACTGTAATACACTCAAGGGCAGAATTGTATTTCCGTTTTATTCGTCGTAAAGTTATAGTAAGTAACTAATGCAACTTAGAACTTGATCTTTTGGTAAATAATTGTTTACAGGCTGATATTGAAGCTAGTACTAGTGACAAATCTGAACAAAAGGCAAAAATTGATAAATTTGAGAATATAATAACCAAATCAGACTCTAGTAGGCAAATGCAAGAACTACTTGCCACTTATTTGTTATTTGAAAGGTATTTTCACTTATTTAAGCATAAATTTGATGTATATATTAGTTGAATTATTTTCAGGTATTTTATGGAGGAAAGTGTTTTAAAAGCTATTGCCCTCGATACTTATGAATTAGGTCAACAATGTTCTTCAATGGTCGATGATATATTTTTCCTGCTACGAAAATGTATACGACGCTCATTGAAAACTCAATCTATTAATGGGGTTTGTGCGGTGATTAATAATGCTGCTACTTGTTTAGATGGAGACTTTGTAAACGCTCTGAAAGCACCATTAAAAGTCGGTTATCCCTCTGGTTATATAGATTTAGCGCAAGCGTACAATGCTATTCAAAGCTCACTGCAGCAAGGTAAGCTGCAGTCAAATGATACTGACAAAGCACGCAATAATTTCATTGTACAATTGAATAACGCTGATATTTCTACGATATATATTGAAACACTTTGGAAGACAATGGAAAATGAGATAAATGCTGCCTTTCCGGGTATAACAGCTGTCGAACGTCAAATTATTGATAGTTGCATTTCAGAATTGAAAACAGTCCGCGATACCTTAAAAGCATGCGTCGATTTTGGTATGCAACAGTTGCGTTCAAGCGCAATTAAACCACGTCTTAATCCTTGGATAGATCAATTTTTAAACTATAATCATTATTTGACTGAGGTAAGGTAATATAATAAAATCATTTTTTTATGACTATTATTTGCGTACTTGTATATAAATATTTTTTTTTTAATAGGAAGAACTCGCTGCTTACGAAGCTGGTGAAACTTTTGTGCAGTATTTAATAGTGCAAATTGATGGACTTTTTAATTTATTCAAAAACTCTTTAAGCCCAAGAAATTATGATGCTTTAGTTAGCATTCTAGCGACAGAAGTTACATCACGTTTGGAACGTGCAATTAAAAAGACAACATTCAATAGGGTATATATATTACTACTCGTATTTATTAATATCATTTACCATCGATTATGGTTGGCAATTGTTGTACTTTTTTATTGGTATCCATCATTTGTAATTTATATTAATTTATATATAAAAAAATTTGAGTTATACAAGTTAAACAAATGAAATTTAACAAAATTATAATTACTTGATTTACAGCTTGGAGGTCTTGTTTTAGACCAAGAAGTTCGAGCATTGGGCACATATTTAACAAGTGCTACCTCCTGGTCTGTGCGCGATAAAATGACACGTCTTACTCAAATAGCTACAATATTAAATTTAGAAAAAGTATCAGAACTTACTGATTACTGGAATCCAGAAGTTAGCAGTGATATGCCATCCTGGCATTTAACATCAAACGAAATCAGAAGCATTTTGACTTTACGGTGAGTAATACTTAATTGTTAGTTTTAAATTATAAAAATTTATATTAATTGTTTTTATTAATAGTACTGATTTTCGCATGGAGGACATCAAACGTGTACAAATCTAAAGTTTGGATTTTAAAAGAAATTTTATTAATATTTACAAAATGCGTATTCGTTATTTTTTGTGATTTTATGAGTAATTAAATTTTGATTATTTTTGCATTTTAAAAGTAAAAATAATAATAATGTTTAAAGAAGATATCTATCAACTTTCAAATAGGCTATTAAACCCTTATAAATACGTATTAAGTAAATGACGTTTAAAGTGTAATATATGCTATGAGTTTTTTTATATTAATAATAGTACTGTATGCAAAATTTATGTCAAGACTATTAAGAATTTTTCACTGAAAATATGTAAATGTACAAATACAGCCCGCTTAACTCCTTATCTGTTTATCTTAAACATAACCACACAATAACAATAAAAACCGAACATTGAAATGCTAATAAATCAAGTTATTTAAATCAAATTACAATACTAAAAATTCGAACTATATTTTAAAATCAATAATAACCGTTAAAAGAGGAACCTGTATAGAAGTTTTTTATAATAAAATATTACATTTTATGGAAATTTATTTACTAATAAATATCGCTTAGTTAAATTTATTTTAACAATAAAAGTAAAATTGAATAATTATTATTTAATTAAATTTTATATAACATACTTTACCAATTAGTAGAATATATTTCTTTGTATTTTAAACTAAAGAAAACTTGTTTTTGTTAATATTTTTTTTTAGAAATTACATATAATCTTTAATCCTGTGTGTGTCTTTGATGGCCTAACGACAAGTTAAAAACTAATAAATCTCTAAATTAATTACAGTTAAACTGTGAATTCTTTAGATATGAATATAAACTAGAATAAAACTGTATTATACTGCTGCGACTATAACAGAAAAGAAGATGAAACCAACAATGAAAGTTAGCTATATTGCCAAATACAAATATTTTAAATAAAACCAAAATATTTTATTATATATGTACACATAATGCTTTTTTTTTTGTTTTTAACATTAATTTATTATTCATTTTCACACGAAAATTGTAACGCATTCATTATTTAATATTAATAAGCAAAAATTAAAAGAAGTTATTATGAGTTTAATAATACTATAATTTCACTCTATACAGTTATAATTTTTAATAACAGTTTAATTTAAAAGATTAACAAAACAATATCTTAAAATAAAAGTAACATTAATAGAGAGATTAATGAGATTATATTTATGAAATATTTCAGTGCGAGATACATTATTGTTGTTTTGTATCGTAATATATATCATCATCTTCACTTGTCGGTGTGGAGTAATGGTCATTTGGTTCATTTTGGAAAACATTTCTCAAGCTATACCAGTGATTAAAGTCCAGCCTAGTTATTAGTTGTTTGAATGGCACATTATTTGATGGTGTGTGTAATTTCGATATATTATCAAGAAGTTTCTCAATTTTATCATAAAATCTAAATAGAAATAAATAAAACATGTGTTAATACCTTAAAATTTATAAATCAAAATATTTAGATTATTACGACATAATTTATTTATATGTATAAGATAATAAGCAAGTTAAGTTAAAAATATTTTCCAATATAATAGAGATGGGAATAAATAATATATAAATCTCTAAGGCAATATTTATATTAAAATCTTTTAAGCAGATAAATTTCATATCATTTTCTGTTCGAATGAATATTCTAATGGTTGGTTGCAAATCAAATCCCGGTTCCAAAAATAGTACTACATAAACCATTAATCTTCTGTTTGAAATGTTCGGTTTACCAAAAATGTTATATTTATTCATATTATTAACAAATTTTTGGAAGATACTTAAAAGAACGGCATATATTCTATTGCACTTCACTATAACAGAATCGTCATCTATAAGATTCTGTGGAAATAATAATACATTTTACTTGTGAATGCCCGGCTTTGGCGTCTAGAAGATTAACATTCTTAGAAAGATACTTCTTTGATAGTTTATCAGACTGTACAGACGAAAGACCTATTAAATTATCTAAATTCGGGGAGATGGATTTAGTCTTTACTCTTCTATACTAAGGTTGTTGTGAGGAATGTGATATAGCAAAACGGCAAAAAATTGCTAATTGAGGTACATGGAAGTTATCTAATGATCTGCCACTGAAACCAACCAACCAAGATTCTACAACATAAGAAAAACCATGCATATAAGAAAATATGACTTAAATATAATGTTAAGTATAAGAAATTCAGCTGTGTAAAACGTTAAAGAAATCTTTCAAAATTTTTAAATCATACTCCAGATTGCCACATTCAAGACTCTATTTAGGAGTACACATTTCAATAGCTAAAACCCATAAGCTCACAAAGAAACGAACGTTTGAAAAAACAAAATTTAATGTTTACTGTTGTGGACAAGACTTTAGAACACCCATTCATATCCAAACTCATGTATTCGTCTTGTAAATCATTTCATGTCATCTGTCCCAGCGGGTTACCATAACAACAATAACAACTTGTAATATAAACGAAAACGAAAATAAGTACACGACTAATTTCACACTAGCATAGTGATCACCTTAACATCAGGAAAATATTACTTTAAATAAAAAAAATTTTACAGATTAAGTACGGCTCAAATATATTTTCAGATCGAACTTAATATTAGCCCATCCCTATTTTTCATATATTTCTCCTTTATTCCTTCTTCAAGCTTCTTTCATAAATTAAGTTCTCAATCCTATTTTTCATTTTTTCATATGATTACCCAAGTATCGCAACGACAAAAAATTTAATAACAAGGAAGATGCGTTAAATAAAATTTTAAAATTGATTTAAAATATGGAATAAATGGCATTGAAATGATCACATTGCTTTTACATTAATAGTAACAATTTTTTGTCTTAATTTTGGCCTTTACAGCATTGAAATTGTTGGCCTTAAAGGCAGTAGAAATATGATATATAGCTACTAGTTCTATTTTAATGGAAAAAAAAAATTTTCGTAAAATTTCACAACAATGTACTCACCGATCTTTTAAATTTTCAATTAAGTCATCATCAATTTCGATAAGTTCATCAACACTCTCAATATGATCACAAAAATCATGACAAACCAAAAACATATCACTTAAAACATCATTAACTGGATTACCTATACATATACTTGACTGATATATGGTGGATTTTCTAGTCTAAAATAATAATCAAAAAAAAATAAGAAAATAATATGTATTCAAATAAAAATTTTTTATTACTTACATCTTCCACTTGTAGAAAACAAAGTGATAGTACCTTCATTTGAAAAACAGTTTGTGCTCTATTAATTTCCTCAAAATCGCGTTTGTTCTCAATCGAACTGAGAAAGATATTATACTGACCTTTTGAATAAATTTGAATAATAAATTTGATTTAATAAAAGAATTAATTTCAACAAACTTTCTAGGACATCCACTTGTATATAATATTGTAAAGTATTTATAAAAAATGTTAACTGGTAACATAGATGCAATACTCTTGAATCCACTTTTTGTATGCCCATATTTTTTTGGTTAATTTTCTGCCATACCATTTGCAATTCATATTGAATTTTTTTTATTGTAAGCAAGAAACGATATATTATATTGTAGTGACTAATCACTTTTGGGGAGAATATTAAATGAAGTGGCCAGACTATTTTGAAGTTAAACTTGAGATATTGCGGATAGTAGAATGTATTCAGTTCATCAGAATCTAGATAACAGTCAATGACGGATACACTGAACTTTTCCTGAAATTCAAATGCACCTATAATACTGCAGGCCATCTAAAAATGACAAAGAAGAATATGTTTATAGAATTTTAAAAACTCAATAATATTAAAAATATTATTCTTTTCTTACATCATAGGCCCTAATTATGTCACGTAGCCAGCTCTTGGATTCCAATTGTGTTTCTGTCGGTTTAACCTTATATGATTGACGTATATATTCTAAATGCAATTCTCCGCGTCCCATTAAAAAGAAATCTTTAACTAGTGTCAACTGCCTCATGAAATTAACCTCTGTTATAGCTAGTTCAGCAAATCGAGTGCAAACATAACTTTTCATATCTTCAATTACTTCTTCATAATCTGATACTTTGAATTCCTTTTTATCCAGCAATGAATAGATTTTGTTGTAATATATATACTCTTTTCCATTCCATAAAGTACCAATGTCTGATGTATGGCTTTGAGTACCTGCTGTATTCGATTGATTTATTAATTCTACTTCAACATCATCCATTCTAAATATTAGTACGGTTTTTCCTATGAATAATACTTTTTCTGCCCAACTTGAGCCAAAACATGGTGGCACAAGTTCATAGCATACATCCCATTGCCAAATCTCCTCATCAGATTGACTCGATTCCTATAAGTATTATAATAAAATATATATTTAAAAACAAAAATAAAAGGATGTTATTATAAAAAAAAATAATATTTATGAAATATGTAAGTGCTTCACCAAACAACTTAATAAATTGAATTACTAAAGCAACATCTTAGATATGAGCCTGATCCTAGAATGCGTTTTAAATTGAAACGCAAGAAATTCAAAAATAAAATTTCTTTTTTAAAAATCAAATAAATTAATGTTTTACCTCTGATGAAGTTCCAGATTTTACACTACTAGTATAACTGATATATTGACTAGGTTCCGCACGCCGTTGTATGAAATATTCCTCATAATAATCATCGGTTTTACCGTAAAGTGTCCAATTGGCCAAATGTTTGAGAAAAACTCTGATCACACTTGTGTGAATGCTAATTTTATATATACATATATATATAATTATATCAAATTTTAAAATTGTTTAATAAACCACAAAATTTACCTACTAATAGCCAAATCTAATCTACAGTCACCATTTTGTATATATTGATAGAGAAGCTGCATAAGAGGACAACCATGTATTTTCCGCGAAAGGATAGTATGGGTCAACTTTTGTAAAAAGAAAAATAACGGTTCATATTCTTGCATTTTAGAGTAAACGTGCAGTAAGGAATTATACGAATTCTCTAAGTTTAGTTGTTCCAATTCAATTATAACTTTATAAAATTCATCCAGCAATAACTCCAGACCATCAGCAAAGGATTTAATATAGTTACCATGCATTAACTCATCCTCTATTAACGACATAAAATGAAAATAAGTCTTTAATTGATTTATGCATATACAAAATTTATTTATTTACTTACCTGCAGATCTGGCCATTGAATCGGCATGACTATCACTTTTACCACATGCTTGTACAAAAGTGCCTATCTCACGCAAACACTTAATAAATCGTATAACCTTATTAAATAAGTTTTCCTCTAATGGATGAATGTGGTTAATACTTTGCCTGAGTGACTGTTCTGGACGTGAGAAACATTTATAGTACTTAATTGTATATAATACTTACCATTAAATCTTCAATTGGACATTTTTTGCTGCCACTGTTCAAGCAGATAATCAACAAGTCGTGAATCATTGTTTATAATTAATATATAAAAATGATTTTGGAAATGTTTGAGTTTTCTGTATTTAAATATTCTTAGTAAACAACAAAAACCGCTTAGTTTCAAACAACACAGTTTATAAACAATTTTTGTATCAGTTGTTTTCTGCCATCATTCGCTGCAGCAGCATATGTGCTTATGTCAAACTGATTTGAATGCTCGTTACCCGCGCTGGCTATGTTGCAATTTCTTTTCGTATTCTTGCTTTTCACTGATATATTCTACTTGATTGTGTATTTTAGTTTTGGTGCTACTATTAATTTTGTAATATCTACTAATACGAACTATCAAATCTAAACAAACACAAAAAATTTATAATTTTATGGCTATATGACATATAAATAATATTTCATAACATTAGTTAAAATAAAAAAATTTCTCGTTAATACAAACCACCCTAGGAATACACTTATCAAGTTATTCAGAGCATACTGTACATAATTTTTAAACAACTTTTAAGCTAAAATTATGACTAATATTTATATATAAAGTTTCTGCATAATATGGCATTTACACTGGCCTCAAATGACTCGTTTCAAATGCGTCACTTAAAAGTATTTACATTTGTTGTAATTCATTTGTTCTCATTTCAAACAGCTGATTTTTCAACTTAAATATGTGTTTCTTTTATTTCTTAATAAAATAACACTTTTTAACCTTGTCAGAACTCAATTAATTCCTAACTAGATTATAAAATTGATCTTAAAATATTAGCGAAGATTTCATATTTTATACTGTGGCCTGCAATATTTATGCTAACAAATTGTTTCTATTACTATTACACAACAGTTTCAAATCGATAATTTTTTCGCTAAATTAATTTTCCAATATATAATACACGCCAATAATACACTCAAATATTAACATTGCTTTACTATGTCTAATTTTATTCCAGTCAGATTTTACATGACAAATTTAGCTTTTCGGGCCATGCTTGTTTTGATTTTAGGTGATTGATTCGTTGTTTCCAATTTAAGTAACAAAATTAAAGTCGATTTCGGAGTATTTGTGCAATTACGCTAGTATAAACACTTAATTCTAATTACGTACATATATCTAACTGACGATATATAATTGTTAAACAGTTTCGAAAATAATTTTAATATAAATGCAATACCAGATTTATGTTTAAATTTAAATTTATCTTTAAATTTGCACTTCTATTTCATTTAAAAATTAAAATTATATTTTGTTTAAAAAAATGGGCCAAATAAGAATAAAAGTCTTTCAAAATTTTGTTCTTTAATTTTTGTACATTCCTTTCAACATTTTCTGTTTTATTTCGAAACCATTTAACATTAAAGTTAAAAACGGCAAGTACACTCTATCTACTGAATACTTTTAATACTGAATAATTAATTTTTGTGAGTAATATGTAACGATTAAAAAGTTAAAATCATTTAAGCGCCATCAATGAAGTCGCATAATAATGTACAATATTTGTATTATGTGTCCAGCCAGCTGGACCATAAGTACGCAATGTTTATTGCGTATTATTGTCTGCTTATTTTTATAGATAACAGTTATCATTAATTTTAATGAAACGTACTAAATTGTATATATAATTCATATAAAATTCTGAGATGTGATATAACTGCTTTGATAATCTGAAGTTGAAAATATCTAAACGACAAATATTAATTTTGAAATGTTAAAATAAAATACTTTTCAAATTGTTATCAACAGATAACTGGCCCTCAAAGCTCAAAACAATTTTTTTAATTTTTACGTAGAGCTTAAAAGCGATATTTCTTATTAATAGTACATTCACACTGTCTAATTCAGAGACTTGATCATTTATATTTATGAGTGAACGTTCACATTATAATGAGATCATATATACAGCTGATAAAACTTTTATGAACTTTCTGAAACTTTTATAAACTTCTATTAGGCAGTGTGCGAGTTAAAGTAAATTGATGGTAAATAGAGGGAAATAGTAAATTATATCGGTATGGCAGCCAATGTTAGTATTTACCAGAATTTCGAATAGGGTAAATTAAATAAAAATAAAGTAAATTAGGTGTTACCATTGTGAAAATTTTATAAGGTGGATAATATATAAATATGAAAACTTTTAACCAAAAATAATAAATAAGTGCAATAAATAAACATTTACATAAGTGCAATGAAAAAAATTTCTAGGAAATTTCAATTCACTTTATCTCAATTTACTCGAACTCGCACATGGCCTTAGAGTGTAATATGGCGTTTGTATTGTGAGATTAAAATTAGATTAAAGCAATAATCAAGATTGATGTATTAATCTCGTTGTTTAATCTCATATATCCCATGCAAAAGTTGATCTCCTTTTGATTTAGATTAATTTTTAATCTCCTTAAAAATGTGTATCTCTGCAAATGGCTTAATATCGTAGATTTTTCTACGATCTAAGAAGAATTGAAAAAGATATGTCAAAATCTATTTAAAACAAATACTGAAAATTTACCGAAGTAAGTAAATGCCGAAGTGAGTAAATTTTCAATAAATTTGTTCTATAAAAGTCTTATAACTAAAATTTGTTAAATTATTGTTATAAAACTATTTATTAAATTAATATTACAATTTATTGTACAAAATTGTAATAATGCTTTGTTTACAGAAATTTATCAAACACATGAAACAAAACACAACAAGAGAAAAGTCAAAATTAATCTCATATGTATAATGTAAACGGTGGTGATTAAAAATGCACATTAACTTAATGTCGTTCTCTTAATCTCACAATGTAAGCGTAGTATTTACATACATAATACTGCCTCAAAAAATTATAATATGGCAACTTTGATTACAAATTTTAATAAAAGTTAAAACAAATTTCAAAATTAGGAAAATGATGAACAAAAATGCAGAACTGAATGTATTTCTAATGCATCAATTAAAAATTTGTTAAATAATAATAAATTTAAAGTTAGAATAGAGAAATTAACAAGCATTTGAGAAGTGTTCCTATAATTTATACTAACATATAAATCTTAAAAGTCAAATTTTTCTATTCTATTCGCTGTTTCTTAAGCAAAAATTGCTGATTTATGTAAAATAGACTGGAGTCAACATTTATTTAAATCCAAGTAAATGAAACAAAATATTATGAACATAATTTAGAAACTATGTTTTATTTTGAGATTCCCGGCTGGCAACTCTAAAACTTAACATAAGACAAGTGTCAAAAACGCGGGATTTTGCAAGAAATTTGTGGCCGGCGTTATAATGTGAAATAGCTGTTTTGGTTAATATATAATAGGAATTAGTCGTATATATTTTTTTGTTAATATTTGAATTACTATCAAGACTTATAAGTAAAGAAACTTTGTAAATATGAATCGATCGCTCGCATCATCATCACCAGATTATCTGGATGCTGCTGGCAACATGTTAGAAAAAATGGATATTAAGGACTTAGCAGCACCAACTTTACTTGATGTAATATTCATTAAAACTGTCTAAAAAACAATTATTGATTTTCGCTTAACATGTATAGGTGACGAAGATTGCACAGCATGGAATGGCTACTGCAAGTGGTTTAAGCGATTTTGAATATCAAAGTTTGGCAAACCTGGCAGGAGGGCATAAACAATTAACACAAGTAAATAATGTTACAAAAATTCCGATTCCTAACGAAATATTGGATCACTTCAAACGTATGTATTAAAACATAATAATATCGAATAGTGTCAATATCTTTTACTTTAGATGTAAAATGTCAATGCATGATGGGTCTATTTCCTGAGATAGGACGAGCTTGGCTAACCATTGATTCTGAATTATATGTAAAATAATTATTTGTGTGTAAATATAACAATTTATAAAAAATTCTTTAAAATATTAGATATGGTCCTATGAACACACAAAGGATGTTGCTTATTATGATGGTCTTAACAGTACAATCGTGAGCGTTGGTCTTGTAAAACCAAAGCCTAACATATTTATAGCAGACGTTAAATATTTGCTTATACTTACAACCCCCACGGAAATTTTGGTTTTAGGTATTTATTTTCATTCTTATTTTGCTAATGTTTCGTTATATACAAATATTATTTAAAGGTGTCACTTTTGGAGATAGTGCTACAAGATATGCTTCGCCAGCAAGAATTAATTCGAATCTACCAAAAACTGAGGAAATACAATTGCTCAGTAAACCAATTTTCCACTTAGATTCTGAGAATGTGGCTATTAATGTTGTAGAGGGCACCGAAAATGGACGAATATTTCTTGGTGGGCGGGATGGGTATTTGTATGAGTTAATATATCAAGCTGAATCCAATTGGTTTGGGAAACGTTGTAGGATAGTTAACGTATCGCAAAGTGTTATGGCTTATATGGTACCCAACTTCCTAAAAGTGCTGACGGTATGTTATTATTATTTTTCAGAGCTTTATTGTTATAGTAAAATTATATCACTAATATTTTTATTACTATGCATTTACAAAATTATATATATATATATATTATACTAGACTAAGTGTGATTTTGAAGTATTATATTTATTATTTTTTTTTTTTTTTGTATAACAGCCAAATGATCCTGTAGTTCAAATTGCTATTGACGATACACGGAACCTTTTATATATGTTGACAGAAAAAGGAACAATTGAAGCATATGAATATGGCTCAGAACCGAATGCTATTAGACGTTTTGCAAAAGTTTCACAACATACAATTGCACAACTAGCTGGAAACATAGCGAAGTAATAGTTTTCGTTTGTTTGATTTAAATTTCATTTTTACAGTATATTTTCATTTAGGACGGTGGAATCTGATATATTTAAACCTATAGCAAGACTCTGTGTATTAACTTATAATGATTGTCCCGCCATGAATTTAGTTTTGATCACAGAAACTGGTGCGCGTCTATTTTTTTCTGTAAACCAACAGTGCCTCCAAGTAAATGTGCAAGATCAAAACTCTCCAGCAAAACCAAATGTGTCTTCTTTGACAATGCTGCAAACAACTCATATATCACCTACTAAACGAAGCCCTAGCCCAACAAAATTAGTTTCTAGTAGCACAACAGCGCACGGTAGACCTGCGTTGGGACTTTATTTAGTGCATGTGCGTTTACCGCCAGGATATACACCAAATACAACGATCATTAAACCAAAACTCGTGCATGCTGCACATTATAGTGAAGGAAATTTGCTACTGGTGTCTACTACACAACAGAATCAAGATTTATTATGGACCGTAAGTTCTGCACCATTCCTAAATCGTCCATTTTTTGCCGAAGCGATTGAAATTGTCGCTATGGAAGGTGTGATATGGAAAATAGCAAATATACCAACTAGATCAAATGTGAATTCTGTTTTGCGTAAATCTCAACAGCCTAGTAGAATGGTGCTACTTTCAAATCAAGGAGCGCATCTTATTGAATTGTTAAAGTCTGCAGATATTTTGCAACAATTACTAACAGCATATCGTGGGCCGCATCATACGTGCATTAAATCATTTTTTCAAGTAAGCCAAATATCTATTTAGCTGTGTTTCATGATATTTAATTAGCATTTTTAAGGCGCAAACTGATATTGAAGCATGTATAACATGTTTAATACTAGCTACATCTGAACAGTACCGCGGCTCTGAAATTGCGATGTGGGCTACACAGGCTTTTCTACTTTATGGTGGTGATCCTACATATCAAAGACGACTACAAGCACCTCATAATGGTAACATTGACGGCGCGCATCAACAAATGGTTATGTCCACACCCATTCCAAATCAACCAATGGCTTCGTTTAGCCATGTAGGTTCGCAAACGCATTTGCAAATGTCACAATATCCACTAAGTCCAGGTAAGTGAAATAATTTATTGCAATTCTCCAGTAAATAGCAGACATTGCAAAATCAAAAAATGGTAATAAATTCGCCACTTTGTGCCAAAAAGCACTGCATACTAAATCCCAATTGACTTGCTGAAATTTCTGTAGGTTTTGCTACAAGTTTAGCGTCATTAATTAAGAAAAAGGCAGTTTTTATTGCACAATTTGTATAACAGTTTAACAGATATTCGAACATCTCAAATATGCACATTCGAAGAAGTTGCACATAAATTTCCCATTTTTTTTTGAAATGCTTATAGTTTTAAAACACCATTCTTGAATCTAAGCTACAGCAATTAGAAAGCCAAAACAAGCTAGTGCTTTGGTTGATGCTTGGTTAAGAAGGAAATAATTAATTGTAAACGGTCCATATCAATAATTTAATTTTGTGGATCAAAGCTTTATTAAGAAAAAAATTGATTCGCAACTCTGATCCTCGCAGCAGCCGCCAGATAACCGCCAGGCTACAGAACTAGTTCGCCATCACACAACTGTAAGGCATTCATCTTTAAAAGAACACAGCTAAGATAACCCTTTGAATAAAATAACATGGAATATTTTAAAATTAAATAAATAGGCTTAAGCTTAAAGAAATTCGAATTAAGAATATTCAATGGCACTGAATGTGGTTTGTCCGAAATTTTTTATTTCGTGGCTTTATCGAAGATGTTTTATAAAAGCTAGTCTATATATATAAGGAGGAGCATAGCGCAGATGCAGCCGCAACAAACATATTCCACTCGGTAGGATTGTTGGCTAGTAGCTCCAACTCTCCCCAGGTTTTCCGCATGTGTCCCTTTATCTATCTTCAGCCTAATTGCCAGTAACTAATCCTATCTGTATATAAGAAAGACAGTTCGTTATAGTAAAAAATGAAACAATAACACAAGAAAAAGTGCGATTTTCCGAACAGCTCACGGTATATCAGTAATTTGCATATATAGCTATAGATAGATTTATAGATTTATTATATATATTTTATCTACATTTGATGAATTAATTATATATATATATATATATTTATTTTTTTTTTCAGTAAATCCGTTAACACTAAATGCGACTTATAATAATAGCAATGATTCAACTAATATAATATTTTCTGCTAAACATGACAGTCTTTATATATATGCAGCAAGATCACTTCGGCCTGTCCTAAAGAAACGGTGCGTTGATAGTGATTTATCTAGCACGGTAAATCTTGAGGATTGCACGATGGTACTCGAGGATTTGAATGCATTAAAAATATTTTTAGAAACAACATCCATAAATGATTTATATTGTAATTAAAAATGTAATAGAAATGTTAGATAAAAAAAATTTAAATCTCTATAATTATTTTTAGGTAATACAACATTTGGTTTTAGTAATCAAGGCATAATTCAAAATGGTTACAATCAAATGATGCATACACCAAGTTTTCAAAATCAGAACGAACAGAGATCCGTAGCTGAACATCTACAGTTGGAAGAAAAACGATCGGTCACCGCATTAGTTCATTTTATAAGTAAGTTAACAATTAAAAAAATAGCACGTTATAGAAAGATTATTCTGAATAAAAATACCTTGGTATATTTTAAGGGCACGCTTGTGAAGTTGTGGCATTGTGGAAAGTCTTATGCGAAAATCCATTTGTCCAATTAGCTGATTATCTTAATCCAGAACAGAAAACTATCTTAACATCTTGCACGTTCTACGACCTGATATTATCACGTGGAGAGATTTGTGGTCAACTAATAATTGCTTTGGTAAATTCGTATATTAAGGACCAAGCATGTGTTGGTAACATATCGGCAAAGCTGCGTGAAGTGTGTCCGACTTTATATCGACATGAAGATGCCGTTTCATTCAAAGCCACGGAAATGATGATGGAAGCTAAAAATTGCATTTATCCGCAGCAAAAAATGCAGATAATGCAAAATGCATTAAATTTATGCAAGGAAACTGCACCTAATATACCTTTGCACGCCATATGCCAACAGGTGAATATATATATAAAGAAAATTTATATATATTAAAAATATTAGAAAAAAAATACATATATATCTTAATTTGTTAAAAACTTAATTTTAATAATCCAAATTATAATAAATTAAAACAACAATTCCTTTTATAACTAAAATAATTACTTATTACCTATAAAAAAATATGTATTAATAGATTATTTTACAAAACGTAATATTATTTTTTGAAAAACTATTATAATTATTAATTATTTTAATTTTAATATTGTTTTTTATATTTTATTTTAAAACGTTCATATATAAAAAGCATGCATAATATTAAAGATGAATAACTATATATAGATTAATGAATAATGATTAACTATATCATTCCATAATACGTTGAAATGATAACTATATACTTGAATATGAGTTTAGACAATTTTTTGTTGCTGCTTTTTTTCCAAAAAAATTTTTGAAATAACTGTTATTTTCGGTTCCCGTATTTAATTGTTATTTTTTTAGTGGTAGCAATAATATTACTATTTAATATTATTATTTTCTATCAATCTTGTTTATTATATATTACTATTATTATATTTTATTATTATTATATTTTATTATTATATTTTATTATTATTATATTTTATTATTATTATATTTTATTATTATTATATTTTATTATTATTATATTTTATTATTATTATATTTTATTATTTTTTATTATTTATTATTATTTATTATTATTTTATTATTATTTTATTATTATTTTATTATTATTTATTATTATTATTTTATTATTATTTATCATTATTTTATTAAATTTAGAGGGATTTTGAATAGCAAAGAAAGAAATAAAGAACAAACACAATTATTATTTATTATTATTTTATTATTATTTATTATTATTTTATCATTATTTATTATTATTTTATTATTATTTTATTATTATTTATTATTATTTTATTATTACTTTATTATTATTTTATATATTAATATATATATATATATATAATTTATATTATGTGTTTATTTATATTATATATATATATATTTTATTTTATTATATCTTCATTATTATTATATTTTATTATTATTATATTTTATTATTATTATATTTCATTATTATTATATTTTATTATTATTATATTTTATTATTATTATATTTTATTATTATTATATTTTATTATTATTATATTATATTAGTATTATATTTTATTATTATTATATTTTATTATTATTATATTAATATTATTATTGTATTTTATTATTATTATATTTTATTATTATTATATTTCATTATTTTTATATTTTATTATTATATTTTAATATTATTATATATTATTATTATTACATATTATTATTATTATATTTTATTATTATTATTTCCAATTATTATTATTATTTCCAATTATTATTATTATTTATTATTATTATTTATTATTATTCTTTATTACTATTATTATTTTTTTTTTATTTTTTATTATTATTATCTATTACTATTATTATTTTTTATTATTATTATTTATTACTATTATTATTTTTTTTTTATTTTTTATTATTATTATCTATTCCTATTATTATTTTTTATTATTATTACTATTATTATTACTCATTATTATTTTTTTTTATTATTGTTATTATTTTTTATTATTACTGTTTTTTATTATATTTTATTATTACTATTTTTTATTATATTTTATTATTATTTTTTATTATTATTTTATTTAATTATTATTATTATTTATTATTATCAATTATTTTTTTATTACCAACTTATCTTTTCAATATAAATGTGTATAATTTAAGTTTTTACTACGAAAAAATATTAATTTTTTTTATTTATTTTTTTTTTTAAGTTTGTTTCAGCGAGATTTTTTGATGGAGTTATCGATCTATCATTCACCTGTGCCACAAAATGTGATCCTGAAGAATATGGTATACATTTTTATAAGAATGATGAACCAGCTGATGATAATGAGGGTTATACGTATTTTGCAAAAAGGTAAAACAATTTTTTTTTTATTATTATCCTATGTGTTTGTTTAAGAATAGATTGAATAATAATCCGAAATACATCCATTCAAAAATTCTCAACCTCATATGTAAGCTATCATTAACTAAAGCAAATTAATCAGTTATTGAAACTGTTATAATTATAAACAGATCTTGATAATATTTTTAAATATCAAGGAAATACAAACTCAACAAAAAACATTAATATTATGTATTTCGAGGTAATAAAAATTCAACACCAAAATTCAATGGAGAGGATTAAGGGTAAAGTCAGATAATGACTACGAGCTAAAAACACTAGCTTTATATTGTTAGCTCTATATTGTTTTAAATCATATTTTTTCTTTTAATGTGTTAATTGTGCAAATTAAATAAAAATTTCATATTACATTGACTTCTCAGAAAACTATAAAATTAACATTAATTAATGCAGACAAACATATAACAGTTGATATCGACTACAAAGTAATCCCCTCAAAGTGCAGTCATAGAGTCAGTACTCAACTCACCTTAAATGTGTACTTTAGACAATGAAAAGAAAATAATTATTAAAATGACAATACTAAATGTTGAACAAAGTAGAATAGTTGAAAACTACATTTCCGTTGGATTTGTGAATTTCTGTAGAAAATCTCTATATAAACTTAAAGTTAAATCTTTTAAAATAATAGTATTGTTAGATTTCAGAAATTTATAACCATTTTTAATATTAGATATATAGCTAATGATTATAAACATATATTTTAAGAATAAATTGCTACAAAGAAGTACGTGAAATGTTGGAAAAACTTTATGAAGATCAAGGTGGCACCTTTAAAGGTATAGAAGAAAAAGAAGATGGCACACTAATAACTGACGAAATTTCAAAGATTGTAAATCAATCGATACATATAAAAGATCCGCTATTACATATCACAATCTATGAATGGCTTATGTCTCATGACTTGACATCAGTGTTATTATCACTAATGGAACCATCTTTAGGAGACTACTTACGACGGAATGTATTGCGTTTTCCTGATAACTATAAAGTAATCGATTTATTATGGAAATACTATGAAAAGAATAAACATCATGCCCAGGCGGCAAAAATTCTGGACAATTTGGCATCCATGGAAACTGATGCTATACCTCTAGATAAAAGAATTGAATATCTGGCACGTGCTGTCATGTGTATGCGAAATGACACTATAGGATACTCAATGCAGAACGGTTTGCTGTTGAAAGACGTAGAGGATAGGGTAAATATAAATATTATCATTGTAAAGTAGACTGTGTTCGAAATATAATTTTTATTTTTAAATTTTCTTAAAATTATTGAAACCATTTTGTGAAACTTAATTTATTTTTAATTAATTTTAATTTATGTAGAATATTTTTTTATATCATTTTGTTTTAAATTAATTTTTAGATGGACATAGCACGAGTACAAAAATTCATTCTTAATTCTATTTCTGCAATTACACCTCAAACCACCGTAACTGACAGAGCTATTCAAGATCTGAATAATAAACTTTTTGACATAACTGATCTCTATCAACAATTTGCAGAACCATTTGAGCTGTGGGAGTGCAAGCTCACCATACTCAATTGCTCACACCACAACGATACATTGTTAATAGAGTCCGTATGGCAAAAGATTATCAGCAATACCATACAAGGTTGCAGTACCTCAACAGAACGCGTCACGCGATTGTTCACAAAAATCGAGACACTTGTTAAAGAATTTAGTCAATCGGGCAATTGTTTTCCGCTTGCATTCATCATCCACGAATTAGAAAAAACCGCATGCGTATACAATATGCCGGAAGCCATAGTCCCAGAAAAACTGTTGGCAATGGATATTGACATTGAAATTATGTTGGAATATTATTACAGGTAAAAAGAAAAAAAAAAGTTTGATTTCAAAAAAAAATTATTCACACTTTTCGCCGTCTTATAGAATGATAATAATGAACGAGCGCACTTGGACACAAGAGGGTAACGAATGGCATTTAGTGGAATCTTGCATACTTTTAACCAGAACGTTGGCCGATACTGTGGAAACACTGTGGTGTCGTTCAAAGTAAGTACAGTAGCAGGTATTAGCATCAGCAATTAATGTTAAAGAGTTTTTGTTTTTAAAAAAAGACTTATCTTTAAAAACAAAAATGTATAAAAATAGTGAACTCATAACTATTCTAAATTAATATTAAATTTATTTTGCAGACGCCGTATAATTGGAAAAGCGCTTGATATTATTTCCTCTTGTCTCAATTTATGTTACCAGAAGCCTAGTACCGAAAGCATGCAACAAGCACTGAAACAAATACAATGTCGACTTCAACGTAGCCTTTAAATTATTAAAAAATTGTTAAAATGTCTAAATATATATACAAATTAAATATTTATAAAGTTTATTATTTTAAAATTATGGTTAAGATGTGTCCATTGTTTGCAAATGGGTTTTCAATAGTATACATTTTGTTAAAAAGCAATCACAAGGCGTTGGATGTTCTACATCATCAGGATCAAAAAGCTCAACCTCAAGATCATAAAATCTTGGATTATCTTGTTTACGAAGCATCTTCATTTCAAATGCTATCGGTTGATTTTCTTCCACTTCTTCACACACTTTTGTAGGCAAAACAACAATGCATTGTTTCCAATGCGTTAGCGGTGCCCGCGGTCCAGTTGACAAAATAACTGCATCCTCATAGCTTTGTGCGGGAAATCGACAATCGAACCAAATACAAAAACCTTGAAATTTTCCAGAGCGTTGTACCGTTATGACTTCTTTCATAATTACACTACTTAATTCGTCAATTTTAACCTCTTCCAAATTCATCCAATGCATCACAGTACCCTCATGCAGCAGATCTGTTGGTTGTACGTTCGCGACTTCTGGTTTCTTTGATTTTTGTTCTCGCAAATGCGCAGCAAACTTTGTCATGCTAATGCCATTAACATTGACCCAATCATCATAACGACTCGGTACTTGACAAGGTGCCACATATAAGATAGTTTCGTTTGGAAACATTTTACCAGAGGGTTTTAAAAAATGATCCCGTGCATAAAGTACTGAATCCAACATGCCTTCGTGCAGCAAATAAAATCCCATCCATTCCGAAACAATAATATCGACTTTTTCCTCTGTTTCAGGCAATTGAAATTCCTCTATTTTGGATTCACAAACCTGTTTTGAATAATATAATTTAAATTTAAAGTTTATTTAAAATTAAAACATTTTTCACCTTGACTATGCTGGTCAAAGCATTTTCTTCAATAACTTGTAGAGCAATCTTGGCCAAATTTGTTGCTTCCACTGCATAAACTAAACGTGCACCTGCCTTAGCGCAAAACGCTGATAATATACCAGTACCTGCGCCTACATCAAGTACTACTTTATCTTTGAACATCGTACTGTTACTCATTATTGCCTGATAGTATGCCTCCTGGCGTGGACGATCTTTAAGCATTAACTCATGTACCTGAAACAACAAGAGTACAATCAATTAGCTGATTTGAAGCATGGAAATATGTATATAATTGTTATATATCTAGTAACAATTGGAAATTATTTTTGTATGCATTTGGAACTAATATCTTACATTCCTAATGCCATTTTATATAAACATAAATAAATATTCAAATACTAAAAA
>NC_051848.1:38102162-38156422 GCF_002237135.1 Teleopsis dalmanni
TATTACAACAGCCATTCTTTATGAAGACCTTTACGAAAATCCTCGTAGAGAAAACGACGACCACGCTCGAATTTATGAAACCAGCGATTTGCAGTCGCTGGGTGTGTTGTTTCATCACCAAATGTCAAACTAGAGTTTGACTAAGTTTGTTTTATCGATGCATTATTTTCTGGTTAATCCGCGTCATAAATCGTAAAAAATCATCGCACAAAAATGTTCATTATATAATTCTATTTTTTCGTAAAGACAGTTTAGAATCGATGTAAACACAATAAGTGAGTCAAATTTTTGAACAGAAATGTCAAAATTTATCTGGCAATACTTAATGTTGCACAGGCGCAAGACTTAAAACACAGTCTACGTAGATCCTACGAAAAACTTAATACATATATGTAGGCTCATTCAACAAACGTTCTATTGCAATCCAAAAGACACAAAATTGCTAGGTATATGTATGTATTCTAAACCAATTGTTACCCATACAGTTCTGGACCCAGAATACAAATAGTTATTTTACAGCTGTTATACATATGTATATGCGTTCCACATACTTCAAACCTTGCAGATATTACAATATACAGGTAGGATCTAAGTGAGTTGATCAAATGCACCATACATCTTTAAAGAATGATATAGCAGCTGATGAACGTTGACACGCCCTATAAATAATAAACTGTGAATATTAACTTCCCAAACTAAATGTTAATATTACCATATTTTTTTTTTCAGAGATAAACATCTGATGTTATAGGCAAATGTAATATATATATACCTTTGCAAATCCATTTGTGATTAATTTTGTATCTAGTACAAAATAGTTTTAACCGAAATAATTTAATTTTTTTTAGAGCTGTTATGCTATTTCGATCCTGGACAGTATCGATTTTAAGTGGACATGCGTTCTCGGCCAAATATAATCAATATAAACTTTATTTTAGCTAAACTTTATCCATATGCTTTAGGATTTGTTGCTTCTCATAACTGTACTATCGTACGTCAATAATATAGTTAGCGGAAACAATTAAACGTGAACAAGCCCTCCTATAAATAAATAAGAAACGCTAATTATAATTTACCTGATGGTATGAGGGTTTCCAGCAATGAACGTTCATCAAACTAGTCAACACGTTCTTGAAATTTTGGAATTGCATTAGAAATACCTATACGTCTTTGGAATTGTTTCTAAAGTGGACTTTTGAATTCGCCGGCAAATCTGCTATCGATATTATTGCTAGTGTGGATAATTGAATATCAACAGATGTTAAAGTATTAATATGTTTGTAGATATGAAAATCAGGTATTAACTATTAAGTGTTATTAATTTTTGTAGACGTGGTTTATATTTCATGGTAGAAATCCCCATCGTTTTGTAATTAAATCTGCGTTATAATTTTTTTTCATGTTTAGATGCTTTCATGGAACATTCAACTATTTACATACAACTATTTACAAAAATACTGACAATTGTGTTCGTTGGGAAAGTATTTGATAAAATGAAATTAAATATATACGCATTTATGGCCTTGCAATATACTGAGTACCAAATTCGTTGAATATATTGATAAAGAAATATATTAGAAAAGAAAAGATATTATTCACTTGAATATTATATAATAAAAAATGTTTTTGGTAAGTACATATAAAATGAATCTAATTAATATTAGGTCTGTTCCACGAGCTACTCGTAGTAACTTTGAGTAACACTGTGTATACACAAGCGAGTTCCACCAGCAAATTTTCGAGTAAATGAGAGCATCTGAAAGAGCGTAACATCGCTATTGAAATTTGAAAATGCCACACAGACTTTACTCGTACAATTTATATCAAGAAAATTTGTGTTTAAAATTTGAATTTAAATTTTTGTATTAATTATATGCGCGGCACTAGTCTTCTTACCAGTCTTTACCCAAAGCTGTTAAACGAAAATCTGTGTAAAGAGAGTAATTTGGTTCTTTATTTGTGTTATGCTCTCAGTTTATACTTTACTTGAGTTTTACAACGATATAGCATGTATACGATATAGCATCAGATCGTATACAGTTAATTTAATATACTGCATATACATATATCGAAAATATACGTGCACATGCAATACTAAAACTAAATGTATGCTACATATGTTATTAATATATTACAAAGAATATATAATAAATGCATAATTTAAAATGCCACATAGTACAACACTAGGCACATGTTGGCAAAAGTTGACAATATGTGATAATTAAATACGAGTACCATACAATTTATCAGATATTTTTTATGAATTCTACATTTATATCATATATTATGTATATATGATATAAGAAATCATAAAAATAATTGAAATATTGAACGCAATTTTTCGTCAGCTTTGAAATTTAAAATTGTTCTAAAAATTTTAAACAATTTGGTAACCCTTATTTTCATTATTTAGTACAAACATGAAAGGTACTACAAAAATTTGATAGCCGGTAAGAAACGCAAAAAAGCAACAGGCAAAATATGTTTGCGTTTTTCTTTAATGTTTGATTTATTAATGTTTATCTTCGTTTTTTTCGCAAGTGTTTCTATTTACTTTTATTCTCTGAATATATCATATTTTAGTACAAGATAACTCAACGTAGGAAATATAAAATTAAGGCGGTATAAAATTAAATATTGTGCATATCAAAGTTAACTTGTCACCATAACTACATATGAAGATATTGAAAGTAGAATTAATAATATTTTAACAGGTAAGTAATATGTTAGAACTCTTATGCAGAATAATGTAAATGAAACTAAGCATATAAATTATATTGCATGGAATTGTTATTAATACTATGAAACTGTTTTTTTGGCTTAAAATCTTGAGACATATTAAAATAAATTTTAAGGACGTTTAAAGCTGCTGTCAACTGATAGCTCGAGTTCAAAGCTTACAAGTACTTTTAAAGTTTTTACGCAATGCTTAAAAGCGGCGTTTTTACTAAAATTGTTGTTAAAAACATTTTTGTATAAAATTATTTTAAGAGTGTTTACGAGTAAAAATTCTGTTTTTAGGGTTGTAATATAATATTTAGGATTTGTATATTTAGATTGTATGCTTACACTTTTAGGTATCAAGTATTGTTAAAACATATTTGTTTGCTGTTTTTTGGTGTAAACATACTGTATTAGTATACATATTTTCAATCTTTTATAATTTTGATGATGTGTAGCTTCTTTAAGAACTAAAACAATGATATTCTTGTTCTGTTTTGTATAATTCGTAAGCAAATAAATTATGAATTCAAAGTCGTTGAATATAAAATGTAAATCTATCTAATAGTGACAAATGTATATCAAATTAAAATGCTTAAACTTTATAATTGTTTTAGGAAACCTTTTTTAATCTAATAAGAATATATCATAAAAAAATACTATCATACCGATTAGATTGTAATAATATTGTAAGATTTCAGCTAAGTTTATGAAAAACTAAATGGATATGTACAGGTCAATAACGCGAATGAGTAAAATAATTTTTAAGCATAGTTTTTGTCGACATTAAAATAATGTATTATGTTATGACTATTATTATTGTATTTTAATAACAAAATGTTTACTTTTCTTTTAAAAAATATGAAAGTGCTCCAAATATAAAACAAATTGACCTTGAAATCATTTGCATGCTCTTACAATAATTTGCATGAAGTATATTTTTTAAAAGAAATGAAACGATTTGATTTTCGCATATATATGGTATATGGAATATTATTCAAGTACATATTAGTAATTTATTATATAATTACAACTGGCAACTCTGTTCACTACTGTCATTTAAATTTTACTTTTGTGCTAAAACTCACACATCACAGAAAGTAGTATGTTGCTCGCAGTTTGTTGCTTGATTCGGAACGAGTGAAGAGTGTTTCGGCGTGAGTCGGTAATATCTTGCGTTTAAAGTTTTGAATAACCAAGTGATATTTTAAGACTGAATATAACAATTTTAATATTTAACACATAATTAATAAACTTCAATAAAAAACGGTAAGTTTAAATTTAAATTAAATATATAAAAAGTATTTAAAGAATCTTAAAAACTTCGTGATTCGAAGGACGCCGGGTGCTAAAAAAAGATTTGCGAAACAATTTTTACATATATTGTCATAATAAATATTTGTTTTAAAAAATTTTTTCAATAATTTTAATGTGCAGGTCAATTATAGACAAACGCTTTTTAAAATTGTTTAATTATTTTGTTTTAAAATTGTATATTTTATTTTTTCGTTCTATTGGTTTTGGCGCAATTGCATAAAATTCTTATAAAGCGACAGAAATGCAAATCGTTTGCAAAAATGCTCAGCATGTGCTATATATGTCAGAATGGGATGGATATATATTATGTTAAATTTCTTTTGAACATTTTTTAATGCTTGCTGTCATATTCATTTGTTATTTGTGCGGACATTGTTGCAAGTCAATTTAAGTTAATACAAGATTTTTAAAGAATTATAGCATTTAAAAGAATTTAAAAGAAGATAATAATATATTACTATTATAAGAAGAAGAGCTTGCTACTAAGGTGAGGTTTGATGAAAAAACAAAAATTTATGATTTAATAGCTAAGTTTTTCAAGATGTAGCTTCAGTGAATTTTTTTCCTTTCTAAAATGTTTTCCGCGTGTTTTGGAAAATGAATTTAATTAATAGAAAGAAATTCATTAAAAGTGAATGAATTATATTAAATGAAGTTTCAGATTTAATAATTTAAATATAATATGTAGCAATTGCTTTATGAATTTTTAAGCATGTGTGATATTTTTCATATTTATACGTTTTGTTGTTGTTTTCTCTTAATCTCTTTCTTTTCTGCATTTTTTACACATCAAACAGTTTTCCTTTTTTTTTTTTTTGCTTAATTCGGTTGGCAAAGTAGAAACAATTAAAGTTTGTTGGTGTTGGGGAATGTGATCGAATCCGACAGTTTATTATTTAATAAAAAAACTATTATTAAAAATTATATTGTAAGCAAGAAAAATAATTATATTGTTAATTCCAATAATTTTTGGTTTAAAAACAAAAAGTTAAGAATTATTCATAGGAATTGTATAGTAGTCTTCGTTATAGTACAGTTTTCTAATATACAGAATAATGCAAACCGTATAACAGTTCAGATCACATTTTCATTAAAGTTTTTTATATTATACTTAAAAAAAGTTAACAATATTATTTTGAAAGTTAAAAATTTTTATATCAATTATGAAGAAAAGAAATTGAATTCGCCGATTCTTCCGATTTATAATAGAGGTTTTTGTTAAACTGTCAGATATATCGTTAATGTGAAATTTATTTTTGTTACTTTCTTGTTTTTTTTTGTTTGTTTTATTTTTTTTTATTTGTTTTATTATTTTATTAGTTTTATTTACTTTTTATTTGTTTTATTTTTTTGTTTTTCTTTTTATTTGTTTAATTTTTTTATACTTGTTTTATTTTTTATTTATTATTTTTTTTATATAAATTTAATTTTTTGAAATTTGTTTTATTTCTTTTTTATTAGTTTTATTTTTTTTTTAAGGTTTTATTTGTTTTGTTAAATGTTTTATTTGTTTTTAATTAGTTTTATTTATTTTTTATTAGTTTTATTTACTTTTTATTTGTTTTCTTTTTATTCGTTTTCTTTTTATTCGTTTTCTTTTTATTCGTTTTTTTTTATTTTTTATTATTATAATTTTTTATTATTATAATTTTTTATTATTATAATTTTTTATTATTATAATTTTTTATTATTATAATTTTTTATTATTATTATTTTTTATTATTATTATTTTTTATTATTATTATTTTTTTTTTATTATTATTTTTTTTTTATTATTATTTTTTTTTTTATTATTATTTTTTTTTTTTATTATTTTTTTTAATATTTTTTTTTTATTATTATTATATTTTATTATTATTATATTTTATTATTATTATATTTCATTATTATTATATTTTATTATTATTATATTTTATTATTATTATATTTTATTATTATTATATTTTATTATTATTATATTATATTAGTATTATATTTTATTATTATTATATTTTATTATTATTATATTAATATTATTATTGTATTTTATTATTATTATATTTTATTATTATTATATTTCATTATTTTTATATTTTATTATTATATTTTAATATTATTATATATTATTATTATTACATATTATTATTATTATATTTTATTATTATTATTTCCAATTATTATTATTATTTCCAATTATTATTATTATTTATTATTATTATTTATTATTATTCTTTATTACTATTATTATTTTTTTTTTATTTTTTATTATTATTATCTATTACTATTATTATTTTTTATTATTATTATTTATTACTATTATTATTTTTTTTTTATTTTTTATTATTATTATCTATTCCTATTATTATTTTTTATTATTATTACTATTATTATTACTCATTATTATTTTTTTTTATTATTGTTATTATTTTTTATTATTACTGTTTTTTATTATATTTTATTATTACTATTTTTTATTATATTTTATTATTATTTTTTATTATTATTTTATTTAATTATTATTATTATTTATTATTATCAATTATTTTTTTATTACCAACTTATCTTTTCAATATAAATGTGTATAATTTAAGTTTTTACTACGAAAAAATATTAATTTTTTTTATTTATTTTTTTTTTTAAGTTTGTTTCAGCGAGATTTTTTGATGGAGTTATCGATCTATCATTCACCTGTGCCACAAAATGTGATCCTGAAGAATATGGTATACATTTTTATAAGAATGATGAACCAGCTGATGATAATGAGGGTTATACGTATTTTGCAAAAAGGTAAAACAATTTTTTTTTTATTATTATCCTATGTGTTTGTTTAAGAATAGATTGAATAATAATCCGAAATACATCCATTCAAAAATTCTCAACCTCATATGTAAGCTATCATTAACTAAAGCAAATTAATCAGTTATTGAAACTGTTATAATTATAAACAGATCTTGATAATATTTTTAAATATCAAGGAAATACAAACTCAACAAAAAACATTAATATTATGTATTTCGAGGTAATAAAAATTCAACACCAAAATTCAATGGAGAGGATTAAGGGTAAAGTCAGATAATGACTACGAGCTAAAAACACTAGCTTTATATTGTTAGCTCTATATTGTTTTAAATCATATTTTTTCTTTTAATGTGTTAATTGTGCAAATTAAATAAAAATTTCATATTACATTGACTTCTCAGAAAACTATAAAATTAACATTAATTAATGCAGACAAACATATAACAGTTGATATCGACTACAAAGTAATCCCCTCAAAGTGCAGTCATAGAGTCAGTACTCAACTCACCTTAAATGTGTACTTTAGACAATGAAAAGAAAATAATTATTAAAATGACAATACTAAATGTTGAACAAAGTAGAATAGTTGAAAACTACATTTCCGTTGGATTTGTGAATTTCTGTAGAAAATCTCTATATAAACTTAAAGTTAAATCTTTTAAAATAATAGTATTGTTAGATTTCAGAAATTTATAACCATTTTTAATATTAGATATATAGCTAATGATTATAAACATATATTTTAAGAATAAATTGCTACAAAGAAGTACGTGAAATGTTGGAAAAACTTTATGAAGATCAAGGTGGCACCTTTAAAGGTATAGAAGAAAAAGAAGATGGCACACTAATAACTGACGAAATTTCAAAGATTGTAAATCAATCGATACATATAAAAGATCCGCTATTACATATCACAATCTATGAATGGCTTATGTCTCATGACTTGACATCAGTGTTATTATCACTAATGGAACCATCTTTAGGAGACTACTTACGACGGAATGTATTGCGTTTTCCTGATAACTATAAAGTAATCGATTTATTATGGAAATACTATGAAAAGAATAAACATCATGCCCAGGCGGCAAAAATTCTGGACAATTTGGCATCCATGGAAACTGATGCTATACCTCTAGATAAAAGAATTGAATATCTGGCACGTGCTGTCATGTGTATGCGAAATGACACTATAGGATACTCAATGCAGAACGGTTTGCTGTTGAAAGACGTAGAGGATAGGGTAAATATAAATATTATCATTGTAAAGTAGACTGTGTTCGAAATATAATTTTTATTTTTAAATTTTCTTAAAATTATTGAAACCATTTTGTGAAACTTAATTTATTTTTAATTAATTTTAATTTATGTAGAATATTTTTTTATATCATTTTGTTTTAAATTAATTTTTAGATGGACATAGCACGAGTACAAAAATTCATTCTTAATTCTATTTCTGCAATTACACCTCAAACCACCGTAACTGACAGAGCTATTCAAGATCTGAATAATAAACTTTTTGACATAACTGATCTCTATCAACAATTTGCAGAACCATTTGAGCTGTGGGAGTGCAAGCTCACCATACTCAATTGCTCACACCACAACGATACATTGTTAATAGAGTCCGTATGGCAAAAGATTATCAGCAATACCATACAAGGTTGCAGTACCTCAACAGAACGCGTCACGCGATTGTTCACAAAAATCGAGACACTTGTTAAAGAATTTAGTCAATCGGGCAATTGTTTTCCGCTTGCATTCATCATCCACGAATTAGAAAAAACCGCATGCGTATACAATATGCCGGAAGCCATAGTCCCAGAAAAACTGTTGGCAATGGATATTGACATTGAAATTATGTTGGAATATTATTACAGGTAAAAAGAAAAAAAAAAGTTTGATTTCAAAAAAAAATTATTCACACTTTTCGCCGTCTTATAGAATGATAATAATGAACGAGCGCACTTGGACACAAGAGGGTAACGAATGGCATTTAGTGGAATCTTGCATACTTTTAACCAGAACGTTGGCCGATACTGTGGAAACACTGTGGTGTCGTTCAAAGTAAGTACAGTAGCAGGTATTAGCATCAGCAATTAATGTTAAAGAGTTTTTGTTTTTAAAAAAAGACTTATCTTTAAAAACAAAAATGTATAAAAATAGTGAACTCATAACTATTCTAAATTAATATTAAATTTATTTTGCAGACGCCGTATAATTGGAAAAGCGCTTGATATTATTTCCTCTTGTCTCAATTTATGTTACCAGAAGCCTAGTACCGAAAGCATGCAACAAGCACTGAAACAAATACAATGTCGACTTCAACGTAGCCTTTAAATTATTAAAAAATTGTTAAAATGTCTAAATATATATACAAATTAAATATTTATAAAGTTTATTATTTTAAAATTATGGTTAAGATGTGTCCATTGTTTGCAAATGGGTTTTCAATAGTATACATTTTGTTAAAAAGCAATCACAAGGCGTTGGATGTTCTACATCATCAGGATCAAAAAGCTCAACCTCAAGATCATAAAATCTTGGATTATCTTGTTTACGAAGCATCTTCATTTCAAATGCTATCGGTTGATTTTCTTCCACTTCTTCACACACTTTTGTAGGCAAAACAACAATGCATTGTTTCCAATGCGTTAGCGGTGCCCGCGGTCCAGTTGACAAAATAACTGCATCCTCATAGCTTTGTGCGGGAAATCGACAATCGAACCAAATACAAAAACCTTGAAATTTTCCAGAGCGTTGTACCGTTATGACTTCTTTCATAATTACACTACTTAATTCGTCAATTTTAACCTCTTCCAAATTCATCCAATGCATCACAGTACCCTCATGCAGCAGATCTGTTGGTTGTACGTTCGCGACTTCTGGTTTCTTTGATTTTTGTTCTCGCAAATGCGCAGCAAACTTTGTCATGCTAATGCCATTAACATTGACCCAATCATCATAACGACTCGGTACTTGACAAGGTGCCACATATAAGATAGTTTCGTTTGGAAACATTTTACCAGAGGGTTTTAAAAAATGATCCCGTGCATAAAGTACTGAATCCAACATGCCTTCGTGCAGCAAATAAAATCCCATCCATTCCGAAACAATAATATCGACTTTTTCCTCTGTTTCAGGCAATTGAAATTCCTCTATTTTGGATTCACAAACCTGTTTTGAATAATATAATTTAAATTTAAAGTTTATTTAAAATTAAAACATTTTTCACCTTGACTATGCTGGTCAAAGCATTTTCTTCAATAACTTGTAGAGCAATCTTGGCCAAATTTGTTGCTTCCACTGCATAAACTAAACGTGCACCTGCCTTAGCGCAAAACGCTGATAATATACCAGTACCTGCGCCTACATCAAGTACTACTTTATCTTTGAACATCGTACTGTTACTCATTATTGCCTGATAGTATGCCTCCTGGCGTGGACGATCTTTAAGCATTAACTCATGTACCTGAAACAACAAGAGTACAATCAATTAGCTGATTTGAAGCATGGAAATATGTATATAATTGTTATATATCTAGTAACAATTGGAAATTATTTTTGTATGCATTTGGAACTAATATCTTACATTCCTAATGCCATTTTATATAAACATAAATAAATATTCAAATACTAAAAAGCAATTCTTTAATAATTTTTTTTTATTCAAAAGCTTATTGTTAATATAAATTATTATATATGTTTAAAATTGTAAAACGAAAATAAAAATTATGTATTTATCTATATATTTATTTTTTGGAAATTGCGGGCAAACAGTCCGCGATACGTTGACAGTTTAAATTTATTGGAAAAATAAATTTATATGTTAATATACTTTTGTTTTATAATTTTAAATATATGTATTAGTTTTCATAACAATAAGTCTTTGCATAAATGAAAATGTTTTATTCTTATTTAAAAACTATTGAGTACTACGCTAAGCACTTCCAATTGACAGAAAAATGTTTTTTAGTTGAATTTACAATTAAAATTCTCTACTGTTTTGTAAAAATTTGCCAGTCAAAACATACCGCTAAGTCTTCATAATCTGCAAAGTATTTGTCAGGATCCATATCCATCACTTTTATTTGCTTCAACTCAGTGTGATTCCACTAATTTCAAACTGCCGAACAAAACAAAACAAACGTGCAACTAGCAAATTATCGATAACAACTTGTCAGAATCCTCTTATAATAATTTCATATCGATAGTATTTCCGCCTATCCAATACAAAAAATACATACATATACATTATATACAAATTTTATTTTATTCAGTTGTTTTTAAAAAAATTATCCCTGGTGATGGTCTTAAACAATCGAAACGTCCGAAATACAGATTAAATAAATAAAACAAAAAAAAAATTTTATTAAAAAAACCAAACCAAAAAATCTAACTATTTAGCCCATCACTCATCTATAATAAAAATTAAAAAACAGTCAGCATATATAAAATGGACAAAAGAATAGTGTTCTTGGTCAAGTGCAAATTGCTACCCAACATTCGCAAATCAGTACATGTTCAATTAATTGCTAATAGAAAAAGTAAAGACCACCGATATAACTAAAGACTTATCATAGACTTAAATAAGTTTAAATAGTTGTTTCTATTATTCGAATATATGCACATTAATGGATTTTCCACGTATATAAGAGCTATTAGATGCTATAGTATATTTTAACTAGCATTTTAGAACATTTTATTATTAGACTATGCAGTGGCGAAGCCAGAATTGTGTCAAGGAAGAAATATACTTGAAAATATTTTTTACATATCACATAATTGTAAATTTTCTTACCAATAAAAGCGTACAATTTTTTTCCATAGATAGATATGATGTTTTTTAATGTTGGGCGTTTTCGGTGGCTCGTATTAGCCAGTTTTTTACTATTCTTGCGAGCCACCGAAAATGCCTATTGATAAAGCAATCCATTGTTTCACAATCAAAACTTCTAGTTAATAAAAGTACTATAATAGGAACATAAAATATATATATAAAATATTTATATATACATAAAATATATTAGAATTGTATAGTTTTTACCAAAGAAGACAAAGAAAAGAAACAGAGGAAATTTTGAATCATTGTGTCTCTTTGTGTAATATCACAAAAAAATCTCTTAACGGATTTGTAACGTTAAGAAACCAAATCAAACAACGAAATTTCGGAAAATGCTCTTATTTTAGTAAACATCGTGGTGAGTAGGGACCGGGTGGACAAAATAGCAAGATTGGGTGAAGAAAATCATCATTATCACCATTGTCATCACCATTGTGTAGCATTAGGCTTTTTGTTTTCGTACGGCGTGATATTTTCCTTTCATTACTCAAAATTTTGAATATTATTTGAATTATCCAAAAAATTTTATACATAATTTTTCGAGCAACTCTCAGTTTCTTTTCTTTATCTTCTTTGATTTTTTATTGACTTCAGACTATATTGTCGAGGGGGGATTTATCAGCTTAACTTTCTCTGTTCATTTAATATCCGACTGATTATAAACGACGATGTAAATTTATTTAAACTTAATTGTGAGCATCCAAAAAAAAAAATTTATCGGCTCAATTGCAGTCTTCGATTAAAAAAAAAAATTGAATTAATTTTGGTTTAGTTTCGAATCAACATTTTGTATATATTTGTTTAATAAATATGTTTTTGTCATGATTAAAGTGGTTTATATTCATATTTTTTTGGAAATTACGAATTTACGAATTAAATAAAAAACGTTTTTGGCTCTAGTTTTTCGATTTTCGAAATTTGTGTTCAAAAATTTAATTTTTCGTTTTTTATATATATTTAAATGTATGTGTTCATATAAATACATATATTATTATCTTCTTTTATATTTTGAAATATTGACAGTTACATTTAATAATATGGGATAATTAAGCTTATTTGCTTTTGTATAATGTTCAACTTAAAATCTTTGACCGGCACGATTATCCAAATATTTCCCAAGGTGAGAAAATTCTAAATATTATACTAACATATTTTTTGAGGTATTTATTCTGATAAGATCAGCTATCCTGAGCAACTATTTCCACCACACTATTCACACAAATAATTTGGTTCTCTCGATATCAAGTTTCAAAGGCACAAATTAAAAATGAACTTCACAAATGTGATCGTATGTATATATATTATGTATATGTACTTCGTTTCCAAAAATTTACACCAAGCATTTTCATATTCCTTGCATATGTATCTTAATTAATAAACCATTCATAAGGACGGACAGACAGGTATGTAAATATTTTTAATTTCTATTTTTCTACGACAGCAAAATTTATTTGTAAAATTTATTGATAAAAAACATTATATGTAAATTGTATTTATTAATTTAACAAAATAAAAGGCCAAAAAATAATAATTGTTAATTAATTAATACACGTCAGAACAATATTATTTACATATTTCTTTACAGATAACTCATTATCATATTATGTTAAAATTGCGATTAAAACTAAAAATTAAATAAAAAAAATTTAAAAAAATTTAACTCATTAAAATAAATCGATCAATAAGAATAAAAACATCTTGATTAATTTGTTGATTTGTTTTTCCTTCCAATATTTTATGGATTATTGAGTTAGGAAAATTATTTTTATAAACAGGTTTTTCGAACAGTACTGAACTACAGCAACAAAAATTAATTTTATATTATTTTAATTAATTGAATTTTTGGTTGACCACACAGCTGTTTCGAGTATTGTCAAATACCCATCATCAGTGGTCTTGAAAATAATTCTTGTATTTAATTATTCGTAAATAATTTTTTTTGAGACTGCAAGTACCAGAAATCTACGACCCTATGCTTCTCCTAGGAGCTAAAGAATTAAATATATATATATAAGTACCAGGAATCGAACTAGTGTCCTACTAAATTTAAAGCTCGAAATCAGCTTTATATTTATTTAAAACACTTTTGATTCTATTTCTTACGTCACAATAGAAAATTGTGTTGCTTAACTCTAATACTCTTGTAGTCATATCATTTTATTTATATAAAATAAATAATAAAAATTGATAAAAAGTGATTATAAAAACGTATACGAAAATTCCATATACATATATGTGTTATCACGTCATAATACGCGAAAATGTTATATTTTATATTACATAGTTTTACGAACATTTCATCTAATAAGCGTATTACTTTCTTTCCATGTATATTGTTAACGAAAGTTGACAGTCTGCGTCAAAGCAAAACGTCAAAAATAAACGATAAAATGTCAAAATTTGGTTTTATCGCCATAAGAGACGTCAAAATATTCCTTTTCCAATTCAACCTTTTTCCGGTCGGTTCTAAGCGTGTGAGTTCGTGTAAATTTTTTGGGAAAAAATAATTTTAAACAATCATAATATTTTATATAATGTATAAAATAAAAAAGTGTCGTTTTTGCAATTAAATAATTTTGTTGATGTGTTAAAAACTTTATTTTTACTTTAGATTTAGTGGAAGCCTAAAATTGTTTAATTATTATTTAGTTGAATTTTGTTTTCGTACACAAAATTTCGGAGGGAAACGGGACAAACTGAATTAACTGCTATTTGAACTAATTATATTTTACGAATTAATGTGTTAATTTTACTTTTCGGGTTTATTTGTAAAGTTCTTATTTGAAATTAAAAATATTGTGATATTGTTTGAATTGTGTATTGGAAGTGGTTGCACTGTCACTAATACATTGTTTTGAATTTTGTTGTTGCAGTGTCAGAATGAGGACAATCAACTCAAATCAATGCGTTAAAATCCCTAAGGATATTAAAGGCTCTGTGAAGGCCCGTGTTGTCACAATCACTGGTCCAAGAGGCACACTGAAACGCAGCTTCAAGCACTTGGCTTTGGATATGTACATGGTCAATAGGAGCACGCTGAAGGTTGAAAAGTGGTTTGGTGCGAAGAAAGAGTTGGCCGCCGTACGCACTGTGTGCAGTCACATTGAAAACATGATTAAAGGTAAATGTTAAATAAAAATCTTTGTATTAATATGTTTGTTTATTATATTATGTTTTGATTTTTCAGGTGTTACTGTTGGCTTCCAATACAAAATGCGTGCCGTATATGCTCATTTCCCCATCAATTGTGTCACATCTGAAAATAATTCGGTTATTGAAATCCGTAATTTCTTAGGTGAAAAATATATTCGCCGAGTACAGATGGCACCTGGTGTAACTGTTGTCAATTCAACAGCGCAAAAGGACGAACTTATTGTGGAAGGCAACGACATTGAAGCCGTTTCTGGATCAGCTGCTTTAATTCAGCAATCGACCACAGTTAAAAACAAAGATATCCGTAAGTTCTTGGATGGTCTATACGTTTCTGAGAAGACAACAGTTGTGAAAAAGGATATTTAAAATAGTAGTTCGTGTTTTTTAATAAAAAAAAAAAGAATTGAAGTGAATAAAATGGTAAACATTTTACTAAAAAACTACATAAATTAAGTTTTTTTTTGAAATTTGAAAAAAACACGCGAAAGTTGCAAAACAATATATTATGTGTGTAAAATGTATATAAATATGTGGAATGTCCGGCTGTTTCTTCCGTGGAGGTTATGCACGTTTTTTTATTTAGTTTAAATTTTTGTAGTGATTTGTGAACAACAGTCTTCGAAAAGTTTGTCATTGTTTATTTGAACTTGGAATGTTAAATACGAGTCCACACTGTAGAAATAGATATGGCTGCGACGTGATATATTTCTGCACATAACAAAATATTTTAACAACATCATAACATCGTATAATTATCTAAAAAAAGGGATTTAGCGCTTTATTCTGAGACCGGTACATGTTTTTTCACTTCATTTATAAATTTTATTAATTGTTTTTATTTTTCTACAGAATATATTTGAAATGCTTCTTGCAGCGCGTTACTGATACTCGTGTGTGAATTGAATGAACTAAAGAATTTGTTTTTTTTAGACGTTGTCTTCGTTCAAGACTTCGTAAAAAGTGTTTGGTACAGATATGTAAAACGGCTCACGTAGTGCTAAAAACTAAATTGGCTAATTGATATACTAGTTGTAGATCTTGCTCTTCTGTACAATTAGTGCACAAGTATATTTCGTTATCACACCGTTGTTGTTCCTTCGGGAGGTATTGAACGGCACTTGGTCGTCGAATGGCTCCGAGACGTAGACCCGGCCGTTCTTGGAACCCACACCGTCGTACAGAGGTGTGAAGTCACATTCTCAAAGCAAACTTTCGTTTCAGATGATAGGATTTTGTTTATAATATATTTGAAAAGTCAATCGGGCTTATTAGTTTGTTGACATCCACAGTGAAATATAGTTATCTTGTCAGTACCCGGGATTTGTACAGCATATGTTCACTTGCTACTCCTTTTTTCTTTCTCTTTGCAAATGGTGGCTAAAGACTGAACGTTTAGAGTTAGCATAGGTGCCTATTGGGTTTGTGTCATGTAAGCAGCACCAAACAATGTTGTCTTCTATAGAAATGTTTAAACCACATGGTACTTATATTTAGTAATTATTATTTTGTTGGCATTGTTTTTGGTAACCTTCTTCATATTAATATTTTTGTTCTTCTTCTTCATATTAATGGTATCTTTCTTCAAAAGTATTTAGAAAGAAATTGTTTCACTACCTATTTTTAATTCATGACTTGAGAAAGATGTTTACTTATAATACTTCAAATGCTTCATATCTTTAACGAAAACTGCAATGATTTCGTATTTTGATTGCAGAATGTAACATAATTAGGGTTCTATTCTCTAAGGGTTACTATTTTATACGAGGTTTTATTTAAAAATCTGTAAGTACTTCCGTTATATTAGTTATGCTTCTTCTTATAACTAGAATACACTTAAACGTTTTGTGAAAATGATGTATCGGGGATATGTCTTTTTTTCTATCATTTCAAATGAGATCAGAAGGTATCTTTATCATACTACGTACGTTCTATGGTTTTATTTATTTACAAATACTCAAACTTAAGATGCTCTTCTAATCTTTATAAAGACAAGGATTATGTCCCCTTATTGTGCCTTTTATTGGTTTAATTTGTTTGAAATTAATTTTTTAATTGCACAACCGTCTTCAACATCATATCAGCGATTGTTATGAAAAGTGAAGATTGCAATCTAGATTTTTTATATTTTTAAACTTTCTAAATTAATTTTTCTTGAGTAAATTTGATTATTATTTTCCTTCATTGATATCAGCGAACGAGACTATTACTGCTATCTATCTACTGCATAGGTCATTACCACAATAATGAGGACTGGAAAAATTCTCTCAATTTTACAGAATACACATTTCGCTAAAGTAGCTTCTTCCAATAATGACCCAAAATTATGCGTTTTTATTTTTTATTAGAATTTTTGGTTTGTTGTGGACTTTATCCCAATCATTATTTTCCTAGGTTTTCTTTTAATGTGTAATATATATCTGGTTTACTACTTTTAACTATTGGTTACAACAACTAGTAAACTGCTAGTAGATAACATAGAATGAATTACAAGTCCAATACATGGGTTAGGATGTGGATGGATAATGGTTGCGTGAGAGGAGAAGGGACAATACGGAGAAATCCAGCCACTTCTATGGAGTGAACTTTTAGCTGTTTGTATATAATTATTTCAAAAGTGTATACACTTAGCTACAAAATAAAGGACGAACTGAAATCTAAAGAAGTGAAAAATCTTGCGTATATAACAACTGCAAGGAGCAATCCCAACCGCATCTATAGTTCCACAAATTTCAAACAGTTCAACTTTTGCGATTGTTTCAAAAATTATATTATATATTTATATGCTCCAAACTTAACTGGGAGACTTTGTAAATCAACATCTTTCCAGCTTTTCATTCGGATTTCGTCATTTCTTTCAAATTTTTTTCTATAATTGTTTATAGAATTTGTTTTTTTGTATAACTAAAGGTAAATCATTTTTGTGGAACTCGTGAATATAAAATGTTTTTTTTTTAAAACAAGATCCAAATGTTTGGAATTAAAATCCACCACGTGTTTATAGTTCGATGAAAGCTTTTTTTAAATCGAACCAGCCAGAATCCAAATTAGACGGATATTTAAATTTTTTTTCTCTAATATATGAGAAACTCGACTTCGAAATTATCGTTAATTTTAATTAATTATAATTCTTAATTCTTAATATCTCTTAATTCTAATTAAAATATTTAAGGTTTAGGTATTATTGTGATGGTTAGTAATTGAAACTTAATTTATTGTTACGAAAAACATACATTTTTAACTAAATTATGAGTTAAAATAAAACAAATACAAAACATTTTACTTAGTATGAAATACCTAAGAATTAAATATATCAACCATTACAGCTGGATTCAATCTATAAGCCGCATTGACCTCGTAGTATAACAGGAATTTTAATTGGTTCATTGACTGTTAGTTAACGGTACTTTATAGTTTAAGTATTTTGTCTCTTAGTTATAATTTTTTCTGACCTATTACTAATACATTAGATACATTATATTTTTCGATTTAACTTTTGATAGGCATTCGATAAAGTCCTTCTCAAATAGTTAAGAAAACTGTTTTGATTCCACAATCCCTCATAATAGTGGGTAGAAACGTGATCATGGTAGAAACACTCGGGATCATTGATAAATGCGAGTTTCTGACTAATGCTAATGCTGGAAATATCGCTGAGAATGGAGTATAGCGTTAAAGACTAAAGTACTCAATACCTTAAGCCTGGTACTAAACAAGCTTGAACATTGACACAACAGCAGTTCTAGTATCTTTTCTTTGAGCGACAGGAGGTGCTATAAGATAGGCCGAGTTTGGTGCCATGCTGTACTATATTAATCCAGAAACTTCAGATTTGCTTCTGTGTATCAAGTCAGAGGTTCTACATTTGAAGTAAATGGATTATATAGCTCTGATTGTTAATGTGTGACTCTTACTTAATTGTGGGGCAATTATTTTCGTTTGCACATAGAAATGAGATCATCAGCGGCGTAAAGGTGGCATAGTTTGTATTTAAAATCCCTATCTGTTTCTAAGTGTTCTTTATCCATTGAATCGAAAACCAAGACAGGAGTACTTAAAAAAAACTAGTTAGGTAGTGACACAACTCTACTAGATAATATGAATGACTCCCTCAGTGCTCCATCTTTCAACACTTGGAAAGTTGCCTTATCTACTCTAAAAATTACTATATTTACATTTTTTTCAGGGTACCTTTAGTTTCCAATAGGTTTTGTATAATGCGTTTTTGTAGAGCGTCAGATAATTTTTTAAAATCGACAAAAGTAAAATAAATTTTTCAATTCAATTCTTTCAATTGGGTTAATAACGATAAGAAAAATGTTTATATATGCTTGGAACGATTATCCCAAGCGGAAATCTGCTCGGTTTGCTCAGTTCTTTAGGATAGGTTTCAGTTATTCAACCCAGAATTATTTTGTGTAGTATTGATGGTTGACATTAGTGAGGATTCTTTCTAAATATAATTCTTTTATCAACTTTTTTTGTTTGTTATTTAACCGATTACTATTTTATTTCACTCCCCTCTTAAGTATTCTGAACTACCGGAATCCCTTTAAAATATTTTGTCAGTGTTTCGTCGCTATCTGGAGATTTTCTAGACTTGAATAAAGAAATCGCATCGTAGATAGATATGTGCGAATTGCGTTTTCTTGAAGCAAGTATAATTTATTTTGAAATGTAAGTATTAAAATCTGACAGGACATAGGCAATATAGAAAATTTATGTACATCTAAAAGTTAAAGCTAAAGCCATTTGTTATTTATCCTATAACTAAGTAAATGTTTATTATGTATTCGCTCCAACGGTACAATGTTTTTTATTTAACAGATCAGCTATACGACAGCCAATAATTTGATATTTAGTACTACCCGATTTAGTAGGTCTCCCAACAAAAAGCTGAAAAAAAAACAAAAATATAGCATGACTAAATATATATATATAATTAAAATAAATAATTTTTAACTAACTTTTGGATCATTACTCAAAGCCCACATTTCCTCTTCATTTTCTGAATTTCTGTTTATTTTGAGGCCGGTGATAAACTTAAACTGTTCTGGACTGTACGCTAAAACCTGTAGTGTATCTGCACTATAGACACTTTCTTGTGTCCAGCCGATCAGTGCATTTGAATTAATAATACTGCAGTAAAGGTTACCGTTTTTGTCAATAGTTTCCGACTCGCACTGAGTGCCACGATTTCCTACCACAAAAAAATCATTAGTTCCATTATAGCGTTTATTGAACCAATTCGTTGAGTTATTAATGACGTGTAAAGGTACACCGATTTCCTTATAACTGTTTAAGGCATGGAAGTATAAGAATCGTTCTGGAATCATATTAAATGTATTTTTCATTTCAGTTAAATTCATAATTTTAGCTTACTTCCTTTATTTAACCCGTCGGGACTAATATTAACAGTAAAAATACCATTATTTGCTGAATTGGACTTTTGTAAATTCTTGTCCGGCTTCATTAATTCATGTTCCACCCGCCACGATTTTCCAGCGAAGGCATCATAAACTATTAAACCGTAGCCCCAAGGATCTGCTACATAAATAAAAGGCTTTTCGCACATTTTTTTAGAATTAGACATTTTTATGTCCACAATCAATGCAGTAAAAACTGATACACCTGGTGTATATAGATATTCTGGTAATATATAGCGATGAACCAATTTATCACTACTCAAATCGAATGCTAAAATTTGCGGTGCGCAATATTGAAATGAATTAATTTGTCCGGAATCAACGATCCATAAACGCCAGCAATCATCAATCTAATAAAATTTAAGAAATTGTATTTTTATTATAAGATCCGCAGAAAATGTTTCAATCGAGAAAACTTACAAAGGTCCTTATCGCAGATGTTATGTTATTGCAATTTGCGCCATGACTCGAATGCCAATAATAGTTTGGATATGGCTCTACTCTGGGATTCAACAAAACTGTGTTGTTGCTTTCTGTGATGATGGCCAATGAATATGGTATACCGTGGCTTAGTCGTGGTATTGTTAAAAACGTGCGATGATAGCCATCATCTGAGGAGAAAAACAAACTAAATGCATATATTATACAATTATAAAAAATTAAAAAGATTTGATAAGAAAATAATATAAAATGTTCTATGAGAAACTGAGGTGTTAAAATTTAATATCACTACTTGATATCATCGGATTTATAGGTGCATTAGCAAACGTTTAGTATTGTATTACAATAGATTTGCTGTATATAGTTTAAGTAAATCTTAACTCCTTAGGGCAGGGCGCTATAGATGTCAATTAAGTTTTGGTATTACAAATTTTCACAGATAAGATTCATTGGAAATTATGACCGAATTTTGTAAATGGTTTAAGTTGCATTTTAGTCTTCGAATATGTGGTAAGAATATTTTTGACATTTTCATTAAAGGATAAGTTCATTCTGGAGACATAACTCTATTTAACTATTAAAGAACTTTGTTATTAAAATATAATTGAAGAAAACAATGGTAGCATATAGTATTTTGTGAGTCTTTAAAATAGTATCAAATATTCTATTCTATGATATATTCCATATCAAATATTTGTGTATTTTGTTTGGATTTTATATGAAAAATGATATATTTATTTCTAGAGTTAAGTTTCGACAGTGGAAACGTGCTGTAAAAATGAAGTTTTAAATTTTAATATATGATATGAGTTTAATATATGAGAGAAGACCATAGAGGAGAGAAGACTATAGAGTTTTTTATTTGATCCTTTTTATTCTATTAAAATGTAAAATTCGTATTCAGTGATCGAAAGATTTCTTAAATTATTTAATGTTTTGTAGAAAGTCTTTAATTGGAGTACTCATTATTTTAATCACTTAAGATGTGTGTGGCGTCAGTAATGAAGTTTAACTTTTCAAAATAGTTGTACCTTAGATAAAGGAATTTAATAATACTCAACGTCTGGCAGACAGTCCTTAAAATACGTCTTATGCTTCAAAGTACCAGGAAAGTAATTACTATCATAATCTTCATAATTTTTTAACTTTGTCTTAAAAAGGACTTTTGTGTAAAAGATTAGGTAAGGTTAGGTTGCTATGATAGTCAAGTTGAACAACTCATGTATGGGTCCGTTGTGATACTACTTGGGCAATATTCGAAACAGCGTTGTATGGTCAGCCAACTTTCAATAAATTAACCAAATTTTTGTTCTTGTCTTTTCTTTACTATTCAAATTCGTCTAACTTTTAAAAAGTTTCTTTTCGTAATAAAGACCTGTTTCAATTAACATTGAAAATATTTATATTCTAAAAATATAGAGTATAATTTTCTTTCCAAGCATATCTGATGGATATCTACAACAAATCCTTAATCCTAAATAAAAGTATTAAAAAACAGAAATGAGTAAAAGGAAAGGGAAGTGTATTTTTTATTTTCACTTTTCTATCTAATATAACAAACTACGTCAAAATCGGAGCAGGTCTCATACAAAGGGTTAAGCTCGTTGGTAACTCTTACAGGAAATAGGCTTAATTAAAATAAAATAATAAAAGCCCGGTTTTGATTATAATTTTTGAGAAAACGTTATTTATTAAACTGAACAATATCGCTGTAATAATAATAATTTTGTAAAATAAAGATATACATTTTATTTTAATTCTTTTTAAAGTAATTTTGTAAGAAAACATATAGATCAGTTTGTCGACGATTTTCCATAAATTTTTTGGATTTCAAAGATTTATAAAGAAATTATGAGATCTCACTCACAAATATTTTTTATTTAAGTATTTACTTATCTTTTTATTATTCTTAACAAGTGCTTTATAGTTCTAAAAACAACTTCTTATCAGACTTACCTCCATATTCCACATCCACATCAACAGGTAAAGGTACGTTACTATTGTAATGTCCGTTTTTTTGTGCCAATTTTAGAGTCTCTTCATTGGGAAATGACATTTTTAAGTTAGTCCATTGATGTAACGTGACAAAAGGTCGTTTCATTATTTTTTGACTCAAAATTTCTGTTTTTGTCACAATCATTAAAGGAAGGAATAGAAGAAAAAGTCTCCATTTGAGACTTCCAATTGAGTAAGATTTTATCATTTTTGTATAGTCAATTATACAAAACACTTTTTAAAAATATTTATTTTTTTTTTGCTATATATTGTTGATATTAGAAATTTTAACTCACAAACGTATTTCCCGTAACGTCTGTCCGCACAAGAACACCTCTTCACAAAAACTGATTCTCATTCAGGTATGCGGATAAGATTTAAGTGTTCGCACTTGAATCCTCATTGGATGGCGATGTACGAACAAGTTTTTCATCAGCAGCGCCTATCATTTCTTAAGTACTAACCGGGCACTAATTAAATGCTTTATGTTCTTGTTTATTTCCTTAACCCTCTGGGCTAATGCGATGAGCCCGAGCACGATTGCCTATCTCACTGACCAACATGTTAAATATTGTGTAATAAAATTGAAATAAATAATCTTTTTGCCGTCATTGATAAAATTCCTTTGTATACCGAAGCAGTTAACGAAATAAATAAAAGATCAATAAAAAACAAAGATTACAAAACTATAATGCAGCAGGTAGGAAGCTGAAAAGTGTCTTCAAACACACGAGTATGCAACGACCTAACAAACACGCTACATAATCTATTTTTCATTATGTTTCATATATTTTTGGTTTGTTTTAATAATAATTAACTAATTACTTAGTATATTAAACAAATATTAGTACTATGAGCAAAATAGGCAAAAGTGGAAAAAAGGATTTCAAGATAAAAAAGTATCTAATGTATCTTATCATATGACCGACTGTTAGTTGGATTGTTTTAAATTTGATTGATTGAGAAAATCATTAGTGTTCTAATGTTTTTCTTAATGCCCTAGAACAAAAATTTAGCCCGTTAATTAGATTTTTTTTGGGTTAAATAATAATTCCTTAATAGTTCCTCAGCACATTAAAGCTCGTATATAATATAATACGAGGGCGGTTTGATAATTCAGTGACTTTTTGAATAAAACAAATTTTTTTCGGCAAATAAACATTTTATTTTTCTACATAATCATAGCTCGATACATTTAGTCCAGCGTTTTTCTAATTTTTTTATTCACTCCAAATACTAGGTTTTCTCAAAGCTCTCAAAATACGCGTTTGTTTCGGTAATGACTTCTTCATTCAAATCAAATCTCTTACCGCTCTGCCATTTCTTTAGGTTTGGAAACAGAAAATAGTCGCAGGAGGCTAAATCTGGAGAATATGCTGAATGGGGTAGCAGTTCGTATCCCAATTCCTGGATTTGGGATCGTAATGCTTAATCAGCACATGAAATTCACTTTTTTCCATTTTCGTAAAAATTCATGGGACGGCTATCAAACACCAACTAAACGACGTAGCTTGCTCAAAATTAAAAAGTTGCCCACTGGTAGATTACAGCTGACGGCAGCACTGTTGCATTTGGCGTACCTGCGCGGGAAATTCAAAAAGTCACAGACGTATCAAACCACCCTCGTAGAAATAAGGCGGTAAACATTTTAAATTTAAATAATGATAGTAAAAATGCCTTCGAAAATGTCTGCTAAGTCTATAAACCTATTTTTTGCTTGAAAGATGATAGATTAGCAGTTTATTGGTTAAAAGTTCATTAAGATTGATGTTTACTATAATTACTATAAAATGATTAACCTACTTTTATTCTGGAAATTTGGTTATAAAATAAACTTTATACAATTATTGATTCGGAAAGACCGTCACGGAAACAATCACGACATCACGAAGAATTTAAAAATTACTTACAATATTGTGTTAAATCATTTCTATAAGACCGACTACAAGAAGAAGCTCAATTTTTGGGATGAATTTTAATTGTGAATCGCTGTTAAATGAATAAAATGATCTAACTTTTGAAGTTTGTTAACAGGTGTGAAAAACTGGATCACACACGATAATATGTTACGGAAACAATATTATTCTTTAGAGTGTATTTCAAAGAAAATAGAAGTTTTCAAAAAAAAAAAAACCGAAAGGTGATTTTTGACCACAGCAATTTATTTGATTTAAAACAGACCCATAGTGTTACTTAAAGAAGCAATCATTTAACAACAGGGATGATCTAAAACCATGTTAAGTGTTTAATTTGTTAACCGGGATATTCTTCACGAGGTCGGTAAAAATTTTTCAGATGATTATTACGTCCATTCAACGTTTTTCATTTATCCTCAAATGCATTTTTCCCAAAAAAGATCACCGTGTGAGGGTGACGGTGACTCGGGAAATTTTTGACAACTAAAATCTTATTTTTTTTCAAAATATCGGTCATATTTATCATGTAAAAAACACCATACTCTTATAGAATACTAGAACTATAAAAAACGAATTGCTTTCTTTAAGATATAATTATCTTAACGATATAATATTATTATATTATAGTCAAACCAATAAGCGCTAAGATATAATTTTCCAATAATGATGAAGGTCTTTATGAAGCAGGTTCTTACAATTGTGAAATCAAATCGACATTACGAGTATTACATCCTAAATAATAAGAAATAGATATAAAATATTTTTTGTAAATATTAAATAAAATTAATAAGAATCTAATAAAAAATAAAATATTTTAAAGCATTCCAAAAATATACTCGTATTATTGAAAAAGTCAGAAAAGCCGACTGAAAAGCCAAAAAAAAATATTATTTTTCCATGACTAAAATAAGAAGAGACATTCTTCACAAACTCTAAAAGTTAAATATATTATTATTATAAAATAATTTTTATTATCTTTTATTTTTATTATGTACAAAAAAAATAAATTATTAAAACAATAAATTCTAAACTTAATAATATAGATAATAAATATTTTCGACTAGAAATAAAAGAAAATGTTCCAATTAATACTATTTAACAACAAATTTATAAATAATAAATTAATTAATTAATAAAAATTAAATTATCATTATTTAAGTTTTAATAATTTAACAAAAACATTTTCAAATATGCAAAAATAAAAAGTTCTGATATAAGTTGGATTTACATAATTTTGCAATAAATGGAAATTAATTATATACCATATATAACGACAAAACGAAAAAATACTTAAAGAAAAAAATCCAGACAAAGTGGCTTATGAAGACATTCTAAGTATATTGGGCAAAATACTAGTCTTATGAGAATACCTCTTAAAATTTCGGAAACCCTCACAGATATATACAGTTACACGGGTATTATATTTCACTCATGGAGTCACTACCACTATGTTTTACAACCAGAACTCTCCATAATTTCATACCATGTTAAAGCAAACGTTCTAACGCAAAATTACATGAAGAGGATGCTCTTTTAATGTCTTACTTCCTTATTTTCTCTAACAAAGGAAATAGTTTTCATAATGGATAAATAATAATGGATAAAGTTTATAATAAAAAAAAAAACAAAAATGAGAAAAAAATTACTCTTTTTGCAATAACTAAATAATCCAATGGAAAAAGTATATTTTTGCTGTTTATAACACATAATATCATTTACAAATTAAAATAAAATATTTTCTATTTAGTCATCGAAGTAATTTAAAAACTTAACGTTTTGTACTTAATAGAACCAAACTATTTGTCCATAAGTTTGTTTTATTTAAGTTTGTTTTGTTTTATTAAGAATGAAAATGTAGATACTAAAAATGTAAAAAATAAAAGAGGAAAAATTAACAAGCAAACAATTATATTAAAATGAAAACACTTTTCATTGTGAATGTATTATATTTGGAGTAATTAATGTATGAACTTAATGAGAATTATAAATATTTGAAGCGTACAATGTAAGCTTTATAGCGTTTTGTTACTAATTATGGGTGCAATATATGAAAATATATTTCTATGAAAAGCTAATACATGTCTACTTTTGTTGATATAGTTATTATGTATAATTATTTTTACTTTAAACCAATATAATCCAGATAAACCTAAAAAACAATATCACTGTATAGTAGTTGCTTCAACCAGTTGCATTTAAAAAATTTATTAAAATCGTTTTTCATTAATATTTTTATATATCTGTTTTTATAGATATTATTCAAATTGTTTTACAATAATTTATAGAGATTGCTTTCATATTAGTTTTTTATTGGAAGAAAGCATATGATATATTTGTGTATAAAAAAAAAGCAAGAGTACTTCTTTTTTTGTAAAATGCGATCCTATATAAAACTGTAAGTGATCACATGAACTTCATTGTAAGAAGTTACAATTTTCAATTTAAGTTAAATTGACTAAAATATAATTATATATAATAATATATATTCTTAATCACTGTTTTTAACTTATATACATAGGACTGTACCTGTTAGTTACTAGTTTGAAATTAGTTGAAGAAATATGTACTTTGGACCATGCATTATTTCTTTGGGTTCGAAATAAGGTAGTTTCCGTATTTTTATTGCTGTTAACGGTTATCTTAGCACCTCATAATCTATAAAGTTTTTCTGTAGATCCATAATTTGAAAAATTTTAGTATATTTGTTTATGTAACTCAGTTCTATATAAACGTTATGAGAGAATGTAACATATCACTAGAAGTGGTCTTAAAAGTGGATTCAACTCTATGGGATTGATTTTTTACTTATTTTAACTGATCTAAAAGACCAGAAAACCACATAGTAGAAGTATTTAAGTTTGTTCCTTTTACTGTTCGAGTACGGTCCTAATTTTGTTTCGTCTATTTCTTAGGTATTATGTTTTTCGAGCGGAACACTCTTTTGTTTCCATAAAATGGATTTGCGGTTGTTTTTTAAAAAAAAATTCATGCAATAATAAAATCATGTAATAAATAATTCTTCTACAAAAGAATAGTATTGAAATTTAACAATTTAAAATAAGAAAATATTTAATTAATTCAATTACTCTGTAGCTCTAACTGGTTTATGATTTTGTTCTGATATAAAATAGTTAGTGAATTTGTTAATGATCTTTCACAGCAAATTAACAGAACTCTAAAGTACGAACACACAAGAGTCAAGTACGGCTTGGGATCAGACTCTGAGCTTTATATTTGGTAGGGCACGACTTCAACTCTTTGTACTTGAATTTTTAAAATAATTATTAACTAATAAACAGCTGTATGGTCACCCATAAATTAATAAATAATAAAATTTTATTGTTGTGATTTACTACTGTTCGATAAAAATCTGTCTATTGAAGATAATAGTTTATATTAAAAACAGGCGTTAAAAATCAATTTTTAATTATCTAAATTAAAACTTAAAATTTTTTTAATTATCTACACTTTATATAAAACTATATAATGTATAAACTATATATATGTATAAATACATTTAACCTAATAAATGATGTTTAAATAAACTGAGATCTGATATTGTATCAGATCGGTTTGATTTTTAAGATAATTTTGTTAGGTCCACGGATAGAGCGCTTTTTAAGCGTTTTCTAGAAGTTTGTGATTAAAAGCAAATACAAATAATGAAGATGCTTTATATTTTATATATAAAAAATTTTAAGGAAAAATTATTATTATTCTTTTTAAGTTTTAGAATCAAAAGGTGAATGTTGTTATTTCACCGATAAGTTTGTTTATCCAATCACTTAATTACTTATTTATATTCCATTGGTACTCATAAGTATTTTTCATATATTTCGTTATTGGATTTATTAAAATATATTTATATTAATTATTAATTTTCCATTAATATACTAAAACCAATATTTAGTATATAACTCTTTTTGCTTTCTCATAATATCCAGCTTCGTCTTATAGTAACTCATTGTGTTCGTAACGCAGTACAGATCTCTGTTTTGATGCATGAGATAGCATTTATGGATTATTTCTAGAACTGTGTTCTGGAAAAGCTATATAATGCGTATACATTGTGACCGAAAAGTTTCCGGAAATTTTAAATAAAACGCAAAATTCTTAATCTTCATCAATATTTATTTTATCTCCTTCAAAATATGCTCCATTAGAAGCGATACACAAATGCCAACGTTTCTTCCAATCATCAAAACATTTTTTATAGGCGCTTTCCGGTATGGCTTTGAGTTTCCTCTGCGAATTCTGTTTTACGTCTTCTATGGATTCAAAACGCGTTCCTCTGAGTGGTAATTTGAGTTTGGGAAACAGGAAAAAGTCACACGGTGCAAGATCAGGTGAATACGGGGGCTGTTCGATGGTATTTATTGAATGTTTGGCCTTAAAATCGTTGATAATGTTGGCTCGGTGCGAGGGAGCATTATCGTCATGAAAAATCCATGAATTATCCTTCCACAATTGAGGCCGTTTACGGCGGATATTTTCACGCAAACGTCTTAAAACAGTCAAATAATAGGCTTTATTGACTGTTTGTCCTTCAGGGACGAATTCATGATGCACCACACCACGAATATCGAAGAAAACAATCAGCATTGCCTTGATTTTCGAGCGACTTTGGCGTGGTTTTTTCGGTTTCGGCTCGTCTTTTCCTCTCCATTCCGATGATTGTTGGCTTGTTTGCATGTCGTACTCGTAGACCCATGTCTCGTCACCCGTTATGATGCGTTCCATGAAAGTTGGATCGGAATTGGCACGATCAAGCATGTCTAACGAGACCTGTCCACGATGGTGTTTTTGGAACAAATTGAGGTGAATCGGAAAAAGCCGAGCGTTGACACGTCGCATACACAAATTGTCCACCAAAATCAAACGAGCCATCTCACGACCGATGCCTAGCTCTCGTGCTATCTCTCTAACACTCACATGAGGATTTTTGAACACGATTTCCTTTGCCTTTTCAATGTTTTCGTCGGTGGTAGAGGTCGAAGGTCGTCCAGAACGCGGCATGTCTTCGACGGTCGTACGACAGTCCTGAAAGGCTTTGTACCACTCATAAACTTGAGTTTTCGATAAAACTGATTCCCCATAAGCCTTTTGTAGCATTCGCAACGTTCTGCACACGAAATTTCGTTCGAAACACAAAATTTGATGCAAACTCTTTGTTCAATATTTTTTTCCATTGTTTTTTTCGCAACGCACCACTGAGGTGAACTGGTTTCAACAGCTGCCGTAAACGAACTGTCTGACAGATCGCGCTCATTTTTGGCATAGTAATTAAGGACAGTGCTGCCAAACTACATAAACTTAAAATATCGAAAAATATACAGCGCGCGAATTTTAAATGAGAATTATTATGAATAATAATTATGAAATTATTATTGTTAATGGCGTGCTCCAAGATTTAAAAGTTTGTATATATAACGTTATAAAAGTATGTGCTTTACTAAAATATGGTAATGCTTGAGGTCCAGTATCTGCTTGAAATTTAAATTTTTGTGGTATTAACTAAAAAATTTTATTTTTTAACGTACAGTATTTACTGGGTGTATAACTTGTGAAAGTAATATAAAGTTACTATTGTGAATGGTGATATGGAATATAATTGCCCGACGTTATAACTAATCAAGAACTTATCGAGAGATACAATATTGATCCTGAAAAACTATGACTAAGCGTCGCAAATGGAAATGGATTGGAAGAGTCTCTCTGAGATCTACTGTCAAGTCCTCTAATGGAACACTCAAGATAAATTAAAATAACAGAGAAGTGTTGGGGCGAAGTCAAAATTAACTTTGCAAAAAACAAAAAAATATATATTATATATTATTATATATTATAATATATATATAGGTATATTATTTATTTAATGTTATTTGCACAATGTAGATTTTTTTATTTTTTATTTACTAAAATATATAATTTTTTATTTACTAATAATAACTAAAATAAATTGCCAAATTTTCTTAAAAATGTTCAACTAAATGTTCAATATATTAGTGAATTATAATACCACACACTCAACTAATCTATCTCTAAGATATTGTGTATGCAATCTATATTGTATTATTGTTTATATAGTTGGATAGTGATTCTTTTATTTTCTATTTTAGCCTGCAATTCTATACTGACTCCGAAAATATTAAAATCCATATCAATTATTATATATTATATGAGATGTGATTCTCATGACTAATATGATTAATGTGCAATTTTAAAATTTTCAAAGAATGAAAGAATGTCCTATTCTAATTTTAATTTATTAAAAATCTTCAAAAATAAGTTGCCCTTATTTGCAAAAATTAATAGTTATTTATGAACATTTTGCTTTAAAGGCAAGAAAAATAATTATTTTTGAGTTTTAAAATAAAGAGAAAAATGTACGAATTATTTGTGCGTAGAAGAGTGAACGGCAAATAATAATAATTATATTTGTTAAATATATTATAAAACAAAATTAATTATTATTTAATGACTTTTATTTGAATAAGCGAATATATATAGTGTATGCATTATAGATAGAATGAATGTTGTTAGAATGATAACTACATACTGAAATTAAAATTAATTAAATTGAATTATATAGATAAATGATTAGACATACTTTTCTAAATATCGTTTTTATGATATACTATTGTAACAAATATATAAAAGGAAAGCATTTCTTGGAAATATTTGAATATACAAATATAAATATAAATTCAATATATATATTTATATTCAAAACCAGCCTACAGTTAATTATACAGTCTAGCTTGATATATGTATGTATGTTTTTATATATATGAATGTTTTTATATAAAATTAATAATGTTTCGTAAAAATGTATATTAATGTTTGCACATACATTGCGCTTTTTTGTATTTATTAAATCTTACTACAACTGCATTACCTTACTTTACCTTTCCGCATGGGAAAACAAAATATACCATATTTATTCAACTATTAAAAAGTTGTTATTTCTTGGGGCTTATAGTCCAAACAAATTATATACGAACTATAAACTATATACTATATTATAGTCAAACCAATAAGCGCTAAGATATAATTTTCCAATAATGATGAAGGTCTTTATGAAGCAGGTTCTTACAATTGTGAAATCAAATCGACATTACGAGTATTACATCCTAAATAATAAGAAATAGATATAAAATATTTTTTGTAAATATTAAATAAAATTAATAAGAATCTAATAAAAAATAAAATATTTTAAAGCATTCCAAAAATATACTCGTATTATTAAAAAAGTCAGAAAAGCCGACTGAAAAGCCAAAAAAAAATATTATTTTTCCATGACTAAAATAAGAAGAGACATTCTTCACAAACTCTAAAAGTTAAATATATTATTATTATAAAATAATTTTTATTATCTTTTATTTTTATTATGTACAAAAAAAATAAATTATTAAAACAATAAATTCTAAACTTAATAATATAGATAATAAATATTTTCGACTAGAAATAAAAGAAAATGTTCCAATTAATACTATTTAACAACAAATTTATAAATAATAAATTAATTAATTAATAAAAATTAAATTATCATTATTTAAGTTTTAATAATTTAACAAAAACATTTTCAAATATGCAAAAATAAAAAGTTCTGATATAAGTTGGATTTACATAATTTTGCAATAAATGGAAATTAATTATATACCATATATAACGACAAAACGAAAAAATACTTAAAGAAAAAAATCCAGACAAAGTGGCTTATGAAGACATTCTAAGTATATTGGGCAAAATACTAGTCTTATGAGAATACCTCTTAAAATTTCGGAAACCCTCACAGATATATACAGTTACACGGGTATTATATTTCACTCATGGAGTCACTACCACTATGTTTTACAACCAGAACTCTCCATAATTTCATACCATGTTAAAGCAAACGTTCTAACGCAAAATTACATGAAGAGGATGCTCTTTTAATGTCTTACTTCCTTATTTTCTCTAACAAAGGAAATAGTTTTCATAATGGATAAATAATAATGGATAAAGTTTATAATAAAAAAAAAAACAAAAATGAGAAAAAAATTACTCTTTTTGCAATAACTAAATAATCCAATGGAAAAAGTATATTTTTGCTGTTTATAACACATAATATCATTTACAAATTAAAATAAAATATTTTCTATTTAGTCATCGAAGTAATTTAAAAACTTAACGTTTTGTACTTAATAGAACCAAACTATTTGTCCATAAGTTTGTTTTATTTAAGTTTGTTTTGTTTTATTAAGAATGAAAATGTAGATACTAAAAATGTAAAAAATAAAAGAGGAAAAATTAACAAGCAAACAATTATATTAAAATGAAAACACTTTTCATTGTGAATGTATTATATTTGGAGTAATTAATGTATGAACTTAATGAGAATTATAAATATTTGAAGCGTACAATGTAAGCTTTATAGCGTTTTGTTACTAATTATGGGTGCAATATATGAAAATATATTTCTATGAAAAGCTAATACATGTCTACTTTTGTTGATATAGTTATTATGTATAATTATTTTTACTTTAAACCAATATAATCCAGATAAACCTAAAAAACAATATCACTGTATAGTAGTTGCTTCAACCAGTTGCATTTAAAAAATTTATTAAAATCGTTTTTCATTAATATTTTTATATATCTGTTTTTATAGATATTATTCAAATTGTTTTACAATAATTTATAGAGATTGCTTTCATATTAGTTTTTTATTGGAAGAAAGCATATGATATATTTGTGTATAAAAAAAAAGCAAGAGTACTTCTTTTTTTGTAAAATGCGATCCTATATAAAACTGTAAGTGATCACATGAACTTCATTGTAAGAAGTTACAATTTTCAATTTAAGTTAAATTGACTAAAATATAATTATATATAATAATATATATTCTTAATCACTGTTTTTAACTTATATACATAGGACTGTACCTGTTAGTTACTAGTTTGAAATTAGTTGAAGAAATATGTACTTTGGACCATGCATTATTTCTTTGGGTTCGAAATAAGGTAGTTTCCGTATTTTTATTGCTGTTAACGGTTATCTTAGCACCTCATAATCTATAAAGTTTTTCTGTAGATCCATAATTTGAAAAATTTTAGTATATTTGTTTATGTAACTCAGTTCTATATAAACGTTATGAGAGAATGTAACATATCACTAGAAGTGGTCTTAAAAGTGGATTCAACTCTATGGGATTGATTTTTTACTTATTTTAACTGATCTAAAAGACCAGAAAACCACATAGTAGAAGTATTTAAGTTTGTTCCTTTTACTGTTCGAGTACGGTCCTAATTTTGTTTCGTCTATTTCTTAGGTATTATGTTTTTCGAGCGGAACACTCTTTTGTTTCCATAAAATGGATTTGCGGTTGTTTTTTAAAAAAAAATTCATGCAATAATAAAATCATGTAATAAATAATTCTTCTACAAAAGAATAGTATTGAAATTTAACAATTTAAAATAAGAAAATATTTAATTAATTCAATTACTCTGTAGCTCTAACTGGTTTATGATTTTGTTCTGATATAAAATAGTTAGTGAATTTGTTAATGATCTTTCACAGCAAATTAACAGAACTCTAAAGTACGAACACACAAGAGTCAAGTACGGCTTGGGATCAGACTCTGAGCTTTATATTTGGTAGGGCACGACTTCAACTCTTTGTACTTGAATTTTTAAAATAATTATTAACTAATAAACAGCTGTATGGTCACCCATAAATTAATAAATAATAAAATTTTATTGTTGTGATTTACTACTGTTCGATAAAAATCTGTCTATTGAAGATAATAGTTTATATTAAAAACAGGCGTTAAAAATCAATTTTTAATTATCTAAATTAAAACTTAAAATTTTTTTAATTATCTACACTTTATATAAAACTATATAATGTATAAACTATATATATGTATAAATACATTTAACCTAATAAATGATGTTTAAATAAACTGAGATCTGATATTGTATCAGATCGGTTTGATTTTTAAGATAATTTTGTTAGGTCCACGGATAGAGCGCTTTTTAAGCGTTTTCTAGAAGTTTGTGATTAAAAGCAAATACAAATAATGAAGATGCTTTATATTTTATATATAAAAAATTTTAAGGAAAAATTATTATTATTCTTTTTAAGTTTTAGAATCAAAAGGTGAATGTTGTTATTTCACCGATAAGTTTGTTTATCCAATCACTTAATTACTTATTTATATTCCATTGGTACTCATAAGTATTTTTCATATATTTCGTTATTGGATTTATTAAAATATATTTATATTAATTATTAATTTTCCATTAATATACTAAAACCAATATTTAGTATATAACTCTTTTTGCTTTCTCATAATATCCAGCTTCGTCTTATAGTAACTCATTGTGTTCGTAACGCAGTACAGATCTCTGTTTTGATGCATGAGATAGCATTTATGGATTATTTCTAGAACTGTGTTCTGGAAAAGCTATATAATGCGTATATTATTGTTAATGGCGTGCTCCAAGATTTAAAAGTTTGTATATATAACGTTATAAAAGTATGTGCTTTACTAAAATATGGTAATGCTTGAGGTCCAGTATCTGCTTGAAATTTAAATTTTTGTGGTATTAACTAAAAAATTTTATTTTTTAACGTACAGTATTTACTGGGTGTATAACTTGTGAAAGTAATATAAAGTTACTATTGTGAATGGTGATATGGAATATAATTGCCCGACGTTATAACTAATCAAGAACTTATCGAGAGATACAATATTGATCCTGAAAAACTATGACTAAGCGTCGCAAATGGAAATGGATTGGAAGAGTCTCTCTGAGATCTACTGTCAAGTCCTCTAATGGAACACTCAAGATAAATTAAAATAACAGAGAAGTATTGGGGCGAAGTCAAAATTAACTTTGCAAAAAACAAAAAAATATATATTATATATTATTATATATTATAATATATATATAGGTATATTATTTATTTAATGTTATTTGCACAATGTAGATTTTTTTATTTTTTATTTACTAAAATAAATAATTTTTTATTTACTAATAATAACTAAAATAAATTGCCAAATTTTCTTAAAAATGTTCAACTAAATGTTCAATATATTAGTGAATTATAATACCACACACTCAACTAATCTATCTCTAAGATATTGTGTATGCAATCTATATTGTATTATTGTTTATATAGTTGGATAGTGATTCTTTTATTTTCTATTTTAGCCTGCAATTCTATACTGACTCCGAAAATATTAAAATCCATATCAATTATTATATATTATATGAGATGTGATTCTCATGACTAATATGATTAATGTGCAATTTTAAAATTTTCAAAGAATGAAAGAATGTCCTATTCTAATTTTAATTTATTAAAAATCTTCAAAAATAAGTTGCCCTTATTTGCAAAAATTAATAGTTATTTATGAACATTTTGCTTTAAAGGCAAGAAAAATAATTATTTTTGAGTTTTAAAATAAAGAGAAAAATGTACGAATTATTTGTGCGTAGAAGAGTGAACGGCAAATAATAATAATTATATTTGTTAAATATATTATAAAACAAAATTAATTATTATTTAATGACTTTTATTTGAATAAGCGAATATATATAGTGTATGCATTATAGATAGAATGAATGTTGTTAGAATGATAACTACATACTGAAATTAAAATTAATTAAATTGAATTATATAGATAAATGATTAGACATACTTTTCTAAATATCGTTTTTATGATATACTATTGTAACAAATATATAAAAGGAAAGCATTTCTTGGAAATATTTGAATATACAAATATAAATATAAATTCAATATATATATTTATATTCAAAACCAGCCTACAGTTAATTATACAGTCTAGCTTGATATATGTATGTATGTTTTTATATATATGAATGTTTTTATATAAAATTAATAATGTTTCGTAAAAATGTATATTAATGTTTGCACATACATTGCGCTTTTTTGTATTTATTAAATCTTACTACAACTGCATTACCTTACTTTACCTTTCCGCATGGGAAAACAAAATATACCATATTTATTCAACTATTAAAAAGTTGTTATTTCTTGGGGCTTATAGTCCAAACAAATTATATACGAACTATAAACTATATACTATATTATAGTCAAACCAATAAGCGCTAAGATATAATTTTCCAATAATGATGAAGGTCTTTATGAAGCAGGTTCTTACAATTGTGAAATCAAATCGACATTACGAGTATTACATCCTAAATAATAAGAAATAGATATAAAATATTTTTTGTAAATATTAAATAAAATTAATAAGAATCTAATAAAAAATAAAATATTTTAAAGCATTCCAAAAATATACTCGTATTATTAAAAAAGTCAGAAAAGCCGACTGAAAAGCCAAAAAAAAATATTATTTTTCCATGACTAAAATAAGAAGAGACATTCTTCACAAACTCTAAAAGTTAAATATATTATTATTATAAAATAATTTTTATTATCTTTTATTTTTATTATGTACAAAAAAAATAAATTATTAAAACAATAAATTCTAAACTTAATAATATAGATAATAAATATTTTCGACTAGAAATAAAAGAAAATGTTCCAATTAATACTATTTAACAACAAATTTATAAATAATAAATTAATTAATTAATAAAAATTAAATTATCATTATTTAAGTTTTAATAATTTAACAAAAACATTTTCAAATATGCAAAAATAAAAAGTTCTGATATAAGTTGGATTTACATAATTTTGCAATAAATGGAAATTAATTATATACCATATATAACGACAAAACGAAAAAATACTTAAAGAAAAAAATCCAGACAAAGTGGCTTATGAAGACATTCTAAGTATATTGGACAAAATACTAGTCTTATGAGAATACCTCTTAAAATTTCGGAAACCCTCACAGATATATACAGTTACACGGGTATTATATTTCACTCATGGAGTCACTACCACTATGTTTTACAACCAGAACTCTCCATAATTTCATACCATGTTAAAGCAAACGTTCTAACGCAAAATTACATGAAGAGGATGCTCTTTTAATGTCTTACTTCCTTATTTTCTCTAACAAAGGAAATAGTTTTCATAATGGATAAATAATAATGGATAAAGTTTATAATAAAAAAAAAAACAAAAATGAGAAAAAAATTACTCTTTTTGCAATAACTAAATAATCCAATGGAAAAAGTATATTTTTGCTGTTTATAACACATAATATCATTTACAAATTAAAATAAAATATTTTCTATTTAGTCATCGAAGTAATTTAAAAACTTAACGTTTTGTACTTAATAGAACCAAACTATTTGTCCATAAGTTTGTTTTATTTAAGTTTGTTTTGTTTTATTAAGAATGAAAATGTAGATACTAAAAATGTAAAAAATAAAAGAGGAAAAATTAACAAGCAAACAATTATATTAAAATGAAAACACTTTTCATTGTGAATGTATTATATTTGGAGTAATTAATGTATGAACTTAATGAGAATTATAAATATTTGAAGCGTACAATGTAAGCTTTATAGCGTTTTGTTACTAATTATGGGTGCAATATATGAAAATATATTTCTATGAAAAGCTAATACATGTCTACTTTTGTTGATATAGTTATTATGTATAATTATTTTTACTTTAAACCAATATAATCCAGATAAACCTAAAAAACAATATCACTGTATAGTAGTTGCTTCAACCAGTTGCATTTAAAAAATTTATTAAAATCGTTTTTCATTAATATTTTTATATATCTGTTTTTATAGATATTATTCAAATTGTTTTACAATAATTTATAGAGATTGCTTTCATATTAGTTTTTTATTGGAAGAAAGCATATGATATATTTGTGTATAAAAAAAAAGCAAGAGTACTTCTTTTTTTGTAAAATGCGATCCTATATAAAACTGTAAGTGATCACATGAACTTCATTGTAAGAAGTTACAATTTTCAATTTAAGTTAAATTGACTAAAATATAATTATATATAATAATATATATTCTTAATCACTGTTTTTAACTTATATACATAGGACTGTACCTGTTAGTTACTAGTTTGAAATTAGTTGAAGAAATATGTACTTTGGACCATGCATTATTTCTTTGGGTTCGAAATAAGGTAGTTTCCGTATTTTTATTGCTGTTAACGGTTATCTTAGCACCTCATAATCTATAAAGTTTTTCTGTAGATCCATAATTTGAAAAATTTTAGTATATTTGTTTATGTAACTCAGTTCTATATAAACGTTATGAGAGAATGTAACATATCACTAGAAGTGGTCTTAAAAGTGGATTCAACTCTATGGGATTGATTTTTTACTTATTTTAACTGATCTAAAAGACCAGAAAACCACATAGTAGAAGTATTTAAGTTTGTTCCTTTTACTGTTCGAGTACGGTCCTAATTTTGTTTCGTCTATTTCTTAGGTATTATGTTTTTCGAGCGGAACACTCTTTTGTTTCCATAAAATGGATTTGCGGTTGTTTTTTAAAAAAAAATTCATGCAATAATAAAATCATGTAATAAATAATTCTTCTACAAAAGAATAGTATTGAAATTTAACAATTTAAAATAAGAAAATATTTAATTAATTCAATTACTCTGTAGCTCTAACTGGTTTATGATTTTGTTCTGATATAAAATAGTTAGTGAATTTGTTAATGATCTTTCACAGCAAATTAACAGAACTCTAAAGTACGAACACACAAGAGTCAAGTACGGCTTGGGATCAGACTCTGAGCTTTATATTTGGTAGGGCACGACTTCAACTCTTTGTACTTGAATTTTTAAAATAATTATTAACTAATAAACAGCTGTATGGTCACCCATAAATTAATAAATAATAAAATTTTATTGTTGTGATTTACTACTGTTCGATAAAAATCTGTCTATTGAAGATAATAGTTTATATTAAAAACAGGCGTTAAAAATCAATTTTTAATTATCTAAATTAAAACTTAAAATTTTTTTTATTATCTACACTTTATATAAAACTATATAATGTATAAACTATATATATGTATAAATACATTTAACCTAATAAATGATGTTTAAATAAACTGAGATCTGATATTGTATCAGATCGGTTTGATTTTTAAGATAATTTTGTTAGGTCCACGGGTAGAGCGCGTTTTCTAGAAGTTTGTGATTAAAAGCAAATACAAATAATGAAGATGCTTTACATTTTATATATAATAAAATTAAAGAAAAAATTATTATTATTCTTTTTAATTTTTAGAATAAAAAGGTGAATGTTGTTATTTCACCGATAAGTTTGTTTATCCAATCACTTAATTACTTATTCATATTCCATTGGTACTCATAAGTATTTTTCATATATTTCGTTATTGGATTTATTAAAATATATTTATATTAATTATTAATTTTCCGTTAATATACTAAAACCAATATTTAGTATATAACTCTTTTTGCTTTCTCATAATATCCAGCTTCGTCTTATAGTAACTCGTTGTGTTCGTAACGCAGTACAGATCTCTGTTTTAATGCATGAGATAGCATTTATGGATTATTTCTAGAACTGTGTTCTGGAAAAGCTATATAATGCGTATATTATTGTTAATGGCGTGCTCCAAGATTTAAAAGTTTGTATATATAACGTTATAAAAGTATGTGCTTTACTAAAATATGGTAATGCTTGAGGTCCAGTATCTGCTTGAAATTTCAAAATTTTTCTGTGGCGTTAAATAAAAAATTTTATTTTTTAACGAACAGTATTTACTGGGTGTATAACTTGTGAAAGTAATATAAAGTTACTATTGTGAATGGTGATATGGAATATAATTGCCCGACGTTATAACTAATCAAGAACTTATCGAGAGATACAATATTGATCCTGAAAAACTATGACTAAGCGTCGCAAATGGAAATGGATTGGAAGAGTCTCTCTGAGATCTACTGTCAAGTCCTCTAATGGAACACTCAAGATAAATTAAAATAACAGAGAAGTGTTGGGGCGAAGTCAAAATTAACTTTGCAAAAAACAAAAAAATATATATTATATATTATTATATATTATAATATATATATAGGTATATTATTTATTTAATGTTATTTGCACAATGTAGATTTTTTTATTTTTTATTTACTAAAATAAATAATTTTTTATTTACTAATAATAACTAAAATAAATTGCCAAATTTTCTTAAAAATGTTCAACTAAATGTTCAATATATTAGTGAATTATAATACCACACACTCAACTAATCTATCTCTAAGATATTGTGTATGCAATCTATATTGTATTATTGTTTATATAGTTGGATAGTGATTCTTTTATTTTCTATTTTAGCCTGCAATTCTATACTGACTCCGAAAATATTAAAATCCATATCAATTATTATATATTATATGAGATGTGATTCTCATGACTAATATGATTAATGTGCAATTTTAAAATTTTCAAAGAATGAAAGAATGTCCTATTCTAATTTTAATTTATTAAAAATCTTCAAAAATAAGTTGCCCTTATTTGCAAAAATTAATAGTTATTTATGAACATTTTGCTTTAAAGGCAAGAAAAATAATTATTTTTGAGTTTTAAAATAAAGAGAAAAATGTACGAATTATTTGTGCGTAGAAGAGTGAACGGCAAATAATAATAATTATATTTGTTAAATATATTATAAAACAAAATTAATTATTATTTAATGACTTTTATTTGAATAAGCGAATATATATAGTGTATGCATTATAGATAGAATGAATGTTGTTAGAATGATAACTACATACTGAAATTAAAATTAATTAAATTGAATTATATGGATAAATGATTGGACATACTTTTCTAAACATCGTTTTTATGATATACTATTGTAACAAATATATAAAAGGAAAGCATTTCTTGGAAATATTTGAATATACAAATATAAATATAAATTCAATATATATATTTATATTCAAAACCAGCCTACAGTTAATTATACAGTCTAGCTTGATATATGTATGTATGTTTTTATATATATGAATGTTTTTATATAAAATTAATAATGTTTCGTAAAAATGTATATTAATGTTTGCACATACATTGCGCTTTTTTGTATTTATTAAATCTTACTACAACTGCATTACCTTACTTTACCTTTCCGCATGGGAAAACAAAATATACCATATTTATTCAACTATTAAAAAGTTGTTATTTCTTGGGGCTTATAGTCCAAACAAATTATATACGAACTATAAACTAATTAAAAATAAATTCGAATATTTCCTAAGACCAGTTATGATGAGTACTTGGTAATACTCGAAACAACGTTGTATGGTCAGTCAACTTTCAATAAATTAACTAAAATTTTTGTTCTTGTCTCTTCTTTTTTATTCGGATTCATTTAACTATTAAATCAAAATACAATACATAGAAATCAAAAAAAACATAGATATACATAAATAAAATTTTATATAAAACTAATATCATTCTATTGGCATCACAGTACGTATTTCGGCATAGCAAATTATATGTATGTATCTCGCTTATCGATCTATCTTTTTATCTATTTTTTAATTTTTAAATGTTTATTATGCTGTCCATTAATTTAATTTTCCTTTATATTTCCAATCACGTACATCTTCCAATAAATACTTATTATGATGGCATAATGGACGTGCGTCAAAAAGATGACAAAAATAAAAATTTAATTTTGTTTTAGAAAAGTAAAAAGATTTATTTATTTTTTTTTTAACTTTACTTTTAATAGATCATCATCACTCTTCCTTTTTTAAGGACTTCGAAAAGTCAATTGACTTTATCTTTACCTTCGAAATAAGCATACATATATGTCATATATATATATAAGTGCCTATCAGAACATATATACAAAAACAATCAGTAAAACTATCTATATAAATCTCCCAAGTTTGTACTTTTTGTTATCAGAGGTATCAGAATGTGCCTATTTTATTTCGAACCTATGAGCAATACTGTAAAAATAAAATTTTAATCATTATTAGATATTACGATTTAGTGGAAGATTTATTGGAACTAAAGATTTGACACGATTGATTTAGTATGTTAATGTTTTAAGCTTAGTAATGTAAAAAGTAATGCTAAATACTTGTCTGAAAAGTGTCTTCAATAACAAAGTAACTGTATTATAGGATAACTTTACTCTAAGTACATAACCCTATCTTGTTTATTCCATTTATGGATGATATAGCAAAAGTACTCCGTTTAGACAAGATAAAACTCAATATGTATGCAGATAATATAAACAATACTTTATGATAATTTAATAATTACAAAAAATTAATTACAAAATTTAATAATTAATATCACTAAAATCGAAAGTAATAATAGTACGGAAGGGTACTTAGTCTATATAACCATTAAATCATTTTTTTAATTTAAACTGACACGTTAATAAGAGCTTTCACATTAAAGAAAATAAAAATATTTATAGAATAAAATCTATTCCTATGCTAACACCTACAATTATCGAACCACATTTTTGTATAAATTTTGTATGAAAAATCACACTTTGTTGTACATTTGTCAAGTGATTTGTGAAGGTGCAAACATATTGTCAGTCAAGAAAATCAATCTCTTTGTGAAAGTTCAACTTTTCAAAATTGTCCAAAAACTTGAGTAACATTAGGTCTTGTCATTGTATTATTTTAAATGTAGATATAGAATATAAAATAATAAAATATATTGTTGAAAATCCTACATTAAGAAAGAAGAAACTTCCGCCTTTCTTAGCTGTAACAGGGAATGGCTCGTTATAGGAGGTTAAGTCAATGATAATGTTAAAAACAATAAATAATGATATTAATCTAATAATAAAAAATATAATTTTTTCCCATATATATAAATCATATCATTAAGGTCAAAATTTACTACGGTCTTTTATTGGATCGAAATTGGATCAATACACCAAAAATTTAGTTACCTGCTGTTAGAGTTGATTTTTTTTGTTGGCATGATCACCTATTCTTCCTTAATTGTTTATTCAAAAATTGAATGTTATACAATCGTATAAATTACAATATGTTAGTAATAATGTATTTAAAGTTCTCTCTGTCTCTAGCAGTATGTAGCAAATCTCCAATCGTTCTTAACCCAGTTCAGTGTCGAATGTTTCTCAATGTCGGATGTTTTCTTCCCATGCCTGTTTTGCCTTCGATTCTGCCTTCCACAATCAGTTGTAGCAATTCATATTTTGAACCTCAGGTAATATAACCAAATTACTTCGTTTTTAGGAGTTCTCTATCTTTTTTTAATTTTATTTGAACTTTTTCATTTAAAACTTTGTGCGTCCGATCGTCTATTGAATAAATTTATTTAATTAAGTTAAATTAGTTAATGCGAAAACTATATGTAAACAATCGTAATGTTTTTAATATTCATTTTATTTATCTATAAATTAGTTAGAACTATATTTATACGATCTCAAACATATATCGCACATTTTTCCACTATAATTTTTTGTAGAACCACTTACTTTCTTTAGAGTCTCAAATATTTACAATATTTTTATAGCATAATTTAAATAAATAATATCTTTTCATATTAGCATTTTTTATAAACGAAATTTGTCATAAAAATATTTTTTATATATTTTTAAAACTATAAGACCAAACCGTTCTGTGGCCCGGCATCAAATATAGTTGAGATATACATACAATCAATATACTTGAGTTTTTAGACGAATTACATATTTTTAACAAATTAAATGTATAAATTAAAAATTATACATTTATTAAGAATAACTTAGGTATATAAAACAATTGAACAAATCTATATATGCAGATCCGTCTGTCTGTCCGCCTATTTTTGTTTTCATTTTCCATATCCTCAAGGAGTAATTTTAGTGCTCAATATATTCTATATATATAAATAAAATTTATTTTATTTTTTTTTTTCTTATAAACCGATTTTTCGAAAAGTAATGAACTACAACAACAAAAATTCTTTTTTATATTATTTTAATTAGTTTAATTTTTTGCTGACCATACAGCTGTTTCTAGTATTGCCAAATACCCATTATTAAGGACTTCAAATTATTTCTTATATATAATTATTCGTTAATAAGTTTTTTTTTTGTTTGAGACTACAAGTATCAGCAATCGAACTTGTGTCCTGCCAAATTTGCAGCTCAGAGTCGGAGCACATTTTTTTTTTTGATTAAATTGTTTATTTAAAATTTTTTTTTAATATAAACACAGATTCTTAAGTGTTGAATCTTAAGGAACGCGGATCTTACTAAAAATTAACTTACTTCGAATTCCGATATGTTCAGAGTTACTAATTTGTTAATATTACACATACCGGATTACAAACGTGAACATCATGAAATGAGCTCAGTAGTTTTCGCTTTCAAAATCAGTACTGTTTTGTATGCGAAATGTGTGCGAAAATTTTTAAAGCTGATCCTCATTAATATTCAATATAGATAGAAGAGTACAGACGAAATGGGTATAGATTTTTGCGATTTAAAAAAGTTGCAGATTTTATAATTAAATTCTAAACATTAAATGTATGTGAATGTCATATTTGTTGTTACTTATAAGATATCCGTATTCAAAATGTTTTATAATTTTGTTTGTTGTGATTCTTTTACTTAAAATTATTAAGTTCTTCTATTTGTTTATTTAGAGAAATCCCATTTACTCTTCCATTGAGATATTTCACTTTTAAAAAACGAGAAGCCTGATATAAGAGTAGAGATAAAAAAAAAAGTGAAATTATAAGCACGTATCTATTGTATGGATATATTTTAGAATACAAATAAATGGGGTAAGTATAAATAGCCCTAGCATTCTAAAACGATATCAGTTAAAAAATTCTACTCAAACGTTCAAGAAATAAAAATTTTAAAAATTTTGAAAATGTTTAAATTTGTGAGTTAGCAATTGAAGTAATACGTTTTGGTTATAAACAGTTTTTTATTTTTAAATTTAGTTAATTGTACTTTTTGCTGCTATATTTGCTGTTGCTTTTGCGGTTCCTGCCCCAGTAGCCGGACCAGCTCCAGTACCAGTTGCGAGCCCTAATCCGCTACCAGCACCAGCTCCTCAATTCTATTATGGAACACCATATGCTTATTCTGGCTACTACGCTTCTCCCTATGCCTATTACGGCTAATGGTTCTTAGTTGTTTTCATTTCGATAATGGATGGAATTTTGACCGTGAATATTTCTGAACAAAAGCGAATTAACAGTGACCTGACCAAAATATTTTAAAATATAAGTTTTTTATTGATATAATGCTGTCTTCTTAATATTTAAAAAGTGAAATAAAATAATTTTTAAATCAGATATAAAAAAATTTTTCGATTTAATGGATCAATCAAAAGGATTCGATTAATCAATCAAAAGGATATTCTTGGAGAGTAAAAAAGAATCTGGACAATTTGGCATTCAATATTAGCAATTTTGTTTTTAACATTTGTTCAATGAAAAATATTTTTTACAATATTTCAACAATAAATACATCTTTAAAAGAAATGTGTAAGTAATGGGTAAGTAAAAAATCAGAAAGCGACTGAAAAGCCAAAAAAAAATATTATTTTTAAGATTATAAAATTCGAAATAATTAAAAATAATCATTTAAATGAGTTCGAATTATTCGAATTATTTTCACAAACTCTAAAAGTTAAATATATTATTATTATAAAATAATTTTTATTATCTATTATATTTATTATATACAAAAAAAATAAATTAATAAAACAATAAACTCTAAACTTAATAATATAGATAATAAATATTTTCGATAAGAAATAAAAGAAAATGTTCCAATTAATACTATTTAACAACAAATTAATAAATAATATATTAATTAATTAATAAAAATTAAATTATCATTATTTAAGTTTTAATAATTTAACAAAAACATTTTCAAATATGCAAAAAAAAAAGTTCTGATATAAGTTGGATTTACATAATTTTGCAATAAATGGAAATTAATTATATACCATATATAACGACAAAACGAAGAAATACTTAAAGAAAAAAATCCAAAATACAAAGTGGCTTATGAAGACATTCTAAGTATATTGGACAAAATACTAGTCTTATGAGAATACCTGTTAAAATTCCGGAAACCCTCACAGATATATACAGTTACACGGGTATTATATTTCACTCATGGAGTCACTACCACTATGTTTTACAACCAGAACTCTCCATAATTTCATACCATGTTAAAGCAAACGTTCTAACGCAAAATTACATGAAGAGGATGCTCTTTTAATGTCTTATTTCCTTATTTTCTCTAACAAAGGAAATAGTTTTCATAATGGATAAATAATAATGGATAAAGTTTATAATAAAAAAAAAAACAAAAATGAGAAAAAAATTACTCTTTTTGCAATAACTAAATAATCCAATGGAAAAAGTATATTTTTGCTGTTTATAACACATAATATCATTTACAAATTAAAATAAAATATTTTCTATTTAGTCATCGAAGTAATTTAAAAACTTAACGTTTTGTACTTAATAGAACCAAACTATTTGTCCATAAGTTTGTTTTATTTAAGTTTGTTTTGTTTTATTAAGAATGAAAATGTAGATACTAAAAATGTAAAAAATAAAAGAGGAAAAATTAACAAGCAAACAATTATATTAAAATGAAAACACTTTTCATTGTGAATGTATTATATTTGGAGTAATTAATGTATGAACTTAATGAGAATTATAAATATTTGAAGCGTACAATGTAAGCTTTATAGCGTTTTGTTACTAATTATGGGTGCAATATATGAAAATATATTTCTATGAAAAGCTAATACATGTCTACTTTTGTTGATATAGTTATTATGTATAATTATTTTTACTTTAAACCAATATAATCCAGATAAACCTAAAAAACAATATCACTGTATAGTAGTTGCTTCAACCAGTTGCATTTAAAAAATTTATTAAAATCGTTTTTCATTAATATTTTTATATATCTGTTTTTATAGATATTATTCAAATTGTTTTACAATAATTTATAGAGATTGCTTTCATATTAGTTTTTTATTGGAAGAAAGCATATGATATATTTGTGTATAAAAAAAAAGCAAGAGTACTTCTTTTTTTGTAAAATGCGATCCTATATAAAACTGTAAGTGATCACATGAACTTCATTGTAAGAAGTTACAATTTTCAATTTAAGTTAAATTGACTAAAATATAATTATATATAATAATATATATTCTTAATCACTGTTTTTAACTTATATACATAGGACTGTACCTGTTAGTTACTAGTTTGAAATTAGTTGAAGAAATATGTACTTTGGACCATGCATTATTTCTTTGGGTTCGAAATAAGGTAGTTTCCGTATTTTTATTGCTGTTAACGGTTATCTTAGCACCTCATAATCTATAAAGTTTTTCTGTAGATCCATAATTTGAAAAATTTTAGTATATTTGTTTATGTAACTCAGTTCTATATAAACGTTATGAGAGAATGTAACATATCACTAGAAGTGGTCTTAAAAGTGGATTCAACTCTATGGGATTGATTTTTTACTTATTTTAACTGATCTAAAAGACCAGAAAACCACATAGTAGAAGTATTTAAGTTTGTTCCTTTTACTGTTCGAGTACGGTCCTAATTTTGTTTCGTCTATTTCTTAGGTATTATGTTTTTCGAGCGGAACACTCTTTTGTTTCCATAAAATGGATTTGCGGTTGTTTTTTAAAAAAAAATTCATGCAATAATAAAATCATGTAATAAATAATTCTTCTACAAAAGAATAGTATTGAAATTTAACAATTTAAAATAAGAAAATATTTAATTAATTCAATTACTCTGTAGCTCTAACTGGTTTATGATTTTGTTCTGATATAAAATAGTTAGTGAATTTGTTAATGATCTTTCACAGCAAATTAACAGAACTCTAAAGTACGAACACACAAGAGTCAAGTACGGCTTGGGATCAGACTCTGAGCTTTATATTTGGTAGGGCACGACTTCAACTCTTTGTACTTGAATTTTTAAAATAATTATTAACTAATAAACAGCTGTATGGTCACCCATAAATTAATAAATAATAAAATTTTATTGTTGTGATTTACTACTGTTCGATAAAAATCTGTCTATTGAAGATAATAGTTTATATTAAAAACAGGCGTTAAAAATCAATTTTTAATTATTTAAATTAAAACTTAAAATTTTTTTTATTATCTACACTTTATATAAAACTATATAATGTATAAACTATATATATGTATAAATACATTTAACCTAATAAATGATGTTTAAATAAACTGAGATCTGATATTGTATCAGATCGGTTTGATTTTTAAGATAATTTTGTTAGGTCCACGGGTAGAGCGCGTTTTCTAGAAGTTTGTGATTAAAAGCAAATACAAATAATGAAGATGCTTTACATTTTATATATAATAAAATTAAAGAAAAAATTATTATTATTCTTTTTAATTTTTAGAATAAAAAGGTGAATGTTGTTATTTCACCGATAAGTTTGTTTATCCAATCACTTAATTACTTATTCATATTCCATTGGTACTCATAAGTATTTTTCATATATTTCGTTATTGGATTTATTAAAATATATTTATATTAATTATTAATTTTCCGTTAATATACTAAAACCAATATTTAGTATATAACTCTTTTTGCTTTCTCATAATATCCAGCTTCGTCTTATAGTAACTCGTTGTGTTCGTAACGCAGTACAGATCTCTGTTTTAATGCATGAGATAGCATTTATGGATTATTTCTAGAACTGTGTTCTGGAAAAGCTATATAATGCGTATATTATTGTTAATGGCGTGCTCCAAGATTTAAAAGTTTGTATATATAACGTTATAAAAGTATGTGCTTTACTAAAATATGGTAATGCTTGAGGTCCAGTATCTGCTTGAAATTTCAAAATTTTTCTGTGGCGTTAAATAAAAAATTTTATTTTTTAACGAACAGTATTTACTGGGTGTATAACTTGTGAAAGTAATATAAAGTTACTATTGTGAATGGTGATATGGAATATAATTGCCCGACGTTATAACTAATCAAGAACTTATCGAGAGATACAATATTGATCCTGAAAAACTATGACTAAGCGTCGCAAATGGAAATGGATTGGAAGAGTCTCTCTGAGATCTACTGTCAAGTCCTCTAATGGAACACTCAAGATAAATTAAAATAACAGAGAAGTGTTGGGGCGAAGTCAAAATTAACTTTGCAAAAAACAAAAAAATATATATTATATATTATTATATATTATAATATATATATAGGTATATTATTTATTTAATGTTATTTGCACAATGTAGATTTTTTTATTTTTTATTTACTAAAATATATAATTTTTTATTTACTAATAATAACTAAAATAAATTGCCAAATTTTCTTAAAAATGTTCAACTAAATGTTCAATATATTAGTGAATTATAATACCACACACTCAACTAATCTATCTCTAAGATATTGTGTATGCAATCTATATTGTATTATTGTTTATATAGTTGGATAGTGATTCTTTTATTTTCTATTTTAGCCTGCAATTCTATACTGACTCCGAAAATATTAAAATCCATATCAATTATTATATATTATATGAGATGTGATTCTCATGACTAATATGATTAATGTGCAATTTTAAAATTTTCAAAGAATGAAAGAATGTCCTATTCTAATTTTAATTTATTAAAAATCTTCAAAAATAAGTTGCCCTTATTTGCAAAAATTAATAGTTATTTATGAACATTTTGCTTTAAAGGCAAGAAAAATAATTATTTTTGAGTTTTAAAATAAAGAGAAAAATGTACGAATTATTTGTGCGTAGAAGAGTGAACGGCAAATAATAATAATTATATTTGTTAAATATATTATAAAACAAAATTAATTATTATTTAATGACTTTTATTTGAATAAGCGAATATATATAGTGTATGCATTATAGATAGAATGAATGTTGTTAGAATGATAACTACATACTGAAATTAAAATTAATTAAATTGAATTATATGGATAAATGATTGGACATACTTTTCTAAACATCGTTTTTATGATATACTATTGTAACAAATATATAAAAGGAAAGCATTTCTTGGAAATATTTGAATATACAAATATAAATATAAATTCAATATATATATTTATATTCAAAACCAGCCTACAGTTAATTATACAGTCTAGCTTGATATATGTATGTATGTTTTTATATATATGAATGTTTTTATATAAAATTAATAATGTTTCGTAAAAATGTATATTAATGTTTGCACATACATTGCGCTTTTTTGTATTTATTAAATCTTACTACAACTGCATTACCTTACTTTACCTTTCCGCATGGGAAAACAAAATATACCATATTTATTCAACTATTAAAAAGTTGTTATTTCTTGGGGCTTATAGTCCAAACAAATTATATACGAACTATAAACTAATTAAAAATAAATTCGAATATTTCCTAAGACCAGTTATGATGAGTACTTGGTAATACTCGAAACAACGTTGTATGGTCAGTCAACTTTCAATAAATTAACTAAAATTTTTGTTCTTGTCTCTTCTTTTTTATTCGGATTCATTTAACTATTAAATCAAAATACAATACATAGAAATCAAAAAAAACATAGATATACATAAATAAAATTTTATATAAAACTAATATCATTCTATTGGCATCACAGTACGTATTTCGGCATAGCAAATTATATGTATGTATCTCGCTTATCGATCTATCTTTTTATCTATTTTTTAATTTTTAAATGTTTATTATGCTGTCCATTAATTTAATTTTCCTTTATATTTCCAATCACGTACATCTTCCAATAAATACTTATTATGATGGCATAATGGACGTGCGTCAAAAAGATGACAAAAATAAAAATTTAATTTTGTTTTAGAAAAGTAAAAAGATTTATTTATTTTTTTTTTAACTTTACTTTTAATAGATCATCATCACTCTTCCTTTTTTAAGGACTTCGAAAAGTCAATTGACTTTATCTTTACCTTCGAAATAAGCATACATATATGTCATATATATATATAAGTGCCTATCAGAACATATATACAAAAACAATCAGTAAAACTATCTATATAAATCTCCCAAGTTTGTACTTTTTGTTATCAGAGGTATCAGAATGTGCCTATTTTATTTCGAACCTATGAGCAATACTGTAAAAATAAAATTTTAATCATTATTAGATATTACGATTTAGTGGAAGATTTATTGGAACTAAAGATTTGACACGATTGATTTAGTATGTTAATGTTTTAAGCTTAGTAATGTAAAAAGTAATGCTAAATACTTGTCTGAAAAGTGTCTTCAATAACAAAGTAACTGTATTATAGGATAACTTTACTCTAAGTACATAACCCTATCTTGTTTATTCCATTTATGGATGATATAGCAAAAGTACTCCGTTTAGACAAGATAAAACTCAATATGTATGCAGATAATATAAACAATACTTTATGATAATTTAATAATTACAAAAAATTAATTACAAAATTTAATAATTAATATCACTAAAATCGAAAGTAATAATAGTACGGAAGGGTACTTAGTCTATATAACCATTAAATCATTTTTTTAATTTAAACTGACACGTTAATAAGAGCTTTCACATTAAAGAAAATAAAAATATTTATAGAATAAAATCTATTCCTATGCTAACACCTACAATTATCGAACCACATTTTTGTATAAATTTTGTATGAAAAATCACACTTTGTTGTACATTTGTCAAGTGATTTGTGAAGGTGCAAACATATTGTCAGTCAAGAAAATCAATCTCTTTGTGAAAGTTCAACTTTTCAAAATTGTCCAAAAACTTGAGTAACATTAGGTCTTGTCATTGTATTATTTTAAATGTAGATATAGAATATAAAATAATAAAATATATTGTTGAAAATCCTACATTAAGAAAGAAGAAACTTCCGCCTTTCTTAGCTGTAACAGGGAATGGCTCGTTATAGGAGGTTAAGTCAATGATAATGTTAAAAACAATAAATAATGATATTAATCTAATAATAAAAAATATAATTTTTTCCCATATATATAAATCATATCATTAAGGTCAAAATTTACTACGGTCTTTTATTGGATCGAAATTGGATCAATACACCAAAAATTTAGTTACCTGCTGTTAGAGTTGATTTTTTTTGTTGGCATGATCACCTATTCTTCCTTAATTGTTTATTCAAAAATTGAATGTTATACAATCGTATAAATTACAATATGTTAGTAATAATGTATTTAAAGTTCTCTCTGTCTCTAGCAGTATGTAGCAAATCTCCAATCGTTCTTAACCCAGTTCAGTGTCGAATGTTTCTCAATGTCGGATGTTTTCTTCCCATGCCTGTTTTGCCTTCGATTCTGCCTTCCACAATCAGTTGTAGCAATTCATATTTTGAACCTCAGGTAATATAACCAAATTACTTCGTTTTTAGGAGTCCTCTATCTTTTTTTAATTTTATTTGAACTTTTTCATTTAAAACTTTGTGCGTCCGATCGTCTATTGAATAAATTTATTTAATTAAGTTAAATTAGTTAATGCGAAAACTATATGTAAACAATCGTAATGTTTTTAATATTCATTTTATTTATCTATAAATTAGTTAGAACTATATTTATACGATCTCAAACATATATCGCACATTTTTCCACTATAATTTTTTGTAGAACCACTTACTTTCTTTAGAGTCTCAAATATTTACAATATTTTTATAGCATAATTTAAATAAATAATATCTTTTCATATTAGCATTTTTTATAAACGAAATTTGTCATAAAAATATTTTTTATATATTTTTAAAACTATAAGACCAAACCGTTCTGTGGCCCGGCATCAAATATAGTTGAGATATACATACAATCAATATACTTGAGTTTTTAGACGAATTACATATTTTTAACAAATTAAATGTATAAATTAAAAATTATACATTTATTAAGAATAACTTAGGTATATAAAACAATTGAACAAATCTATATACATTGTGACCGAAAAGTTTTCGGGAAATTTTAAATAAAACGCAAAATTCTTAACCTTCATCAATATTTATTTTATCTCCTTCAAAATATGCTCCATTAGAAGCGATACACAAATGCCAACGTTTCTTCCAATCTCAAAACATTTTTATAGGCGCTTTCCGGTATGGCTTTGAGTTCCCTCTGCGAATTCTGTTTTACGTCTTCTATGGATTCAAAACGCGTTCCTCTGAGTGGTAATTTGAGGTTGGGAAACAGGAAAAAGTCACACGGTGCAAGATCAGGTGAATACGGTGGCTGTTCGATGGTATTTATTGAATGTTTGGCCTTAAAATCGTTGATAATGTTGAACAAATTGAGGTGAATCGGAACAAGCCGGGCGTTGACACGTCGCATACACAAATTGTCCACCAAAATCAAACGAGCCATCTCACGACCGATGCCTAGCTCTCGTGCTATCTCTCTAACACTCACATGAGGATTTTTGAACACGATTTCCTTTGCCTTTTCAATGTTTTCGTCGGTGGTAGAGGTCGAAGGTCGTCCAGAACGCGGCATGTCTTCGACGGTCGTACGACAGTCCTGAAAGGCTTTGTACCACTCATAAACTTGAGTTTTCGATAAAACTGATTCCCCATAAGCCTTTTGTAGCATTCGCAACGATTCTGCACACGAAATTTCGTTCGAAAAACAAAATTTGATGCAAACTCTTTGTTCAATATTTTTTTCCATTGTTTTTTTCGCAACGCACTACTGAGGTGAACTGGTTTCAACAGCTGCCGTAAACGAACTGTCCG
>NC_051848.1:38156522-38359781 GCF_002237135.1 Teleopsis dalmanni
ACTAAATGTTCAATATATTAGTGAATTATAATACCACACACTCAACTAATCTATCTCTAAGATATTGTGTATGCAATCTATATTGTATTATTGTTTATATAGTTGGATAGTGATTCTTTTATTTTCTATTTTAGCCTGCAATTCTATACTGACTCCGAAAATATTAAAATCCATATCAATTATTATATATTATATGAGATGTGATTCTCATGACTAATATGATTAATGTGCAATTTTAAAATTTTCAAAGAATGAAAGAATGTCCTATTCTAATTTTAATTTATTAAAAATCTTCAAAAATAAGTTGCCCTTATTTGCAAAAATTAATAGTTATTTATGAACATTTTGCTTTAAAGGCAAGAAAAATAATTATTTTTGAGTTTTAAAATAAAGAGAAAAATGTACGAATTATTTGTGCGTAGAAGAGTGAACGGCAAATAATAATAATTATATTTGTTAAATATATTATAAAACAAAATTAATTATTATTTAATGACTTTTATTTGAATAAGCGAATATATATAGTGTATGCATTATAGATAGAATGAATGTTGTTAGAATGATAACTACATACTGAAATTAAAATTAATTAAATTGAATTATATGGATAAATGATTGGACATACTTTTCTAAACATCGTTTTTATGATATACTATTGTAACAAATATATAAAAGGAAAGCATTTCTTGGAAATATTTGAATATACAAATATAAATATAAATTCAATATATATATTTATATTCAAAACCAGCCTACAGTTAATTATACAGTCTAGCTTGATATATGTATGTATGTTTTTATATATATGAATGTTTTTATATAAAATTAATAATGTTTCGTAAAAATGTATATTAATGTTTGCACATACATTGCGCTTTTTTGTATTTATTAAATCTTACTACAACTGCATTACCTTACTTTACCTTTCCGCATGGGAAAACAAAATATACCATATTTATTCAACTATTAAAAAGTTGTTATTTCTTGGGGCTTATAGTCCAAACAAATTATATACGAACTATAAACTAATTAAAAATAAATTCGAATATTTCCTAAGACCAGTTATGATGAGTACTTGGTAATACTCGAAACAACGTTGTATGGTCAGTCAACTTTCAATAAATTAACTAAAATTTTTGTTCTTGTCTCTTCTTTTTTATTCGGATTCATTTAACTATTAAATCAAAATACAATACATAGAAATCAAAAAAAACATAGATATACATAAATAAAATTTTATATAAAACTAATATCATTCTATTGGCATCACAGTACGTATTTCGGCATAGCAAATTATATGTATGTATCTCGCTTATCGATCTATCTTTTTATCTATTTTTTAATTTTTAAATGTTTATTATGCTGTCCATTAATTTAATTTTCCTTTATATTTCCAATCACGTACATCTTCCAATAAATACTTATTATGATGGCATAATGGACGTGCGTCAAAAAGATGACAAAAATAAAAATTTAATTTTGTTTTAGAAAAGTAAAAAGATTTATTTATTTTTTTTTTAACTTTACTTTTAATAGATCATCATCACTCTTCCTTTTTTAAGGACTTCGAAAAGTCAATTGACTTTATCTTTACCTTCGAAATAAGCATACATATATGTCATATATATATATAAGTGCCTATCAGAACATATATACAAAAACAATCAGTAAAACTATCTATATAAATCTCCCAAGTTTGTACTTTTTGTTATCAGAGGTATCAGAATGTGCCTATTTTATTTCGAACCTATGAGCAATACTGTAAAAATAAAATTTTAATCATTATTAGATATTACGATTTAGTGGAAGATTTATTGGAACTAAAGATTTGACACGATTGATTTAGTATGTTAATGTTTTAAGCTTAGTAATGTAAAAAGTAATGCTAAATACTTGTCTGAAAAGTGTCTTCAATAACAAAGTAACTGTATTATAGGATAACTTTACTCTAAGTACATAACCCTATCTTGTTTATTCCATTTATGGATGATATAGCAAAAGTACTCCGTTTAGACAAGATAAAACTCAATATGTATGCAGATAATATAAACAATACTTTATGATAATTTAATAATTACAAAAAATTAATTACAAAATTTAATAATTAATATCACTAAAATCGAAAGTAATAATAGTACGGAAGGGTACTTAGTCTATATAACCATTAAATCATTTTTTTAATTTAAACTGACACGTTAATAAGAGCTTTCACATTAAAGAAAATAAAAATATTTATAGAATAAAATCTATTCCTATGCTAACACCTACAATTATCGAACCACATTTTTGTATAAATTTTGTATGAAAAATCACACTTTGTTGTACATTTGTCAAGTGATTTGTGAAGGTGCAAACATATTGTCAGTCAAGAAAATCAATCTCTTTGTGAAAGTTCAACTTTTCAAAATTGTCCAAAAACTTGAGTAACATTAGGTCTTGTCATTGTATTATTTTAAATGTAGATATAGAATATAAAATAATAAAATATATTGTTGAAAATCCTACATTAAGAAAGAAGAAACTTCCGCCTTTCTTAGCTGTAACAGGGAATGGCTCGTTATAGGAGGTTAAGTCAATGATAATGTTAAAAACAATAAATAATGATATTAATCTAATAATAAAAAATATAATTTTTTCCATTAAGGTCAAAATTTACTACGGTCTTTTATTGGATCGAAATTGGATCAATACACCAAAAATTTAGTTACCTGCTGTTAGAGTTGATTTTTTTTGTTGGCATGATCACCTATTCTTCCTTAATTGTTTATTCAAAAATTGAATGTTATACAATCGTATAAATTACAATATGTTAGTAATAATGTATTTAAAGTTCTCTCTGTCTCTAGCAGTATGTAGCAAATCTCCAATCGTTCTTAACCCAGTTCAGTGTCGAATGTTTCTCAATGTCGGATGTTTTCTTCCCATGCCTGTTTTGCCTTCGATTCTGCCTTCCACAATCAGTTGTAGCAATTCATATTTTGAACCTCAGGTAATATAACCAAATTACTTCGTTTTTAGGAGTTCTCTATCTTTTTTTAATTTTATTTGAACTTTTTCATTTAAAACTTTGTGCGTCCGATCGTCTATTGAATAAATTTATTTAATTAAGTTAAATTAGTTAATGCGAAAACTATATGTAAACAATCGTAATGTTTTTAATATTCATTTTATTTATCTATAAATTAGTTAGAACTATATTTATACGATCTCAAACATATATCGCACATTTTTCCACTATAATTTTTTGTAGAACCACTTACTTTCTTTAGAGTCTCAAATATTTACAATATTTTTATAGCATAATTTAAATAAATAATATCTTTTCATATTAGCATTTTTTATAAACGAAATTTGTCATAAAAATATTTTTTATATATTTTTAAAACTATAAGACCAAACCGTTCTGTGGCCCGGCATCAAATATAGTTGAGATATACATACAATCAATATACTTGAGTTTTTAGACGAATTACATATTTTTAACAAATTAAATGTATAAATTAAAAATTATACATTTATTAAGAATAACTTAGGTATATAAAACAATTGAACAAATCTATATATGCAGATCCGTCTGTCTGTCCGCCTATTTTTGTTTTCATTTTCCATATCCTCAAGGAGTAATTTTAGTGCTCAATATATTCTATATATATAAATAAAATTTATTTTATTTTTTTTTTTCTTATAAACCGATTTTTCGAAAAGTAATGAACTACAACAACAAAAATTCTTTTTTATATTATTTTAATTAGTTTAATTTTTTGCTGACCATACAGCTGTTTCTAGTATTGCCAAATACCCATTATTAAGGACTTCAAATTATTTCTTATATATAATTATTCGTTAATAAGTTTTTTTTTTGTTTGAGACTACAAGTATCAGCAATCGAACTTGTGTCCTGCCAAATTTGCAGCTCAGAGTCGGAGCACATTTTTTTTTTTGATTAAATTGTTTATTTAAAATTTTTTTTTAATATAAACACAGATTCTTAAGTGTTGAATCTTAAGGAACGCGGATCTTACTAAAAATTAACTTACTTCGAATTCCGATATGTTCAGAGTTACTAATTTGTTAATATTACACATACCGGATTACAAACGTGAACATCATGAAATGAGCTCAGTAGTTTTCGCTTTCAAAATCAGTACTGTTTTGTATGCGAAATGTGTGCGAAAATTTTTAAAGCTGATCCTCATTAATATTCAATATAGATAGAAGAGTACAGACGAAATGGGTATAGATTTTTGCGATTTAAAAAAGTTGCAGATTTTATAATTAAATTCTAAACATTAAATGTATGTGAATGTCATATTTGTTGTTACTTATAAGATATCCGTATTCAAAATGTTTTATAATTTTGTTTGTTGTGATTCTTTTACTTAAAATTATTAAGTTCTTCTATTTGTTTATTTAGAGAAATCCCATTTACTCTTCCATTGAGATATTTCACTTTTAAAAAACGAGAAGCCTGATATAAGAGTAGAGATAAAAAAAAAAGTGAAATTATAAGCACGTATCTATTGTATGGATATATTTTAGAATACAAATAAATGGGGTAAGTATAAATAGCCCTAGCATTCTAAAACGATATCAGTTAAAAAATTCTACTCAAACGTTCAAGAAATAAAAATTTTAAAAATTTTGAAAATGTTTAAATTTGTGAGTTAGCAATTGAAGTAATACGTTTTGGTTATAAACAGTTTTTTATTTTTAAATTTAGTTAATTGTACTTTTTGCTGCTATATTTGCTGTTGCTTTTGCGGTTCCTGCCCCAGTAGCCGGACCAGCTCCAGTACCAGTTGCGAGCCCTAATCCGCTACCAGCACCAGCTCCTCAATTCTATTATGGAACACCATATGCTTATTCTGGCTACTACGCTTCTCCCTATGCCTATTACGGCTAATGGTTCTTAGTTGTTTTCATTTCGATAATGGATGGAATTTTGACCGTGAATATTTCTGAACAAAAGCGAATTAACAGTGACCTGACCAAAATATTTTAAAATATAAGTTTTTTATTGATATAATGCTGTCTTCTTAATATTTAAAAAGTGAAATAAAATAATTTTTAAATCAGATATAAAAAAATTTTTCGATTTAATGGATCAATCAAAAGGATTCGATTAATCAATCAAAAGGATATTCTTGGAGAGTAAAAAAGAATCTGGACAATTTGGCATTCAATATTAGCAATTTTGTTTTTAACATTTGTTCAATGAAAAATTTTTTTAGAATATTTCAACAATAAATACATCTTTAAAAGAAATGTGTAAGTAATGGTGCTTTGTCATCATCATTCAGGATTCAGTTGCTAACACGGTTTATCTCTACATCAGCAGTAAATCCATCGATACGGCTTCCTTTACTTGGACATTAGACATTTTAAACTGAAACGCAAAACTTTCTGTTGACTTAGGTTCTTTAGGTTTTGTCATTATATATTCTAGTCCGGACAGGAGTATTTCTTATTAAAACAAATAATTGGATTATTCCCACTCAGTTCTGTTAGTTTTTTTTTTTTTGCAGTAGGTGGAAAGCATCGAAAGCAGCCACAGTGTGAGACTTGAACCCACTAAAACCACCTCTTAGGAATGAATGGCGAAGATTCCCACAGCAATGTGGGAACTTCATTCCAGTAATCAGGGGAGAGAGAAAGTAGATAGACTTAATACCTAGTGAACTAGGTTCATCTAAGTCAGAAAGCAAGGGCATGAATTAAGAAGAAAGGATAATGATGAAGGTGGTGGGTTTACGGCTAGTTAGCGGTGGTGAGACTAGTGATATACTTTGTGACCAGGGTCACGAAAGCCGCGGTTAAAAAGAGGAATAGCGAGAGGATTTTGATCTTGCTCATCAAAATAGTGGAGAAGGTACTGTGGAGGTTTAAAACGTAAAGCTAGAACAAGGTCTACTGGGAGGGTATCTGGACAAGAGGCATCAGGAGGGAGGTCGTGGAGCCGGGTGAGATACCTACGGGCGAGTGTCAAAAGGTATTCATCAATACGAGTGATCTTGGCAGTTCTGTTAGCTTATGATGATGACTTCTGTTAAATACGTGTATTACTTAAGCTAATTATATTTGTCCAAAACTGCTTCGAGGAGCAATTCTCCCAAATACAACACACATTCTAGCATCTGTCTATATGTCTGAACAGCTAAACGTGTTATGGGATTTGATAAGATTTCGCTCTTTTGCTTAATTTACAGTCTTTGCAGTATCATTTGTTAGAGTCAACGCAATTAAACACAGTATTCTAGATAGAGTGAAAAAATGACAATATTTTTGTTCAACCATATTCTTTTAATATTAATTTTTGAATTCCTGTTTTTTTTGTTTTTGTAAATCGATCATATGACTGAACCTCACACAACATTTTGTATATTATTCTATATTAATTTTAATTAAGTAAAATCACTCTGAGGAAGTATGTATGCGCAAATGGTGTTGGATCGGTCATATCCTTCGCAGACTCCCTGGCAACAGGAGTTCCATCTGAGTGCTCGTCAAGCACTTTTGCCATAATTACTGTATCTCAAAAGTAAGCTGATTACTTTATTTAACCCTCAGCTTATAGATAGTAGATAGTAGAAATATTATAATACACCTTTAATTCTTTCTTATCTCACATATAGCATATCATCTTATGCATAACACGGAAAAACTATTAACCATCACCCATTTAGCTCTCACTACTTCTTGAGAGCTAAATAATTTTTAAAAATTCGAAGTCCAAGATTTATTATTATTTAGGGCTGTTATTTTGTGAAATCTACAAAGATTGAGTTGTTAGTTGAAATCGGTCGTTAAATACTTCCAAAAGTACGAATTTATTTAGTTTTACAAAACTTCTTACCAGCTTTAAGATCAGTAAGCAACAGTAAGATTTAACTGATAGTTTTCTCCTTCCTTTTCTAGAGGAAGAATAAGATAAGATAAGAATTAACGGAGTGTTGGCTTCGAATACGAAACACAGCGAACATCACTGATCACAAAGAACAAAGAAATTCTAACTAATCCTAGTAAAATTAAAAAAAAATAATTGCAGAACAGAAAAGTTAGCCCAAAATTGTGACTTGTAATCTTAGTAAGGTCAGGACAGCCTTGCCTTTCCAATGCTGAGACAAAACCAATAATTTTTGTTTTATCGTGTTCTTTTAGATCAGACTTTAGTAGGATTTCAATTCAAGCTTATAGACACCGTGTTAACAGGGCGATGTGGTGTAACATATACCATCAGTTATAATTATTCAATTGATTTTTATTTAATATAAAACATTTTTAATTCAAAATTTGTAAAAGTATTTTAAGTTCATTTTTTTAATTTTATAATAAATTTAATTTAATTAATATACATAATGAAAAATTTACTTAAATTTGTTTATAGAAGGATTACACTATTGTGCCCTCCACACATTCTTCTGTAAGAGCACTAACTTTAATAAAAATGCTATAGTTGTTTTATGTCAAATTAAGAACTGATCCCATCATCAAAAACTCAAAACTCTACTCTACATGTCTACATTTTCGAATGAACGTGGTATAATATTAATCAAAAAAAAATCGGAATCACCATTGTTTTCGAACATTTTTATAAAGAACATAAACTTTTATTTGTACCTTTAAACACTGAATTCTCAAAAATATGATTCTAAGTAAAAAATTAAGAACTGGTCACCCAAAATTAAGAACTGGTCACTGTGATGATGTACTCTGGCAACATTTGTCGGTGAACGTGGTCATACATTAAGACCGAAAAGTTTTCGGAAATTCTCATTTAAAATTCGCGCGCTGTATATTTTTCGATATTTTAAGTTTATGTAGTTTGGCAGCAATTAGGGACAATTACTATGCCAAAAATGAGCGCGATCTGTCAGACAGTTCGTTTACGGCAGCTGTTGAAACCAGTTCACCTCAGTAGTGCGTTGCGAAAAAACAATGGAAAAAAATATTGAACAAAGAGTTTGCATCAAATTTGTGTTTTCGAACGAAATTCGTGTGCAGATCGTTTGCGAATGCTACAAAAGGCTATGGGAATCAGTTATCGAAACCATCATTATGAGTGGTAACAAAGCTTAGGCACGGTCGTACGACCGTCGAAGCATTCGCACGCACTACGAGGTGAACTGTTTAACAGCTGCCTTAAACGAACTGTCTTACAGATCGCGCTCATTTTTGGCATAGTAATTAAGGACAGTGCTGCCAAACTACATAAACTTAAAATATCGAAAAATATACAGCGCGCGAATTTTAAATGAGAATTTCCGAAAACTTTTCAGTCTTAATGTATATATATAAATTGTACTTCGAATTACCCACTTACACGATAATTTCTATAAATCTCTGACCCTAAATGACTTATTTCTTTTTTCGTTAACCTTATATGGAGATTTTCTTTCTACTACATTGTGTGGGTGTATTAGGTTTGTGTGTTCTTAACCAAAATATTTTAAATTTAATTGTATTCGAATTAACATCAAAAAACATATTTCAATATATTATTATTAAATAGTAAAAAGTAACTGGACAGCTGGACAGAAAAAATTACGGATACAATAGTACTTCGACTTGTCAACAAAGAGACAGAAATATTAGAAGCAGTAAAACGGCGAAAGTTGGAATTTTTTGGTCATACTCTGAGACATCCGGAAAAGTACGGACTACTGAAATTAATCATTGAAGACAGAATTGAAGGCAGACGTGACCCTGGGAGACGAAAAATATCATGGCTGAAGAATTTACGTCAATGATTCAATAAAAGTACAAGATCACTTTTTCGAGAGACTGTAGATAAAGTCAAAATAGCAATCATGTTAGCCAACGTCCGAAGCGGACAATGCATCTAGAAGAGGTAGAAAAAGTAACAGTGAAAGTAAAAGTAAAAGTAAAATAAGTAAAAAGTATTAAAGCTTCGGTAAATCCAATACCAGTTTGTCTACATTACAATAAAATCAATTAAAATTTATTAAAAAAATTAATTAATGATAATATAAAATAATAATTGTTATTTTTAATTATTTAATAATCAATTTTATTTCTTATTTAAATTAGCATGCGCTAAAAGGTACGGAGCAGTAAATAGCGAAAGCTAGCAAGTACCTTTGCAAGGTGATCAATTCTTCAGTATGCGGACTTATATCTAATTTCTATTGTCACCAGAATATTTTTGGGTTATTATCTTATTGTTTTTAACTTTTTTTGAAACGTTTCTGATTTTTCTTTTTTTTTTAATTATTTTGGAATTCTCTTTACGAATCTTTTAATGTGTTTTACGGATCCATGTTGAATATAAAGTAAGCTTAATGGCAGCTGTCGGATGAGTTCATGGCATTATATTCAATATTATTGACGAGTTCTTGTTTAAAAAATCTTATCTATAGTATCTCAATGAGTTAAGTAAATTTCAGCTTTCTTGAAATAATTTTATTAAAATTTATTAAAGTTTGCTTTACAAATTTATAATTGATTTTTAATTAAATATTATTTCATTTACCTTCGTTCAAAATATTTTAATTGATTATATTTTCTAAATATAAGACGGTTGATTATTGTAAAAAAATAATTTTTACAAAACTTTTTAAAATAATATGAAAAAGAATTTTTGTTGTTGTAGTTCACTGCTTTTCGAAAAATCTCTTTATAAAATATACTAGTTTCTATTAAATATAATAGTCACTTCCGTCTTAAAAATGACGTTAAATCACAACTTATATTCACAAGTTATTGGTCTCGCCTGTGCGAATCGAGGAGTAACTTTTTCAGCATGACTTTTTCAGTATTAAGTTCCTAGATAAGGGTCTATACATAAGAAAGAACATATAAATCATGCAACAACTAATGCCTCTACAAACAGAACAGTAAAGAAATTTAACAAGTAAAAAAATAAAAATATGATTAATTAATTCAATTATTCTACAGCTGGTTTATGATTTCAAAAGTCCAGAAAAATGTGCGAACATAAAAGTCAAGTATGGCTTTGGATCAGTTGGTTAAGGAGCGCTGACTTTGAGCTTCGAATATGGCAGGGCACAAGTTCGATTCCTGGTATTTGCAGTCTCAAAAAAATTTATTTACAAATAATTAAATACAGGATTTATTTCCAAGACCACTGATAAAGGGTATTTGGTAATACTCGAAACAGCTATATGGTCAGCCAAAAATTCAATTAATTAAAATAATGTAAAAAAGAATTTTTGTTGTAGTAGTTCGCTACATTTCGAATAATCTCTTTATAAAATTTTTTAAGTAAATTATGATTAATAATATATTAATTCAACATAAATGACTAAAGATTTCGTAAATATATTTAATAATTGTTCTAACTGTAATCTTCTTAGTATATGAAAATTAAAGTCAAATTTAAAATTTTTAAAATTTTAATCTATAATGTATCAGATTTTGTAAATAAAAAAATCTTCAAATTTGCGATGTGAAGATAATTGATTATTTGTTTTTTTTTTTGCAGATAATAGAAACAATAAATTTAATAAATTTTTTTAAAAAATTTAGATTTTAAAAAAATTTTTTATTTACAACAATATTTCGACTATATTCTATAGTCAACTTTAGGGTGCTATTAGCTAATGCAAATACGGAATAGACTACTGGAAATGTATGCCCTTACGGAAGAGGTAATAAAACTTTGTAAAGTAAGTTATGTACTAATTTTTATCAACGCAGCAGGGCTTAGAGACTTACATTAAAGACAGAAGGGGCACAATAGACCCGACGGTTGCAGCGCCACATCCCATATCAATAATATAATAGAATATGTTGTATAATAAAGAAATGAAAAATAACTCTGTAGTTTTACAAAACATTTAATTATTTATTAAAAATTTCGAAAATAAATTAAGCTTAAAAATAAGAAAATTACAATTCATAACAACATGTTTTACATAATTAAATTTTGATTCGAATACATATAAATTGGCTATTTTTACAAAAATTTGTGCTACTTAAAATTTTAAATAAATATATTTTTGACAATATTTTTTCTAAAAAAAAATATCTAAATATGTATATGTAAATAGCTGGTAGATAAATACATAAATTTCTTTGCTTTTGGTTCTGGTGGAATAAGATTATATTTTTGAGTTGATTCAGTCTTTTAAGCAAAAACATTTTTCAACCTGTAAATATAAGTAAATGATTAAGAATATAAATATTTTTTTTTTAATAGTTAATTATAAAATTATAACCAAATTTAAAAAATTAAATTAAAAATTTTGTAAATTAAAGATTATTTTTATTCAATGTTTCATTGGTATTTTTTTTTTTACATATACTTAATTAAATAAAATTTAATATTATTAATAATATTATTTTGTGAATTAAAACCAACAAATATTTTTCTTTTAAATATTTAATATATTAAAGGACCTCAAATATATGTCAAAGTGTTCGCTTTATAAAAGCGAACAGATTAAATTATATATACAGTGGACGCTCACAAACTTGCACTCTTGAAAATTAAAAGAATTTTTAGAAATAAGAATATTTAAAAATGAGAACTCTAATAAATAAGAACTACTAAAAAAAAGAAACTTTAGAAATTAGAAGTCTTAAATATTAGAACCCGATTATATCGTACACTGAATGCTCTAACATTAGAAATCACGATTCTAATTTCAAAGACGTTTTTTTTTTGGACACGAGTTAGTGATAAACAAAATAAACTGAAAACTGAAAACTCGGTTTTAAAATTTAAAATTAATATGCTTTTTTTCTTAATTTTTTATTTATTAATATTTATATTTATTTATTATTTTTTAGGCCTGATGCCTTACAAGCACAAATGTTTATAAAGCCTTGTTTCTTTACCGAGTTACTGAACAGGATTATTAATAATTTTACCCTCCAGGCAGCTAAACAATTTTTCCATCCTAATAATCACATAACATATATAGTAGATATAATATGTATATTTTATATAATATATATTATATATAATATATATGTATATATACTATAATAATATGTATTATATATATAATATTATATATTGTATAGAAGAATTTAGGTAAAAACATTTTTAATTTAATTTTGCATTAAGAAAACATAAAGTCCACAAGTTAGAACATTCGGAAATTAAGAGTTCCCACCAATAAAGTGGTTCTAATTTATGAGCGACTAATTTTATAAATATTATAATAACTTTAATAATAAATATTTTAAATTGATATTTTATTTTTTAGTTAATTTTGCATCAGAAAAACATAACGTCCAGAAATTAAACTATTCGGAACTAAAAAGTACCCGATAATGGCGGTTCTAATTTATGAGCGTCTAATTTTATAAATATTATAATAATCTTAATAATAAATATTTTAAATTGATATTTTATTTTTTAGTTAGTTTTGTATCAGGAAAACATAACGTCCAGAAATTAGACTATTCGGAAGTAAAAAATACCCGATAATGGTGGTTCTAATTTATAAGCGTCTAATCTTATAAATTTTATAATAATTTTATTAATAAATATTTTAAATTGATATTTTATTTTTTAGTTAATTTTGTATCAGGAAAACATAACGTCCAGAAATTAGACTATTCGGAACTAAAAAGTACCCAATAAAGGTGGTTCTAATTTATGAGCGTCTAATCTTATAAATTTTATAATAACTTTAATAATAAATATTTTAAATTGATATTTTATTTTTTAGTTAATTTTGCATTAGGAAAACATAACGTCCAGAAATTAGACTATTCGGAACTAAAAAGTACCCGATAATGGCGGTTCTAATTTATGAGCGTGTAATTTTATAAATCTTATAATAACTTTAATAATAAATATTTTAAATTGATATTTTATTTTTTAGTTAATTTTGCATCAGAAAAACATAACGTCCAGAAATTAGACTATTCGGAACTAAAAAGTACCCGATAAAGGTGGTTCTAATTTATGAGCGTCTAATTTTATAAATATTATAATAATTTTATTAATAAATTTTTTTTTTAAATTATATATATGTATATAAATATTTTATAAATATGATTTAATTACCTTTTAAACGAACCGTTTTTCTCTATTTTTTTTGTTTTGAATGCGCGCGCTACTAAACAAGCTCCTCCAAATGGTATACCAAGTAATGACGTTATTTTTTTTGAATTTGTAGGTAGATGTTATTATAATTGTGTTAATGTTGAAGTTGAAGAAATGGTTGAACTTGAAGAATAAACAATAAGTTTATATTTTCTTTTATTTTTAAATAGTTTTACGACGTAACGATACATGGCGTATTCTTTTGTCTCTTGGGTCCATCCTTCTGGAACTGCGCATCCAACTTTCTATTTTAGGAAATAGAGTTCTAACGTTCGAGTCCTATATTATTTTTGAATTAGTTAAGGAGAAGGCACAGTTAGTTAGGAAAATATTTTTAAGGATTATAAGGACAGTAAGCTTATAATTTTTTCTATATTAAATCAAGAAAGTTTCGATTACAGATTAAAAAACATATACTTTGTAATAGCAACTTTTAAAGAATAAAATATAATAGAAGAAACTATTTTCTATATGTATAAAAACTTTTTATTAAAAAAAAAATTTTTAAATTGTTAACTTACTAAAAATAAAATAATGTTTATTAAATTATAGTAATAGGCAGATATGTTGTTATATATAATTTAAGAAAAAAAAAATATAATTTTAACTACTATTAACATATAATAAACAAAATTCATATCTACATTAATTCAATTTGGAATATAAAAAATTCATAGAACTAAATTTAAAACTATATACTACTGACTACAAATATATATTTTTAAAATAAAATAATAAAACCAATATTAACTAAAATAAATACATAAACAAAAGTTGGGGATTTCTCAAAATAATTTCAATACTAAACAAATATAAATGTATATATAAATATATTTTCTATATAAAACATTACGAACTTACATTGATGATCTAGTAACTGTATTAGAAATGATTACAAACCGTTTCGAATTGTATGTATGCAAAAAGTGTATGCATGTATATATATATATTTGGTTCAATACTATAATTTTTTTAATTTATTTTAAATTTATTTTACTCGTTTTCATACATTTATTTCTAATTTAAACAAATTTTAATAAATAGTAATTTATATATATAAATAATATAGTATATATACATAAAATTATAACAATTATAACTATATGTATATACATGTATAGGTCTATATATATATATTATTGTGATAAATACACATTTGATTTACTTTTTTTAAAAATTCCTTTACTAAATGTACATAATGGCAAATACTTACAAGTAAAATCTAATTTACACAACAGTTTTTTTTTAATCGTATACATTTTGTTACATATGAATTTGTATATAATGCTAATTAAATTAAGTATAATTTAAATATAAAACGAAAGAAACTGCAAATCCTGTGTAAATCATCTTTACTTAGGAAGAATTATGTGATCAACCTAATTCAGACATACTGATTAACCTAGAGGCCTGTTGATTCTTTTTCGGTACTGAAAAAAAACTATCTAGAACTTCTAATAAAAGTCTTTTGTTGATGTCATTCAAGGAGACACAAAAGTATTGAATAAAAATATTTGATATTAAAATATCAAATATATATATAGCAATTATTAGTTTTAAAATACACACTTAAGTGTCGACTTAACAGTAAGGTAATATTTTTAAGTGAGTATCTACTGCCGAAAGCAAACATTTTACTTAACTTAAATATAAATTCTAAAACTGAACTTTAAGTACAATTTAATATCACTTCACTAAATCACTATTCTAAATAATTAAATTAAATTAATGTTAATTTTTTCTTGCCGAGAGTGACGTGTCTTTATGACGAAACTATTTAAAAGTTAGACGGATTCGGTTAGCAAACAAAGGTAAAAGATAAAAATTTATTTAATTTTTTGATATGTATGGTCAGCCAAATTTCAATAAATTAAATAAATTTTTGTTCTTGTACTTTCTTTGCTATTCAAATTCGTCTAAATTGAATTTTTTTCTAGAAAAAATTACTAAGAATAATCTTAACGGTTCACAAGCTGTAATCGTAAATACTTGTTAAAACAAGTTTTATGTTATGATATATACATATACATATTATTATATATATTTAAGTGTCTCTTAATTTTTTTTTTCTTTGCAACCATTCTCATGGGTTCATTTTTAAAACTTTAGAAGTGGAAATGCGGAAAAAACTTTGAAAAAAATTGTTTAAACTTTATTAAGATTAATTTTACATTTTTTTATTAGAGAGATTTCGAAAAGTAGTAAACTACAACAACAAAAATTCATTTTATATTATTTTAATTAATTGAATTTTTGGCTGACCATACAGCTGTTTCGAGTATTGTCAAATACAAGACATCAATGGTCTTGGAAATAATTCTTATATTTAATATAAGACATCTAATATTTATATTATTAATTTACTCGTAAATAGGTTTTTCAAACAGTAGTGAACTGCAACAACAAAAATTGTTATTTATATTATTTTAATTAATTGAATTTTAAGCTGACCATACAGTTATTTCGACTATTATTCATAAATAATTATTTGAAAATGCAAGTACCAAGGTTGAACTCGTACCCTGTCAAATTTGAAGCTCAGAGTCAGTGTTATTTAGTCATAAAATTTTTTTTTCATAAAAAATATTTTAACTAAGATGTTAAAGTTACTACATAAAGCTTTTAAATATATTACATATACAACATACAACATGAAATATTGTATATATATATATTTATTAATCACATTATATTAAATAATATAATATACATATGTTATTATGTAATATCATAAAAATTAATTTTATATTTTTATATATTGTATATATTATATTGTGTTTAATATATTATACATTACTAAAACTTTTTATAGGAACTTAAATTTTTTAATAAATATTTTTAATATATAAACAAACATTTTATAGCAAAATAACGATAATTTTAAAGTGAAAAATTACATTTTTTTTTTTTTTAAATTTTTTAACAGTTGCTTTCGTTTTATATAAACTACATGCTATTTTTAATGTATTTTATTGTTTAAACTAAATACAATAATTAATTAATAAATACTAATAAAAAAATTATATAAACAAACTATATTTACGTACGTCACGTAACGCAACGACGGAGAGAGCACCACAAAAGTTTTCAATACGTCATATAAATTATACGCCAATTTTTACAACGATTTACTTATTGTAAATAATTTTATATATTTATATAAATTTTTTTTTTTTGTGTATTTTTGATTACTTCAGAATAAAAAATTATCACAGCAAATATTAATACGATTAATTACGTGTAAAACGTTTAACAATGTTACGATTAATAGGGAACTTGTTCTAAAACTATATAAATTTATTATAGTAAAAATGAAAAAATAAACTTCTTATATAGTAAGTAGTAACGATTGTAAATGGTTTTGGTTTAGATCTAAATTACTTTTACATGGTTAAAGTTTTATTAACGATTATTAAAAGAACATTACGAATAACTACACATTAATCATTTATTGTTTTATATGAATTTACTCAGTCAGTAGATAATAAAAACAAAAATAATAATATTATAATACTAATATATACCATATAAAAGCTACTTAATAATTTCACTGAAATTGAATTAAACTCTTTTAATAAAAATAAGTTATAAACACCATCATCAGTATTACAATATTACTAGGAAATTAGTTCTAAAAATAAGTCTAGTTCAAGTGTTTGACCGAGAAATAGTCTTTTTTAATAATTACTACCTTATAATAATATGGCGAAAAGAACACCCAACATAAATACCCATATATGGTATACTATATACAGTCAAACTTCCATAACTCGAACTTCTATAATTCGAATTTTCTATAACTCGAACCAAAAACAGTGCATCAAGGTTTTAGAGAGCAAACTTAACATTCTGTTTCCATAACTCGAACTTCTATAACTCGAATTTCTCTATATCTCGAACAAAAATTTTGTTCCCTGCCGATAGAAATATGGGAAAGTGCATTCTAGAAGTCGAATTTTTATTTTAAGAATGAATCTATTTTAGTGTTAGGGGAAGTCCCTTTTTCCAAATCGAATATTTAATTTTTTCTCTCTTATGTTGTTTGTTTGTGCAAATGTCAGTCTCTGGCAGCGTGGTTTAAAGTAAATAAAATAACTTCCAATGCTACACTTAACGATTATATTGAGCTTGACAATGAAATTTGTACATCAAGCTTTCCTACAGATGACGATATTATTGAGCACTATAGCTCTAAATAACTGAATCCTAAACTGAATTCTAAGCGCAACGGAAAGTGATAATGAGGGTTCGGTGGATGTCATTATTTATCAGCCTTCCAAGAATGAAGTAGAAGACTCATTCAAAATTCTGAATTTATATTTGCAAACGCATGATACTACAACTGATGATCACTATAACAGTTTGAATACAGTGGAATCTCTTTTTACTGAAAATAAGAAAAATTAAAGTCCCAAACCTTAATTTCTGAATATTTTACTTCACTATAACTTCTATGCTTTATTTGATTGCAAATAAAAAAATATTTTAAAATGTATTAAAAAAAAACAATTAAAAGATTCTCTAACTCGAAATCTCCATAAAATTGCGACTTCGAGTTATGGAAGTTTGACTGTATATATACCTCTATATATATATATGTTGCAATAATAAATTCATGAAAAATGTTTATACGAATACGTTTCTATAAGAATATCGTTGTTAATTTAAAGCTTCTGTGTGGCATATTTTAATTATTATTTAATAACGAATTTAATTTAAATATCCTAAAAACTTTTATCGATTAATAATTGAAAATTCTTATCTATAATAGTCGACCAATATCGAATGTACAATTAAACCAACGATAAACATCTGTCACAGACTATTCTATATAATGAGTGCAAAATCCGTTTTATAGAATTATATGATATCGAAATTGTATTCAATAAAAAAATTATTGAATATAATTAATATATAAATTAATGACACCAACGTCTAAAAATTTCTATATGAGTTTAATTAGAGTTAAACATGAGAAAGAACTTTTCTATTAAATAGAAATTTTATTATATTAATTAATTATGTTAATTTAATTTAGAGTGATATCAAAAGCCACAGAAGTACAATTATGATAGTTAATTGTATTTGTACAGCTGTGATTTATGTGTTCGTGCAATATTTGAAATTTGAACAATGCATACTATATGCGACGTTGGTCAAATGTGTTGGAAGGTTTGGTATGGCCCAACGATTATAAACCCCATAGTCGTGTATTTAGGTGAGAAATTTCATATAGCAAAAAAAAAAACTTTCAAAAATTTTAAGTAACATGAATGTAAGTACATAAGTACATAAACGAAAAAACTAAATTAACTAATATTTTTTTTTGTATATTGCAAAGATCGTTAATACGTAGCTTATCCAATTGATTTCATTAAAAAAAAATAATAATAATAAAAATTGGTCTTAAGAATATCTTATGACTTTTCGTATTTCGTGAAGGACAAAAAATTTTTGATTTTTGAGAAATTTGAGATTGAGAAATTTCACCTCGTGAACAAAATGTTCACTTGTTAAATAGTATTGTGTTAAAAAAAATATACAATTTTTTTATATTTTTTGTTAAAAATAATATTTCTTTAAGTTACTTCGCGATTAAATGATATTCATTATATTTTAGAATAAACAATACTATTCAATTAAATTCAGCAGCGAAATATTTTCTTCTGACCAAAACAATATTTCGTTAAAGGACTCCTTAACAACATTGTGGGGGTTTATATATATGTACTAAGAAAAAATTAATTAAAAAAATATATACTACAAATTCCTACAACTTTAGCTTCTAAAAATTTTACATTCTAATTCCAATTCATTAGAACCAGCAGATCGGAAACATTTAAAAATGGATAGCGCGTTATCATCATATTTATCGGTATTATCACGATTTCAAGCGAATTATCAATTTCGCTTTAAATATCAATTCTCTAAAAAAGCAGAGATTAAATATAAGTATGTCTTTATATTTACATATAAAGTAAATATTAAGTATTTACTTATTAAAAGTAAATTAAAAATTTATTGCAAAAAAGAACAAGACAAGAATTGTGTGTAGCTTTATTTTTTCAAATAAAAAAAAAAGTGATCATTGATAGCATTAGTAATAAATATGTATAATTAATTAATAAATCACAGTCGTAACTTAAGCCAGACTTAAGATAAGTAAAGAATGGTGTTAACTAATATCACATAACTTATTTGATGAAGAAGGAAGATTGTTTGGAGTCACTTTGAGTAGTTAAACATATTTTTATTAAAAATAAAAAGAAATACCAAGATTATGAATGTCCTACTAAACAAATGACAGAATGCTGTCATTGTCAAAAGAAGGTTAAAACCAACGTAATCACTCAGTGTCTTATTGTGACTAAACTAAAAAGAACAATTAAGTACCTCAAGAAGATAAAGTTACTCGAATTTTTTAGTTTATTTAATAAACCTAAAAGGATCGAGAAGAAAGAGAGAGAGATAGAAAGAGAGGGCGAGAGAAAAAGAGAAGAAGAGAGAAAGAGAGAGACAGATAGAAAAGAGAAGGAGAGAGACAGATAGAAAAGAGAAAGAGAGGAAGAAAAAATAATAAGATGAAAGGAAAGAGAGAATAAGATAAAGATAGAGAGAAAAAGAGAGGGAGAGAGAAAAATAAAGGGAGAGAAAAAAATAAAGGGAGGGAGAAAAGGAGAGGAAATAAGGAGAAAAAGAGAGGGAGAAAGAGAAAAAGAAGGAGAGAGAGAAAGAGAAAGAGAGGGAGAAAAAGAGAATAAGATGAAAGGAGAGAGAGAATAGAAGAGGTAGAGAAGAGATAGAGAAAAAGAGTGAGGAATAGAGGGATAAAAAGAAAGAGGGTGAGAAAGAGAAAATAAGAGAGGGGGAAGAGGAGAGAGAGCGACAAAGAGAGAAAGAGAGAGCATGAACATTACGCATATTCAAAATATGATGATTTTTTGTGAAAAGAAGTGCGAATAGACTGTTTACTGTTTGTACTATAAACATTACACTATATAAAAATATGAGAGAATTTCTCATTGCCATAATACCTTAATATTATGAAACGCTTAAGGTTTCTATAGAATGTATTATATCAAAATCATGATTTTAAAACAAGTATTAATAGGATTATAAAAAATTAATAAAAAAAAACATTAGGAAACAAACAAATTTGATATTTGTAAATAAAATAACTATCAGAAAGTAATAACTGAGCCATCGAAAGCTATATATTTCTAAACTCAATATATTCAAACCAATTAACGAAAAGATTAAATGTGCGTGTAATTTAATAAGAAAAATACAATTTCAAATTTTATTTGGGATATATAACAAATTTAACTGTGTAATTATTTTTTTATACATAATTATTATATATTCGGCAGTGAACATCACTGGGCTACTGTCGTTCATTTTGCAACAGGAATGGAATAACATAAGTTAGAATTGAGACTTAAGTTAATACTCTGCAATTTGATTTCAATTTATAAGTTTGTGAAATTTTGTTTGGTCTGGATTGGAAATAGCCGGTGTTTCAATCTAAAACACATTCATGAGAAACACAATTAAAAAAATTCTTATATATGTATATATATATATAGAAGACTAAAGAATGACTTAAGTTAACTTATTGACTTACGTTATTTAAGTGAGGAGATTGAGACTTAAGTTACTACTCTGCAATTTGTTCTTAATTTTAAAATTTGTGAAATTTTTTTGGTTCTGGATTGGAAATAGCCGGTGTTTCAATCTAAAACACATTCATGAGAAATACAATTAAAAAAATTCTTATATAGAAGACTAAAGATTGACTTAAGTTGACTTACTGACTTACGTTATTTAAGTGAAGCTTAAGACAAAAGTTACTACTCTGCAATTTGATCTCAATTTATAAATTTGTGAAATTTTGTTTGGTCTGGATTGGAAATAGCCGGTGTTTCAATCTAAAACACATTCATGAGAAATACAATTAAAAAAATTCTTATATATGTATATATATAGAAGACTAAAGAATGACTTAAGTTGACTTACTGACTTACTGACTTACGTTAATTAAGTGAGGATTGAGACTTAAGTTACTACTCTGAAATTCGATCGCAATGTTAAAATATAAAAAATTTTTTTTGGTCCAAATTGGAAATAGCCGGTATTTCAATCTAAAACACACGTTTATGAGAAATATAATTAAAAAAATTATTATATATACAGAAGACTGAAAAATGTGGAAATTGTTTTCAATTTATAATTTATGATAAATTATGACAAATAGTAATCATTTGTTTATTGTAAGGCTGGCTTACGATCTTAAAAAGAAAACATTTTTATAAGTAATCAGTTCAAACCCCCTGTGTGGTCCCTTAACTTGAATTTGATATTATGATTATAATTAAGTATTTTCAAATTATACACAATTATGAATTGAAATAATGCCTGTTTTATGTTTTATGTATTATGTCAGTTCTGTCCAAAGCCCGGCAAGCGGCTAATATTTGTGCGGCCCACGACATGGGTTTGCGACCCATTAAGCAAATTTTTTTTTGGTGTACTGGTAAAACTACATTATTTTATTTTTATCGTATATCAAATAAATTAATTTAGATTGATACATTTTTTTTTTGATTTGTAGAAAACAACTATAAACGTATGTCTGTTTCTGCGGCTCTCCAATCTGTACATTGATTGGTATTGGCTCGTGATTGCATCTAGTATGGACAGCCCTGTATTATGTGGTATGTTATTAATCATCATGCGTTTTAATTAACTTATAACTTTAATTCAGTCTGAGAAAAAATACTAGTGAGTAACGTTAGCAGGCTAAGTTATAATTATGTATATTAAATGTATTAAAGCAAAAAATATATCAGTAACATTTCAAAGGGTAACATATTAATTAAAAACTATCTTCTGGGCAAGAAGTTAGTTTTGGCTAATATTAGAGCTGAGGAAAACGAAATTGCACTCGCATTAATATATTAATATATATGTAAATAATAAAAAAAATGCGCTCATATCGTTTTGAGTAAAAAAAATATATGACCCCGATATATACATATATAATAGACTATATCTAATATTTACGTATGTTCAAGAAATATGTGTATTTATGAGAATATAATATATAATTTATATTCTTACATTGAATAATAATCCTATACATATAATGGCAGACTGCATCTAAATAAATTCGATCGCAATAACTTATCCGTGCTTATGTTTATAATTACAATTAATCGAATTGAATTAAAATTTTTATTATATTCTTCAACTATTATAACTATTATACTTAAAATTTATTTTATTGTTATTCTGAATATTACTTAATTTGTTTTTGTTTTAATTTTTATTTCTATTTGGAAAAATACAAACTGAGCTTTAATACTAATTACGCTATATTTTATATGCACTTAATCAGCATTTCACTTATTAATTAAAACGTTTTTATGTACGTTATATACGTGTTTTTAAAATTATGCTCAACTTTTTTGTAATTATGTTAAATCAGTCTAAGATAAATGTATCTTATAAATTACGTATTTAAAACTTTAACAAGCATTAAACTAATTGCACACAGAGTTAAAGATGCAAAAATTACGAATACGATGGCAGCAGTTATGATTTTAAAATCCATCTCAGAAATTTGATGATAAAGTCCTGCAAAAGTTATATTTATATAAATATATATAATATAATAATATAATTAATTTACTTTTAATTTACTTTTATAAAAACAAAACAAAAATTTCATTTAAATTATATACTAAACATGATCAAAATCAAAATCAAAATCGAAATCATAACAATGAATAGTTCACAATACATATTCGACATATTCGTTTAATGACTTTTTTAATTAAATAAATTATCTGACAGCATATAAAATTATATGTACAAAAATTTAAAAACAAATATAAATTTATAAACTAAAACAAAAAAAAAAAAATAGTTTTGCGTGCCATATTTTCTGTATGTATGCATCTAAATGGTTTCAAATATCGTATATTTAGTACATGTGTATAGCTACAATTTTATGGAATAATAGCAACTATTTTGTAAGCTCTTCAATATACAAAGGTGAAATGTTCTAAAGAATAAGCACAATAAATCAAAATTATTGACACGTAACACATATATAAAAACTAAATCACAATGTTATCTGACACTACATTAAAGTACAGAATGTATGGTATATAGTGTGACTTAAAAGCACTAAATATTATTTCTAATACATATGACTATATTGAGTTCTGGTGAATAATCTATTCAGTATTCAGTATTAAATTCACTTTTTAGATATTAGTATCCCACCACTCGCACCGCTAACAAATCTAAATAGATAGACACTGCATATGGTATATAGTGTGACTTAAAAGCACTAAATATTATTTCTAATACACATAACTACATTGAGTTCTGGTGAATAATCTGTTCAGTATTCAGTATTAAATTCACTTTTTAGATATTAATATCCCACCACTCGCACTGCTAACAAATCTAAATAGATAGACACTGCATATGATATATAGTGTGACTTAAAAGCACTAAATATTATTTCTAATACACATAACTACATTGAGTTCTGGTGAATAATCTGTTCAGTATTGAGTATTAAATTCACTTTTTATATATTAATATCCCACCACTCGCAATGCTAACAAATCTAAATAGATAAATAGAATAGATAGCTAAAAGAAACGTAGATAGATGATGAATACACTTGTCAGACCTTAAGACAAGTCTTGTTCCAAAGACATTAGTCAAATAAAGCGAAACTCAGTATTATTACAATATTGTTACTGACACTGTACTGTTACTGTGTGTTAGAAAGACATACAAAACTTGACCTAAGCCATCGTAACTAGTAGAAGATTAAAAATTGTTGAGGCTCTTCCCTTACCTTATACGGCGTTTATATTGTGTGATTAGATTAAAAACAAAAAACGAGATTAAATGCTTTATTTACAGAAATTTATCAAACACACCAGACAAAATGTATAATGTAAATGTAACTAATATATACTCATATATATATATATATATATATTTATATATATCACAATGAGCCATTATTCTTGTTTAAATTGAGGTTTTGGTGTGGAAAGTTTCTCTTTTCCAACTATACAATAACTACACTCTTACTTTTAATTATTAAGTCGTGCAGCTAAATGGGTACGAGTTGGTTAGCGAGAGTGGAACAATATGATCTATCATTACCTAAACGCCACTCACAGAAAGGTACCACGCTGCACCTACAACGAGTATATTTTACAAAGTCTATGTATAAAATATACTCGTTCCTATACAATTGAGAGACAAATTCTTCTTAATTAGCTAAGAAAGTAGTTTTGATTTCACATTCCTCGTAACAGTGGTTAGAAGAATGGTTATGTTAGGACCAGCCGAAAGCAGTATCTGGTTAATTCTTATAATGAAAATATTGCTGAGTGTGTTGAAAAATAGGATATGGGGCACTTAACAGCTAAAGCCTGAATATAGACACAACAGATGTTATGGTGTCTTTTCTTCGACCGTGACATGTATAGACATATACTGTGGGAGGTAATACAGGGCAAGCCGAGCTTGGCTTTATGCCGTCATATATTCCAGTGCCCCGTTAGAATATATATTTTTCTATATACTTCTTAATCGCATCTGTATACCAAATTGGAGGTTCTAGTATTTTTAGAAACAAGTATTATAGTTATAAAAATGCAGCGCAACCAAACTATATCTATATCTATCTATATCTAATCTAGTTTTATAAGGTACTAGACCTAACTAATATAATTCTTCTATTTTTATATTTTTGATCAATTTTAACACACCTGGAGACTTGTTGTTCCAAAATTTATATAGAAGCATAACTATACCATCTAAATAGTGTGGTATTTGTTTATATTAGGAAAAAAAATTTTTAACCAAAAAAATGGGTATCAAATCTTCTTTTAGATAGCACACATATATGCATATTTCAACTAATATTCATTAATTTTTAGATTTTATTTATTTATTTTAAGTTCTTTTCTTACTAAACACCAAACCGTTTATTAAAATTAATATTTTAATTTTTAATTACATTAATCTTAGTTTTGTGTCCAGATCTCCAGTCACTTATTTAACCCAACAAACTCAACGATCTAGTGCTCCGAGACTGGAGTTCTATTACCATCATATGCCCATGATGTAACCAATCATTTCTGTGGCTACAGGCCTATGCCCTCATTAATATACATATATATATAACAGAATGTAGCCGCAGATCGTAATGATCAGTCATAAAGAAGGAATATCTGAAAGCAGCGTGAATTCAGTAAACCAAGGAAGAAATATATCGATTTCAAACAGCGTTTAATGCGTATAGCGAAGAGTGACGACGTGCGAATCGACCCCTTCCCGAAAAGAAAGGGAGGAGTGAATCGACTTCATTTGTTGCATGTTAAATAAAATATATCGCTACTAAAGGTAATTCAGGTTTTGGGGTTTGTGGCGTTATACGATTAATAAATCACATATGAAGCTTAAGCGTTCGTATAAAAAAAATATTAGGGTAACCTAACTTAACTCTAAGACATAGTTTTACAATATTTATATGTACTACAAAAATATGAAATAATATATTTTTTAAAAAAACAAAGATAAAGCCATTGACTAATTTCTAACTCAAGAACCTTTGCTATGTTAGTGAAAACTAAGCGCAATTTAAGCTATTATTTCTAATTTCGTTAATATGATCATGCTGCATTAAAGTTGGGACCGCATATTTGGAAAAGTACAACATATTAATTAGCGCTTCGAGCTTAGCTAAAAGCCAGACTGAAAACGATAAATTAGTTTAAGCAAAATTTCTTGACGTCAAAGCGAAAAGCTAACATATATTTTACATTAACATATGATTTCTGTATAGCACTACTTGATGATCTTTAAGCTAAATATCGGAAACCGTGGATTTAATATGACTGTGTTTTTTCTTCAGTAATAAATACCACCCACCTGGTGTTGACGTGTTTTCTTGTTCTGGTGGCAAATAATATGTTGTGTCATCATCTTCAAAATACTACACAAATAATATTAAAAAATTTAACCTATATAATTTAAATAATTCACAAAAAAAAAATGTTCAAATAACTTAAAACAAATAAACAAAAAATTATTTGGTATATATAATATATTTTAAAATCCAATAAACCAATTAAAGTCTGCATTTCTTATAATTAAATTTTATTTACCGAATACTCGTAAAGATGAATGAATAAGGATGTGAGAATATAATAAATTTTATTATATTTTATAAGTCAAAATCATATACAAACAAACATAAACATATCAAGGACCGTCTGAATAAAGATATGAGAGGCTTAAGGGTTTTTGAATATATTCATATATCTTAAAATTAATTATCCATCAACTATATATGGGTTTATATCAGACAGAAATGGTTGGTAACGGAACCCACCTCCATTCACTAAACACTACCATCTGTGGCTACAAAACGATGAAAGGAGTTGGGACGGGAGTATATGGAAGGAATCTCAGTTTTTCAGGCCGAAGTACACGTAATTGAACTATGTCTAAGGGAATATAAAGAGAAACCCATCACGGGGAAAAACATATATATCTTTTCTGACAGTAAATCAGCGCTCCTAGCACTACACTCACCCCGAGGAACCTCAAAACTAGTGTGGGAATGCCTTAAATTCTCAAAAACCTTGCTGTAAGGAACAGGGTTCATTTAATATGGATCCCAATCCTTTTATAAACTAATCTAATATATGGGTTATGTAGAAGAACGGTAACGGTAAAAGATACCGCCACGAAAGTAGAAGATAAACTAAATCGTATAACTAAATCGTTATTAGTTAATATAACTATCGTTAAATGTTAATCAATATAGTTATAACTAAACTAAATAGCTCGCACTCATCAAAGTTCAAACTAGAAATCTCAAACATGAAAAATATCTCTAATTTATATAGAGATATGGATGTAGAGTAATTATCTAACATTTTTACAGTTGTGTTAGTAGGCACTTCATCTCCACAAGTCATACAAACAGCTGTTAATTTCAGAGTAATCTTGCCACTCTGGCAAAATAACTAGAGTGTTATAAATTAATCCCGAGCGTTATACATTTCGCTCAAGATTTATTAATCAAAAATGAAAATTGCACTAAAAGTGAATCTTGATTGAAAAAGTAATCCTTAATTTACCAATCGTAAATGGCATAAGCAAATATTTGATATTCAGAACAAAATCTGGAGAACTCCGAAAATTACTCTTTGCTTAAAAATTACTTTGTTTAACACCGATGTTAAAGTTGCACTTTTATATTATATATACGCTTATAGCGATTTGTTAATCGAAGTCTTCGTTACGTTTTTGAAATATTTTAATACTATACCAAACACAAAATTAAAATTTAGACGTAGGCAGCCATTATTTATCAAAGAAATAATGATTCAAAAATTTAAATTGTTTAGTTACTTGCTACGCAGTTCTACTAAAGATGTTAATAACAATTCTCCAGAGAGCAAAAAACTCAAAACCCGAGCATACATTCATCAAATTAAAGAGACAAATTGAAACAGAGCTACGATTTCATGAAAAAACTGGAATGAAGTTAAGCGATTGGTTTCTGATAGAATTTAGTAGATATTATTTATTACGGTTTCATGTTCCTAAAACCTGTTCTTGTTCAATATATTATATATTACAGTTTCATTATCCTTAAATCTATTCTTGTTCAATATATTATATATTACGGTTTCATGTTCCTAAAACCTATTCTTGTTCAATATATTATATATCACGGTTTCATGTTCCTAAAACCTATTCTTGTTCAATATATTATATATTACGGTTTCATGTTTCTAAAACCTATTCTTGTTCAATATATTATATATCACGGTTTCATGTTCCTAAAACCTATTCTTGTTCAATATATTATATATTACGGTTTCATGTTTCTAAAACCTATTCTTGTTCAATATATTATATATCACGGTTTCATGTTCCTAAAACCTGTTCTTATTCAATATAATCAATATTATATATTGCAAATTAAGTTTATATGTGATTAGAAAACAAGGAGACAAATAAAAATCATAATATATATGTTATTTACTTTCATATTATCCTTGATATGTTTATGTTTTTTGATAAATAAAATAATTTTTTATAATTATGAGTTTTTAATTTTTTAAAGACATACATGTGAATTATGATATTATATCTTTTTAAAACGTTATTTTCTTGTATGCATGCCATTTTAAAATAAAATACATTTTTATATATGTTCTTTTTATATATATATGTAACGATTAATTTTACCAAATACGTCTATAAAATAATTACTATAGTTTAAATCACTTTTAAAATAAATTTACCGACTTTTTTGTGTTTATTTAACTAAATTAATTCTTTCTAAATATATAGAGTAACTGTAATTGACGCCTATATTTGAGAAACAATACAACAACATTATGAAACAAACCCCAACTTTTTTTAAATAACTAAATTTAAATATTCTTCAGCTTTAACGCATTACATACAATTTTTACTTTAAGCTAACATATATTTTAATATTAACCTAACCAAAAACATACTCAAAATAATATATATATATATATATATATATATATATATAAATTAAAGATTTCCACTATATATTTAATATGTAGTTTAGTACAATTGCTGCAAAAATTACGTTAAATTCCAAATTATGTGATTATTTAGATTAATATAAATTTAGTATATAATTTTAATTTATTACCTAATTTTTTTGTTTTTATATTATTATTATCATATTAACTATTTTATATATAATCATACTTATTTATATTAAGTACTTCTAATAAACAAGCAAATCTCTGAGTACGACTTTTACGATCATTTACAACAAAAAAAAAATCAATTTCCAATTAAGTATTTTTTTATATAAATAAAAACTATATAAAAAAATTCATATAACAACTTTAAAATTTAGCACCCATACCCTACTACTTAATTTATATTTAATATAATATAATGTTTAGCATACTTATATACACTGTTATACATAATGTAATAACAGTATATGTAGGTACAGAGACAACGATATTGTGATAAGTTATTAAATTATTTATATTTTTAAGATTAACCTATTTTCTTTCTTAACAATTAAAAATATATAAAATTAAAAATTTTAATAAAAATATATAAAAAATATATTAATATCTTATTAGGTTTATTTATTAGACCTAAATAGCCAAGGGAGGGATCAAACACCTCACGAAATGAAACAAAAGACTATATTTATAAAGTAGTTCAAAAGCCCCTCTAGAAGTACATATCTGGCTGCGGGCACTTGTTTATATCTGAGCATAAACACGACATACGCGGGATTCCACGTAGATCGCGCACATAGGTCCGTTGCGTAGATATATTATATTAATAAAAAAGTGCAATATAGACGATAAAATAAAGAGGATAACGTAGATATAGTTTTAGTAACATTAATTTATGTTAGATCGTGCACCTGATGATGACTCTCAAGGAGAGTCGAAATATAGAATATAATGAAAAATATATAACAACCATAAATCGATATGATAAATAAATTCAAAAAATGTTATAATTAATAATATAATTGTATATAACATAATTTGAAAATATGCAGTATAGTCATGGACTTTTCACACTACGAATTTTGTGGTCTGAAACTAGTGTAGACCATTAAAACTATTGTATGGAACTAGGAGGAGTTACCTTTTTTGTACCATAGGTTGATGGTGACATACATTGGTGTTTACACCATTATTGTGTATAAAAAATGTTTCTTAAAATAGATGCATATGTTTCTTATTTAGGGTTTTTACCTATACCTAAATATATAATGCTTAATTAGTACAAATAGTATAAACTTTTAATTGAGATACATTCAGTAAAAAACAATCTAGTACATTGATGATAAGGTAATCCATGATAAGGTAAGCTTAAGGTAACCATATCGAAAACTCGGTATATATTAAAAAAAATTTGAAATATTTTCAAACACTTTTCTCTATTGGTTCGATAAAATTGAATCTTAAATAAAAAAACTACAGTGTCCTACAAAATTGCAGATTAATTTGGTCACCCTGTATCATAATGTTACTATATTATCATACATATTCGTGATACTTATAATGTTAATAATTATAATTATAATTATTTGAAGTTATCAAACATATATGTATACTACTAAATAAACATACTATATACATAAATAACATTGTTAGTGCATTTATTCAAATAAAAAAAAAATTATTTTACAAAATTAAATAAATAAATACCAATAAACGATTATAAGCGAATTATTGAAAATATAGAAAAAGAAAATAAAATTAAAAGAAAAAAAATATAAATATAAATATAAAAGGATTAAAGATAAGTTAAAATCGATAGAAATAATATATGAGGAGGGGAATAGGGAAGTTCACACAACACAAAAAAAAAAAGAAATTACAAAAAAAATTAATTAATTTTTTAAAATTAAAAATTGTTATAAAAATGAAATAAAATTATAAATTGTTTCTTTTCAAAGAAGCGCCATCATCAACAATAAATTTAAAATTAATATAAAAATAAAAAAAAGATAAAATTGTAAATAGTGTAATATTTAAAAATTAGTGACTTATAATTAGTGAATTATAATTATTTTAATATAAGTAATTAATTAAAAAAAAATTTTTTTTTTGTAATACCCAAAAAAAAGTTTATTTTAATATTCTAAATTGGCAAATCCCTTAAGTGTCAATTTATAAATTATATTTATTAAATTTATAATTTATTATTATTAAATTTATTTTTTTTAATACCTCAATTTCAAAATTTAATTTTTAATTTAATTGATTTAATAATTAATTGTTGTCTAATTTAACTGTTAGACACTACAGTTAGATTATTAGCTAATTTCAGCTTATTTAATTTATAACAAATAAAAACAAACATATGTTTTAATTTGTTATAAATATTTTATTAAATTAATTAATTATTTAATTTATATCAAATAAAAACAAACATATATTTTAATTTATTATAAATTAAATAAGACCACATTAGCCAATAGAAAAACTTATTTCAATTTCTATAATTAAAATTTATTTGCTTTAATAACTGCAATAATTTAAGGATTAAAATCCATATTATTTACAATATAAGTTCTTTCTCTTTTCCTCTCTTTACTGTTCCACTTTTGTTCTAATTACAAGATATAGTTGTTATATGAAATTTTCTTTATCAAAGCAAATCATAAATTTTTTTGGATGAATATAAATTTACGTTGGAACAATATTTATCTAGGACAATACCGACTTACGATAGTGTAACGAACGACAGCGCCAATATAAAGACTGTATAGCACTCCAACATCCCTCCAAGAAAATAACGAAATTTATATATTAATTAAATTTTTTTTAACTAACTACTTCTTATAACTGCTTAAAAATTGTATTTTTCACGTATTGCCTAAATTCACTTGTATTAAATGTACTTAAATTTATGATGTGGCCATGAATGTAATTAGTTTTTAAAACTATTTTTTTTTTAAATATATAATACACTTTAGTTTGTAAATTTAAAAATACCTTTTTAGCTGGCAATGGCGGTACTTCAAGATGATAATTGTCCATACAAAAATCACGCAATAATGCAATACCTTCTGCACGATTTTTTCCATAGCGATTTTCCCAGGCATCAAGCAAACGATTATAATATCGTGCACCTTCGGTATACTTGAGATATTTATAGGTGTCACAAGTAGGAAATATACGCTCCAGTGGGGAACAACGTGCGAACTCATCTTCTGCAACAATTAAACAGCGTACATCATCTGGCGTAAGATTATCAAGTATTGCATCAATGTACTATGGAATTAAAAAATTAAAAAAGTTTAAAAAATTTCATATAAAAAAAAATTTATTTCAAATAATAATAGCTCTATAAATAAAATATAATTTAAGATAATAAATTATAATATATAATTATAATAATAATAAATATAAAAACAGGGCAATTCTGGCAACGAACTTTCAGCTCACCGTAGTCAAAAAGAACGATAGAAAGATCGTTTAAAAGATCTTTCGTATTCTGGCAGCAGTCTTTTGCCAAGATGAAAGCTCTTTTCGATCTTTTAAAAGACTAAATAAAAGAACTGCTATTGATTAGATTTCTCGATTGTTATCTAAGATTTTGTTTGTGTTTTTTTGTGTATAAACTTTTGTTTATGTAAAATAAAATAAGTAAAAATTATAATAAAAATTAAAAATAAATCAAAATTTGTAAAAGTATAACAATTATTTCTAACTGTATTGATATACTTTATACTGTTTTTATAAAAAATTTTAAATTTTATATTTTATTATATTTAATATTATATTTATTAATATTATATTTAATAGAAAATAATATATCTCGTAAAAAGGTTTTTGAAAAGTAGTACTACAACAACAAAAATTATTTTTTTTTATTATATTAATTAATTGAATTTTTGGGTGACCATACACCTATTTCGAGTATTGCCAATTACCCATCATCAAGGTCTTGAAATTATTTCTAATATATAATTATTCGTAAATAATTTTATTTATTTTTTTTCGAGACTGCAAGTACCAAAGGTCCTAGATTAGATTCTATACATAAAAAAGAATATATGAATCAGTTGGCTATGTCAGCGTTCGACTCTGAGCTTCAAATTTGGCAGGGCAAGAGTTCGATCCTTGGTATTTGCAGTCTCAAAAAATTATTTACGATTAAATAAATACAACGAATCATTAATATATAATATATATATATTATTTATATATTTAAAATTTAATAATTAATTTATTCATTTCGTTATTTATTTATTATATATTATTATGCATATTATTTATTATGTATTATATAATATATATAATAATATATAAAAAATAAATAAATTTATTATATATTATTATATATATTATATATTATGTATTATATAATATATATATTATATATAACAATATATAATAAATAAATAAATTAATGTAATATATATATATATATCTATATATATATATATATATCATATATATCATAAATTTAATAATTAAAATAAACATAAGTTTAGGCATAATCTAATTACAAATAAAATTATATTAATTGCATACAAATTGTACGCACACATCATAATTGACAAAGAAATAATGCGTACACATTCCCTTAAAACAAAAACAAAAAAAGAAATCCATACACATTAGAGTACTGCACGCGCGCATTTGATTTCAGTTTCAAAGCATTCTATTGTGTTTAGAATGGTAGCATACTCTCACTCTCAACGAACAAATACGAATGTATAGGCATAAAAACAAAATGGAATAGAATAAATATTTGTTTCGTTTGTTTAGAGTACTCTAACTCTAAACATTCTAAAAGTAGTTGAAGTAGTTGGGAGTACTCTAAGCATTTGATTTTCAGTTCATACAAAAATTATGTGTTTTTAAATAGTAAGACCCAAATTTATTTATTTAAGTTTTTTTATTAATTAAATATTATTTAAAATGTTGATTGATAATAGTAATTTGTTGATTACATATATAATATGACTTAATATATTAATTAAATATAAAAAAAATTTTGAACAAAAATTTATTTAAAAAAATTATAATAAGTTTTTTTACAGTTTTTACAGTTCACAAATTTAATTTAATATGCAAATTAAATGTTGAGCATCGTCTGACTTAATTCCTCTTTTTCAAGATTGTTGTGTAAAACATGATTTGATTGATAGATCTTTGATTAGATGAAATCAATGTTCTTTTTTCTGATATTAAGTTCCGAGCAACTGAAAAAACCCTTTCCGAAGATGCACTACTTGCTGGTGTTGCAAATAATTTACAAGAAACTTTGTAAAGTAGGAATTCTGAAGGAATTCTTAAGAAATTTCTAAAAATCTCTCTTGTCATAAATAGATATTTTTACCATATCATGCATAAAATTATTTTCCAGGAAAAGGTAAATATGTGAAGCAATTTATTTTGTTACATCATAAAAAACTATCGACAAAGAAGGAAATTCTGCGCAAACCGTTTTTTTAAGTTAACCTTTTGCATTAGATCTACCTGTTTAAACAACTTTTGCATTGAAAATAATAGAAAATTAAACCTAATTTACGTACTTTGTTGTTGCAATTATTGCAAATCTCTACGCACATCCAACTTTCTTTACTTTTGCGCAGGCAACCAAACGCACACAAAATATATAAAATATTTCTTTGCAAAAATAGAATTATTTGAAATACTCTAAAAGTGATTGAAATACTCTAAAAGTGATTGAAATACTCTAAAATATTTGTTTATTTGATTTTAAAATTCAAAACAAACGATTATAGAGAACAAATCAACCCCCATTCCATTGAAACGAATGCGGCGGAAACGAATTCTATCGGACCGTTTCTGTTATTCGTTCGTATTCGCTTTAGAAATAATTTGTAAATATGGTACACATTTGAAAATAAAACGAATGACCGCAAAAACGAATGTTTTGATGCAGCACTTTAGTACATACATCTTGTGCTGCTTTCCATCACATTCATATTAAAATTTAATTGTTTACTTGATGCAGTAGCGATTAGCAGCTGTTTTTGATTTCACCACGAAAGAAATAGAACAAAACAGCTTGCTACCACGAATTACATATGATAAAACTTTTTTTGAAAGACTTTGTGCCAGAATAACTAAAATCGATCTTGCGGTGGATCTTACGCAAGAGTTTTAACGCTCTTTGCCAGAATTGCTCTGTGAGTTTAGATTAACTATATATTTTTCAAAGAACTCATAAATATTTAAATGATCTTGCCTAATATTATTGTGCCAACTACTAATAGAAAATTACCGTGGGGGATATTTGAATGATCTTGAGTAATGTCTATGTGGGAATTTACGTTCACACATTTATATTTTATTCACGTTTACTTTCAGAACCACATACTCTGTTAAAAAATGTACTCCTTTTACAATATGTGTTTTATATGTCCACATGTAAGGAATGGAAGTATGCCTCATATATTATGTCTTATATAAAATAATGTATTTTATATAAAAAGAAATGTTATACTTAATAAAAAAAAAGTTTAATAAAAAACTTACATCTTCTCTATCCTCAGTAGCTCTTCGGGTGAACACATTATGTTTGATTTTTTCTTCGCGTGATAAATAATTAATGTACATGCGTTTATCATAACAAATTGATGTCATTGGAAGCTCCATTTCGAGAGCAATCTCTTTCTGCTTGTCTGCGGAAAGCCTTGGTGGTACCTAATATTATAAGTTTATTAATATACAATTTTAATTATTTGATTTTTTTAATTATACAATTATTTCAAATTCTACTTTATATATTTTATACGATCAGTGACTTGACTTACATGAAATAGGGCTGTATTAAGCACACCTTGAACTAGTGGAGCCTTTACATGTGTATCTAATGGTAATTCTGAATGCAATGATGGAGAAATGTTGACCTCCAATAGCCATGGTACAAGTTCAGAGTCTAACAATACATCAAAACCAAATAATTCAAAACAACTATATTTTGACTCCACATTCATTTTATGGACGTTATTCATCGAATTTTCGGCAGATATAAGAGTACGCAAAACTAGACTGCGTAAAGCTTCCCAAAGAAAATCAGTACGTATGCCACGAGAAGCCAAATAAGACCACAAAGATTTTAGTGTCCACTTGTGTCCAACACAAGCGTTAAAATCATCGTTCCGAGAATAATTAGAAGAAAACTTATTAATACTGTAGTTGGTCAAATGCATACAGCGATCATTCAATGTATCCGATTTAACACTGTATTTGACTGCAAAAGTTGAATTAATATATTAAGTATTATTAATATTAATAATATTAAATAAAAAACTATTTGATTTTTAAAAGCAGTTAATTACTAACCTGCTGCGAAACGTGCTAATCCATTTTGATGCATATAAACACGAAGCGGATTGATTGATGTTACCAATACGTATAAACGCAAATCAAATTTATTCCCACTTATGAGCAAGGGCCGTTCAATGTACCTGAAAAATTAAATTATCAATTTAATTATTTTTAAAAGTAATTCAAATAGAGCAACTGATTTAGAAAAATAAAGTCAATAAATCATTATCATGGGCCTTTCATAGAACTAAAAATAAAGCAATAACGTATGGCTTTAAGGTTTTGGTACTACATATCCATAAATTTAAACCTACTAAATCTATCATATTATGGTCGTGTACGCGTTAGGCTAAGTTGCGTTCTAAATGAGGGAAATTCTTAGTTGTGCCGATAATGTAGTAATGTGTCGATACGTGTTGATAAATTGCTAAATGTGTGCAGTGCAAAAAATCTCAAAAAATCTCCCATTTGGTTTAGCATCAACTTAGCCTAACTCGCACACGTCCTAAATCTTTCATATTATGGTCGTGTACGCGTTAGGCTAAGTTGCGTTCTAAATGAGGGAAATTCTTAGTTGTGCCGATAATGTAGCGATGTATCGATACGTGTTGATAAATGGCTAAATGTGTGCAGTGCAAAAAATCCCTAAAAATCTCCCATTTGGTTTAGCATTAACTTAGCCTAACTCGCACACGTCCTATTATTAAGAGGCTAAATATACTCAAAAATTATAGAAAAGTTTTACTGTTAAATGTTTAAGGTTATAACTGAACATACTCACACTATGAGTTGGAAACTTTACTTTCATTTATCATAAATTTTTACCAATAACATATGTTTATTTATGAATATCTAGAGTATAGTTCAGTGTATTTGATCTTTTTTTCTAGCTTTGAAAAATGCCTCGTAAAACTGATCTCGCAGACTACCATGTTTGATCTACAAATGCCACGGAATAAAAAACTAATGAGATTCTGTATAAAATTCAGATAGAATTCAAACGGATATTATTAGTAACTCATAAATCTATAAATATAAAATAAGACTCGAACGTAAGAGAATGTTTCACATATTAAAAAAAACTATTAAAGCTCAATCTTTTATAGTTTTTAGATAATTAAAAATCGACATATATACACTCTGTTAAAGTAGACTGAAATTTTTACAACTGTTAAGGAAAATTTTAAATTAAGATAATACAGATAATATTGTATTGAAATTGTCATGTAAACAGTTATACTGTTTTTTATAACTATTTTAAATATATATACATTTTCTGGACGAAGAGGAGTTTGAAGTATATGAGGAATCCAAGAGTGCACTTTTAATCATAGAATCATATTTTATATTAACATCAGAAATCTAAAAAATTAGAATTTCGAATATGTAACTACTTATAACATAAAGTATATAAAGTGTATGAGAATTATAAATTCAAAAACTTCTGTACGTAAAAAAAAATACTGATTTATACAACTGTTTCAAATATATATACCATACATTTTCAGAACGAACATAAGTTTGTTGTGCAAGAGGAACCGAGGAATGCCCTATTATATATCATATTTTATATTAACATTAGAAATCTAAATAATTATAAATTAGAATATGTAAAGTTCTGTTAACGAAAAGTATATAAAGTGTATGAGAATTATAAATTTAAAAATTCTGTACGTAAAAAAAAACCAAAATCTTGAATTTTAATAATCTTTTATTATTATATGAAATAAAAAAAATTTGGGAAAAATTTTGTTCATTAAAAGATGATATATTTTCGATCTAATAATCTACTGAAAAATAAGTTCCTTTTAATACTTGACTTACAAGGGGCATACTCATTGTTACAAAAATTAGATTAAGAGCATATTTTTATTTACTCACTTTTGGACAATCAAAGCTTTACGTTTTGGTATCTGAGACCATTTATTAATAACGCGTATACCGGTACCACGGGCACTTGCTGGCGGTTTAATAATCCACTTTACATTTTTATTTGAGCATTTCATCCAATTCTTTCGCAACAGATTTATATCATGCGGTATTATAAATGTTCTAATAGGGTAAAAAAATAAATTTAATATACAACAAAATAAAAAAAAAAAATTTTTAATTACTTTGGCATAAAACCAAAATCCTTTTTTCCATGGCGTTGCATTTGTTTTTGAAGATTTTTCCAACATGAGTCTTTACGACCAATTTTGAAAGAACCAGGTAAATGATTAATTTTTTGATGAGGACGAACTGTCTTAAAACATGGGGATTTCATGTGTTTTCCCCAAACACCCATCCAATCATTTGTTTCTATAAAAATGTTACATATGTAAGGAAGAAAGAAAACGAATAGAAAATCATCGCATAGAAACTTACTCTTAAGCAGACGCATTCCACTATTATTTAGAATACTACGAACTACTTTGGGCATAACATTTGTAACACGCCATTTTAGAACTCGAAACAAATCGTACGGTATAGTTGGACCCTTACTTTTACTATTTGAAAATGATAGATACGGTGGCACATTTGGAAATAAGCTGGGCACAAGCAGAGAATCTGGATTATCAAGATCCTCTTCTGATTCAGAGGGTTTGATAAAAGTATGATGGGCTTGTTTATAGGTTTGTGATAATTTACATATATAAGTACGATATGCATCTTCCGAATCTGAACCGCTTTCTGTGTCGTCCAAAGCGGATACTAAAATATTTAATATAGTAAATATAGAAAATTTTATACTCATATTATGAACATTTATTTACAATTATCCATATCATCATCATCATCACTACCGTCCGTCTCAGGAGTATCACCATCGACATTTTTATCGCCAAGTGCGCCAGTGCGTTTTGTGTCAACGAGCTCAACTACTATATCACTCTTTTCATTAACGTAAGCTGTTTTAATTTGTTTCTTATACTGTTCAGAGGGACTGCAGGTTTGTTCTACAATTACAGCACTATCACGACCACCTCTAAGACGTGTACGTCTTGATTTATCTCCACGTGCTGTTAACGGAACACGAGATAAATTTGGACTTTGTCTGTTGTAGAGTAACACACGATGTGCTGGTGAATTTTTACGTACTGATGAGTTGCCTGTAATGAATATGGTTATATAAAAAAAATATATATATATATATTATTAATAAAAATATTAATACTAAAATTTGTAAATATTTTGAAACTAAAATCGTACTCACTTCTAACTTTAACAGCACCGGTTGATAGTTTTTCTAAACCTTTTTCTATATCAATCGTTTCGCTGGGTGGAGAAAACTTTTGTTCCGGTGAACAATTATTATTTTTTGAGTTTAATTTCAACTGGTCATGACTGCTAATAGTGTTCTTTATATTTTTATTTGCATTTTTATCCAAAACAGTACGGGAGCTCTTTTTGGACTTAGTGTTCATAGAAACATTGTTTGATTGATACTCATACCCTGCATCAATTTTTATATTGGTATTACTGATAGATTTGATAGATTTAGTTTCTTTTATTTCATCCATGCATTTTGGATATAAATCCGGGACATCATATTCATAGACATCATTATTATTACCTTTTTCCGTAAGTATCTGAGACTTACTGAAATTATGTTCAGATCCTTGGTTGTCATTCAATAACACATCATTTTCGTAGACATATGGTATATCTGTGAAATTTATTATTTCGTGGTTTTGTGCCGAACTCATTGTAGATGGTTCAATCAAAATATCCGTTGAGTTGTTGAAAGGTTCAGGCTGATTATGATAATGGCTAGCGTAGTATTGGTAATGCTGATCTAACTTATTTTCTGATGTAAGATTTCTGTTTTTAATAAATAAGAAAACATAAAATTCATCGATTGAAGATACTTTTCTTTTCAAACTTCAAATCAAAATTGATTTGATTTATTAAACATTTAAAGACACATTAACAATCAAAATACGGTGTGTTTAATGACAATAGTGAGAATAGTTTATTTTTGTAGCGAAGTTTTGTAATATATTTCAAAGCAAAATTTGGAGTATACCATGGGAGTATACCATTCATATATCATTAGTTCCTTAATAATTCCCTTTATTTAATATTATATATCATGTGGATGGTTTGTGTTCAAAAATATATAAATTTCAATATTTGTTCATAAAATCAAAAAATAAAGTTATATCGTACTCTCGATTCAATTAAAGTAACTGGCTACAGAAGCCAGAAATGTTCAAAACAAAGTAGAACTTCAGTGAGAGTGCTCATCCACTTTATCGAGCGACTGTAGCTAGTGGCTGTAGCTAGCGACTGTAGCTAGTGACTGTAGCTAGCGACAGTAGCTAGCTACAGTACCTAGCGACTGTAGCTAGCGACAGTAGCTAGCGACTGTAGCTAGCGACTGTAGCTAGCGACTGTAGCTAGTGACTGTAGCTAGTGACTGTAGCTAGCGACAGTAGTTAGCGACTGTAGCTAGTGACTGTAGCTAGCGACTGTATGCGTTTGTTAAAAAATAAATGTGTATGGAAAAATCTTGCCAGTGTAAACGGAGTGTATACAATTTTTGAAGATGTATTTCGAGCCACTAAAGAAAAAATTTCGTTATGAGCAATTAAAACTAACAAGAACTGATTATTCTTATCATAGACAAATATCAACAACAACAATAAATACTGTATCTATCCAATTAACCAAACTATAGCTTAATGCTCTTCGGTTTGTAGTTGTATGTATGTATGTATGTATATATGTTTGTATGTTGTAGGTATATATGTATCTATGTATGTGTTTATCTAAATATGTATGAATATTGTACGTATTTACTTATTTGCATATATATACAATGTATGTACATTTTTAATTGTGTATGTATAGTTTCCCAGTTAAATAAATACTTATTATCTCAAATATTTATATTAAGACTTAAGACCACGTATTAAACCAAAAGAATGCAACAATGGAACATAACCCCGTTTTAAATAGATCGATAACCCTTCCGCACCTAGTTGTTATAAGAAATACAATAGGACTTTGCCCTCTGTCTATTTCCTCATGGTTGAGACCGACATTAGTTGTAATATTTGGTTTATGAAATGTTGAAGAATTGTTTATATAACTATTTTGAATTGTTCGAAAAGTAATTTCATTTTTTCCCGGACAGAACGTTTTAATGTATTTTTGCACCCAATTTTAAATTTAAAACAATCCATTGATATTACATATTTTAAGAGCTAACACTCCGATAAAAAGGTTAGTTAGGTGAAAAGATTATTTTATTAAGGTCAGTAATTATTTCTCTTATCAAATATAAAAAGTCGAAAGCATCATTCTCAATAAATGTATTTTACTTTATTATCCAGACGGTTAAACTTCTGTTCAGGTAGATATATAGTGACAGAACCTCAAGGCCAATTTAAATTTAAGACAATCCATTGAGAATCCATCGAAAGCATCATTCTCAACAAATGTATTTTACTTTATTATCCAGACGGTTAAACTTCTGTTCAGGTAGATATATAGTGACAGAACCTCAAGACCCAGCAATTTTAAATTTAAGACAATCCATTGATATTATTTTATTAAGGACAATAATTTTTATTTTTCTTATCAAATATAAAAAGTCGAAAGCAGCCTTCTCAACAAATGTATTTTACTTTATTATCCAAACGGATACAATGTTGTTCAGGCAGATATATAACGACAGAACCTTAAGGCCTAAAGTGATTTACAAGATTTCATTTTAGCAATTTTGATGCCTAGAAAGCCAGTTAAGGAAGATATCTGATGCAATTTATTTAATAATAATTTTTGAATTTTAATATATTATTTCATCAACGAAATAAATTAAATATTTTATTGAAACCAAAGAGCCCAGAATTGCTCATTGAAAAAGATAATGCATTTAACTAGGGTAATGCATGATTTCTTACAAGTTCGATAGCTTGACAAAAGCATATACAGCTTGTCTGAGATAATTACTTTTAATTGTCCCTACAAATATTTGTAGGCTAAAATCTTTTCTTGAAATGAGAACATCAAAAACAACTAATATTATTTGTTTTTTTCAACAAAGATCGAAACGTGGATTCATGCTACTGCCAGAAGTATTGGTTAAGATATTTAATGAAAATATAGATTATATAATTCAATTATATATTTTTATATAATAAAAAAAAAAAAACCGCCTTACATTCTAATCAAAAAAAAAAAATCCGAAATTACTTTCCGGACCATTTAACAATTTGAAAGTGGTATATATTGTTATGTGTTCAGTATATATGGTTGTATATATCAGTGTAAATAATATTAATATTAATAATCTTATAAATAATTTTTATACTATATCAAGGCATATGACTTTCTCATAAGCAATTTATAAATATTTGTGTCAGCTGTTTGTAAGTAGAGTCTGATTAAGGCACAGAAAATATTATTTTAGTATATTATACTCGTAACCTGGATGATTCGTTTTTTGAAACAAGCGTCAGTGAAGAGTCCACCTTTTCGAGTTTTGAGTATTGAGATGCAAACTGTTTTTTGTTCTGTTGAATATTGCGCAAGATTTCTTGATTGTGCATAGGTATCTTTTCGTCGCGGGGTGTATTCTTTTCAACGGTACATCTAAAGGTTTTTATTTGAACTGCTTTCTTTTGGGAACTAGACAACATGCGGTTGGGCAGTATTAGCTGTGTTGGAGGGCCTAACATTGCTGCTTTCAGACTCATTGAGGGTAAAGGCGGTTGCCAAATCTCCTTTAACGGGACCACCGTCCTATTGATATTGTTTATTTATTAATCGGTATTGTTAATATTAACTGAATATTCTTACAAATTTTTGCTTTGTTATAAAATATATACAAGACTATGGTATATAAGAAACACTTGCAAATAATTATCACAATAAAATTTTGTAGTATTTTCTTCAAAATAAAAATAAAAGATATTAATAAAAAATATTTTATATGTTATTTGATTTTGGTTGTAGTGTCAAATTTATTGAAATTCAAAGCTGTCTAAGAGTTTGTGTAGTTTATTTTTAAATTAAATAGGTGTATGTGGAGCACAAAATATCTTAAAGCTGCTTTTAAAGGTCTAAAAACTATTTTTATTAGTTTTACACGTATTCAACTTATATATTGAAGGTGTTTTTGTATATATATGTATGAATGTATATGTATAGGTATATACATATATATATATATATATATATATATATATATATATATATATATATATATATATATGTATGATATACATATTTGTATATCATATATATTATGAGTCATTGTCTATTAAATATAATTGTCAATACGAATATTAAAATATTTTTTGCAGTGTAAGATACTGTTTGAAAGATACTGATTCCAATAAGAATAACTAAATTTTATAATTCATAAGATATAACTAAAAAAACTAAAATTAGAATATAATAGATAAAAGAATATATCTATATAGTAAAAAAAGTTACTAACTTTTTGTTTATATGTTATATATTAATAGCACGAAATTAGGTGATTTTTTAGCTTAATAAATAAACAAATTATACAAAATCCCATAAACAAGCCTGATTATTAACCGAGGCGTAGGTCATCAAAGACAAATATACTAGAATGGAACTTACCGCCATATAGATCTTAAGATCGATGGAATCAAAAAAATTCAAAATAGTTACACACATAATATATGTATATATTTATTAACACATTTTATTTATTGATATTATACACAATAAATATGTTTAAAAATACCAAAAGAACGCTATTCTTTGAAAAATATAAAATATATATATTTAAATATATGTATTGTTAACCCATGACTGCTAAGCCAAAGGCTTATATTTTACTACTACGTTTACTACCAGCTTTCATAATATTTTCGAAAGAGATATTAGATACATAGGCTTTTTTAAATTAGGTTTCCTTTCAGGAAAAAGCAGCTCGGTTAATATTAAAAATATTCCCTATATAGACTTTGTTTCTGCTCAATATAATTATAAATGTAAATACACAGTATATATAAATATATAATATATAAATTTATATATAAAGTGTGTATTTACATTTATATAAATAAATAAATAAATATATATATATGGTAAATATGTAAATATAGAAATACAAATATAAATATAAATATAAATATAAATATAAATATAAATATAAATATAAATATAAATATAAATATAAATACAAATATAAATATAAATATAAATATAAAAAGATGTAAGTACAGTAAAATATAATATAAATATAATATGCATGTATGTATATAATATATATACGAGAATAAAAATAAAATGTAAGAAAAATAAGATTCAATATTAATATAACATAAATATAATATATATAAATAATAAAAATATATGTGAGTAAATACAAATGTAAATGTAAATAGAATAAAAATAAAATGTAAGTATAACAAAATATAATATAAATATATTAATAATACAATGTATATATAAAATATAAATTACTTGATATGTAAATGCAACATAAATATAAAATAAATTCAATATATGTATAACACAAAAATAATATAAATATAATATAAATACAATATAAAAATAATATAAAAATAATATAAATATATTAAAAATGTAATATAAATATAAAATATAAATATATAACTTGAAATATAATAATACAAATATATTAAAAATATAATGTAAGTACAATATACACATTACTTGAAATATAACATCAATATAATATAAATATAACATATATATATAATATAAACACAAAATGGACATTAGGAAAGTACAATATAAATATAATATAAATAGAACGAAAAAATAATATAAATATAATTTAAATATAATGCGAATATAATATATATATAACTTAAACATAATTTCTATTTAATATAAATATAACATCACCAATATAAATTTAATATAAGTATAACATAAATATAATGTTAATATAATATAAATAGAATAAAAATTTAATGTAAGCATAATAATATATATTATAAATATATTATTAATATAAAATTAATATTAATACATTAAAAATTTAATGCAAATATAAATTATATATATATAATTTCAAATATATAATATAAGTATAATATAAATATAACATACATATAATATAAAATTAATATAAATATAAATGTATAAATAATATAATATATAAATATGTATTAAATATAATATATATAATGTTAATAACATAAAAAATATATAACATAAATAATTTCAATTATTTATATAATATAAATTATATGCATAATATAAATATAAATGAATATAATAAAAAATAAATATAATAAATAAATATATATAATAAATAAATAAATATATATAATAAATAAATAAATATAGTAAATAAACAAATATACATAATATAAATAACATATATACTATAAATAATTTATATTATAAATATAATATAAATATAATCCATCATTTATACAACATAAATAATATTAATTACAAAAATAATGTGAATAATAATAATAATATAAATTGTGAACATAATATAAAAATATAAAAAAATATAATAAATAAGTAAAAATAATATAAATAGTATAAGTAATAAAATTGTATAATATATACATAAATATAAATAATAGAAATACGAGTATATATAATGTCAATATCATAGATATATTACAAATATTACAATATAATTAATGTGCATAATACAAATATAAATATAAATATAAATATAAATATAAATATAAATATAAATATAAATATAAATATAAATATAAATATAAATATAAATATAAATATAAATATAAATATAAATATAAATATTTATTTAATAATATTATACTTAATAATTATTATTATTATATACTTAATAATATTTAAAATTGAGCAAAAATCATTAACAAAAACCTGAAAATAAATAAAGTTTTCAGAAAAACTATCACAGGTTTTTAAAATATTCTAAATTTAAACGCAGTTAGCTATATTTTTCGAACCTATTTTGGGACAAATACAAAATTTAAAAAATATTTAATTTACTATAAGTTGGTATACATTGCAGCTATTCGAAGAAACCATTTTTGACCGAATTGACAGTCATAACTAAGTCTCAAAACTGACTTAAGTATGAATCAAGTCAACAAAGTTAATAGCTTAAGTCAGTATTGCGCCTTAAATCACAGTTGTAGAATCGATCCTGCGACTTTTTTTCAAGCTCTTAAAGTTTTTTTCATATAAATATTTCTTCGATATGCTTTGTTCTTAAACATCTTGTATAAATAAAATTATAATATCTAGTAATAGTATATGTATTATATTAACAGTATAAGCATAATCTAATATATATAGTACATATATATAATTATTATAATATAGTTTATATACAAAAAAATAAAAAGCGAACAACAAAAAGCATATAAAAGCAGATAAAGAAATAATGATTGAACTGTAACCTTCTGATGTCCGTGGATGAATAATTTCTGGGAAATGAATAAGCTGTAGGTGATGTCGGAATAGGCATTTCCAACTGTTGTTCCTGATTATCATGCACCGTACTATTGCGTTTGGATTGACTTTGAACATTATATTTGTGGACAAAAGGCGGTGGGCTGTATTTTGTTGATGAGTTTTGAACTGGCTTAACACGCTGTTGCTCACCATAACTATGCTTAAAGTAGTTAGCACCTTGAAAACGATAAGCACTAAAATTATCGTCATAATCTTCAACTCTTTTTTGATAAGCTTGACGTATTGTTTTGTTGTTGTATTTAAAGTTATGATTGTTAGCGGCAGTTTGATAGCTGGCTGCTCTTAGACTAAGCGATGGTCTTGCTGGTTCATTAATCGGACTAGTTGGCTCCGATGTTGTCATATATTTTCTGTTCATATAGTTAAGACTCTCCAAACAGCGTTGGTAGCTTATTGCTCCTGGATGCGGAATAATTGGACGACGTTCAAATTGATTGTAGGTATTGTTATTGTTGTTTTTCACATTATCTCTAAAATCACCATGCTTATAGTTACTGTTATTGTTTATGTATGGGTTAAAATCCATAATGCCTGAGAAATGGTAAAACAGTATTTCTCACTTTGGAAAACTTAATATTTGCTGCAAATTATGATAAAAGCACTCTTAAATATAAAATGATTATTAATAGGCGGAATTTTCAAAGTAAAAATGCTTACAATTAATTTATGAAATACAAAGTTATATATATCACATAAACACTTCAGTTTGAAAATGAGAAATAATTCTATGAACACATAATTTATGATATTGATACCAATTAAAAACAAAAAAAAAACTTTATTGCATAAAAAATTAAACCACAGATATGCAATTGGCAAAAAAATTAAATGCTAAATAATAAAAAATTAAAGGAAATAACTATGAATTGATATAAAAAACTATGTCTCGAGAAATCTAGTTTTATACGCATTTTTTCTTTTTCTTTTGAAGGACTCTATAACTCTTTTTGATCCAAGTACTGCACTGAGTACTGGTTTTGTTTATTCACCACAAAAGCTATTAAGCAAAATTCGGGGAATTGTGAATTTAATACACTCATTGGTCATACATAAGACACAGATTAATTCAATCTGCGTTAAATCCGCATTTTCCTAGATATGACTCTAAAAAACACTTTTCGTAAAAGCAAACATCCAAACAAATCCAAAGAAGATCAACAAAATTATTTAGAAAATTTTGTTTTTTCACTTATAGAAAAACCATATTTAATTGTCTCACTAAAATCGAATATAACGTTTACACTCAGACTTATCAAATATCTTAAGCGTATTTTCATGAATTTGTATGAAAAATCGACACATATTCCTATATTATTCCTATTATTATTGTTAGGGGATATGCCAATGCGACAATCGGGTATATTATGTCCCGTTCTGGGCTTAGAGTAGGTCTTTAAGCCCTGTTGCGTCAATAAAAAGTAGTATAGAACCTACTTTACAGAGTTTTATTCCCTCTTCCTAGCAGTCATCCTAAGACATTCCAAGATTTTTATTAGAAGAAGACAAAAACCTTCAAATTTTTATAAATTTCTATCATTGTACTGATTGGTCAGCGGTGCTATCCTGTAAGAATCTTTAAGCCATCTTTGCTCGATAATAGTACAATATTTACATATTTTAGCAACAGGAGTGTGACTTTTTATCTATTGAATCAACAGTTTTTTAAAAGGTTTATAAATGTTTTAATATCAAATTCTAATTATATAAATTTATATATCGGTGAAAACAACAAAATAATTTTGTAACTTTAGGATCTTCAAATAATATCTAGTTTTTTTTTAGTATATAATTAGCATTAAAAAATAATCTAATAAAAACATATTTCAATATAAATGCAAAAGTATATAGAAATTACAGTCTTTATAGCATTTATAGTCTGGAACATATGGGAGAGTTGGTTCATTAAATTCTTTAAAAACAGATTTACTGTTTTAAAATACGGATCGAAAAATTTATTTGAAGCCTAGATATGTTGTACAATAGTAGCAGCCTGATTCCGATATAAATAAAGCTGTCTTAAATCTATTATAGTAATTGAAACCCGGTTTTTGCTAGGGGAGAGAACGCATACTAAAATTGGAACAATACAGAGACTAATAACTGAAACCCTAATTATTGCAGAATTAGAAAGATGGTTTGAGCTTTTGTACAATAGAGTTCCGCACTTATAAAGTTATTAAACTGTTAAACCGGACATCGCATGATTTTTAACGTCGAAAGATACTTGACGAAAGATACTTGATTCTTAATTGATATATATGTATATAATCTCTCCCACTCACTCTCTTTCTCTCTTAGTATGGAATTAAGATAGACGTAAGAACACCATTCTGTATAGTTTGTTTGGAACCGTAGAACAAGAACAATCTTTTATATTTTCTATGTTTCTCGCATATATATCATTAACAAGTTTTTCATATATGAAGGAGTAACCTTCCAATCATTCTTTATTGAACAACCGGATAAATCATGCACCACATCTCAGAGATCAAACCTCAAAGCACTCTTAGTATACTTTGAGTTTCGTCTCCTGTTCAACATATATATATCAGCAAGCTTTAAAGTTTGATCTCTGAGATGTGGTGCGTGATTTGTCCGGTTGTTCAATAAAGAATGTACCCTCCAAGGGTTACTGCTCCATATATGAAAAACTTATTACGTTCAATAAAGAGATATTTTGAGCAATAGTAAATCACAAAAAAAAAAATTTATTTCTTATTAATTAATTTAATTTTTGACTGAGCAAAAATCATAATAGTGATTATTATTATTATTTGGATTGTATATCTCAGTGGAATCCACATAATTCCATCATAATTAATGGCATCAGAGAATTTATGCTCTGTTAAAGTGTAGTCCATGTTCTACACGTTTTTAACTGCTATATTTTATTGTTTTCTATAAATTGTTCAGTGTTTCCCTTCCTATTGCACATTGTACTTTAAAAAAGTACATCACATTTCTGTATTTTAAAGATAGAAGATATGTTACTCTATGTTACTCAAAATATACATGTTCCTAGATTAATAAATTATGTGACTTCTTCTCTATAAAAATGTATGTACAGTCAAACTTCTATAACTCGAACTTCTATAACTCAAATTTTCTGTAACTCAAACCAAAAACAGTGCATCAAGGCTTTAGAGAGCAAATTACTTAATATTCTGCTTCTATAATTCGAACTTCTATAACTCGAATTTCTCTATATCTCGAACAAAAATTTTGTTCCCTGCCGATAGAAATATGGGAAAGTGCATTCTAGAAGTCGAATTTTTATTTTAAGAATGAATCTATTTTAGTGTTAGGGGAAGTCCCTTTTTCCAAACCGAATAGTTAATTTTTTCTCTCTTATGTTGTTTGTTTGTGCAAATGTCAAAATAAATAAAATAACTTGCAATGCTACTCGTAACGATTATATGAATTATTGACAATGAAATTTATTTATCAAGCTTTCCTACAGATGACGATATTATTGAGCACTAAAGCTCTAAATAACTGAATCCTAAACTGAATTCTAAGCGCAACGGAAAGTGATGATGAGGGTTCGGTGGATGTCATTGTTTATCAGCCTTCCAAGAATGAAGTAGAAGACTCATTCAAAATTCCGAACTTATATTTGCAAACGAATGATACTAGAACTGAGATTACTATAAGATTATGAATAAAGCCAAATCTCTTTTTACTGAAAATAAGAAAAAAACTAAAGTCCCAAACCTTAATTTCTGAATATTTTACTTCACTATAACTTCTATACTTTATTTGATTGCAAATAAATAAATATATTAAAATGTGATTCTAGTTTATTCCAAAATTAAAATAAAATAAAAAAATTCTCTAACACGAAGTCTCCATAAGTCGAACCTTTTCTTTGCAAAATTGGACTTCGAGTTATGGACGTTTCACTGTATATTAACCATTACAAATTTTTCCATTGATTATAATTTAGAACCCTATCCTTCTATAATTTGGATCGAGTTATATTCCACTTCTGAAACAATCACTTCTGAAATATTGTATATTGTATTACAATACGTTATAAAGTTTAAAGAAATTAAAAATAAGCAATGACTCAACAGATGTAACAGTAAATTGTATATTAGTTATAGTAAAAGCACTATATTTTTTATATAATATTAATATAATATATTTAAATATTTGAAGTGGTATAAGTAGACTTTCAGGAATGACAATTTTGAGATCTATTGGTTTATTTCATAAGTTAACAAGTAAATAGTTTTGGAACAAGGATTGTTAAACTTAACCCAGTTATCGTTAGCTTTGATGAATACACGCACTGACCTCACTAACCCAAATACTAAATGAAGGTGACGGTTTTCGAAACTGGGTCAGTAGGGAAACGAGGTCCGTACGTTTTGCTATCAAAGTTGCAAAAATTAAATACAAACAAAACTGACAATGACATTGAAATGAAAATGAAATTGAGATTGCAAAATTGAAAATTGAAAATAGAAAATTGAAAATGTAAAATAAAATTAACAAATTATATGGAAATGAGATGGATTTAACAATTATTTTCAATTCAATGAGCCCAAAGAAATCGTTGGACTCACTCAATACAGCATCCATCCCTAAATGTATGCGTAAATAAATCTGCTTGTACTCACCTCTTCTTGTACCAAAACAAATTGCTTCTTGAGCGAAAAAAAAATAGACTTGAGAAACAAAAATCAAGCGTGCAAATGGTAAACTTTTGATGAAAAACTTCAATAATTCGTACTAAATTAATTTTACTAATAATTTTAAAGACTTCACAAAAAAAACTAATAAACACAAACTTTGGAACGTGCCTTCTTGCTTGGTTTTCAGAACCTTTTCACAATGTATACATATATTTATTTAAATTTAATTTACACAAATAGGAAGACAGAATTTCTTGACTTTAACACACAATAGAAAACCATATTTTTGAAAACTAAAACAAGTAAAATATTTAATGAAAATGTGAATTTTTTTAGAACACTAGATTGAAAAACATAGTATCGAAATGTTAAAATGTCCACTCAGTCCATCCGCTGTTGAAACAAAAAAAAACAGCTCACACAGCACATGCGATAAATACTTCAAAACTAATTTGGGACATACGATACGATACGATATCGCCACACTTGCTGTGTGACAAGCAACTGTCAAATGAAACATATGTTCTTGCAACCGATGGTCTTCCCAATATCAGAAAATATGAAAATTCGAGATTCACTTTTTTATAGCAAATTCACACTGTTTAATTTATGTAGTTTTGCTCATTATAGCCACTAATGAGGATAATTTACCACACAAAATGCTTTCATATAAATGAGCTCATTATCAATAAATAAGCTAATAGTACATTCACACTGTCTCATTTAGACGGTTTTGCTCATTATAATCACTAATGAGGTGATTAACCATACAAAGACTTTCATATAAATGAGCTCATTTACAATAAATAAAAAATATCGAATGCAATACTTTAAAATAAAATTCCCACAAGAGAAATGACCAAAATTTATATGTCATATATTCAAAATATAAAATATAAACAAACAATATCTGAGCTGTAAACAAACGCACTGAAAAAGTAAGCATATAATAAGGACGTGTGCGAGTTAGGCTAAGTTGATGCTAAACCAAATGGGAGATTTTTTGGGATTATTTGTACTGCACACATTTTGCCATTTATCAACACGTATCGACACATCAATACATTATCGACACAACTTAGAATTTCCCTCAATTAGAACGCAACTTAGCCTAACTCGCACACGTCCTATATATATTTTTAAAATTTTCCGCGTTTTCCATTTTAAAAGATTTATTTTACACAATACCGACATTTTTCTTTGTATTTAATTTGTAAACAAAAGAGTGTTCTTTAACCCAGGCAATTTCAGACTTCAAATTTTACGGAGAATTTTCCATATTTAATATTAAAATAAAATAGGTTTAAGTAAATGAGAAAAGTATAATATTTATTTGAAATATTAGTCTCCGATTTGTATACGATGCATAAATGAGCTCGGAATATAGTGCAAACACTTCCTCATTAATATAAATAAACTATTTTCTTTTTAGATTGAATATTCTGTATAATACTCGGGATATTAATTTATAACATTTCAGATTATTTGCCAGAGTGGCAAAATTACCCTGAAATTAATAGCTAAAGTATGATTTTATTCGACATATGCGTGTATTTTTGAAAAATATAAATGACCGCTAATATTGAATTCACATTAGAGTTTTGCAACAACAATTGCAAGCTAAAATTACAAATATGACAGCTAAAATTACAAAGAAAACTCTTGTGTAAATCCAATATAACAAAACTACAAAAATGTTAGATTACTCTAAAAATGTTCGATTGAGCAACAATATTTTACACACATCGAAAATAAATCTATACTTTTTCCTAATATCACGTCGCTGGGCCACTACATCGAATTCATATATTCATTTAAGTAATACTGAAGATAAAGAAGGACAATCCTAATCTTCATCTTCTTCGCTCTTCTTCTAACAAGGTCCAATTTTTCATGAGATTTTTGTATATATATTTTTTTTTCAAATTATTGAGCCCTATAATTTTTTTTTAAACATTATAACTTGTGCTATGTTCACAAGTTCTTAAACTTCTTAGACAATTAAAATTAAGTGTTTAAACTGTGGCACACATTATACACATCAGTGTATATTAGTTATTTGTTTAATCAAGGCAAATAGTTAACAACTTTTAAGCTAAATATATGGAAAATCAAAATATTTAGACAAATACATAGCTTTACAAAAAGAAGTCTCAATATTAATGCGCCAAGGAAATCGTTATCGGTTTTATATCATATATCAAATGATATTACAGAACCATTACCCATCCACATATTAACCCATGTATTCTTCATGTCATTTCTTTCAAGTACAGATCCCTGCAACATCCTTGGTAAAGGCCACAGTCTTTATTATTTGTATTCTATATTCACCCAAATCGCAAAGAAGAACTATAGTGTTTTAAGCTGTAGATCAGTCAGTGTTAAAAGGTAAAATAAATAATAAAAAAATAGAATTAACTTTTATAAATATATTTCATTTAATACAAATTTTGTTAATTTACTTCTTTTTCTTGTCTTAAAAACGTGAATGTTTTTTAATATATAATTATCAGTTCATATTGTTTAGGCAGCCACAGAAATTTTAATAAACATGATTAAATTATTTATATCAGAACTGTCCAAAGCACTGCACGCGGTCCTTGACATATTTTTAATCCTCCACAATTACGCAAATTCTCTTTTGGTGCACTGGTAAAACTACATTATTTCATTTTTGTGGTATACCAAATAAATGAATTTAAATAAATAAAATTAAATTTAACATTATAATCGTTTTTTTTTTTTCGTAAATAAGTATGAACGTATATCTTGGTTTCTGCGGCCCTCCAATCTGTACATTGATTGGTATTGTCCGGCGATCGCATCTGCTCTGGACAGCCCTGACGTAAATGATACGATACAATTTAAATAATAATATACTATTTAAATGATACTATACAATTTAAATAATAATATACTATTTAAATTATAATATTTACAATTATACAAAGAGATTTCATGAAGAGTCAGATTATACAAAGAGTGTTGTGCAAAAGGAAATTCATGTTTATGTGTACATTTCGATGGACGATATTAAAAACTGTTTTGACTAATATTGATAAGGAACGCCCGGGTCTCCATTAAATGGTCGCGGGGGAAATGGTCCAGTTGGAAAGCCAGCTGGTGGTCTCCAATTTGGCGGTGGCGGACGCGGTGGTCCTGCAGGAAAAGGTGGTGGTGGAGCGCCTGCAGTTTGCCAAGGTGCTGCCATCATACGTGGTGGTGGTGGTATACCAACAGGTGGCGGTAAAGGGGGTTGATTGTTTGACAGTGGCGGCAAAGGTGGTGGTGGAATAGAAGGTGGAAATGATGCAGACTGTGGAGGCGGTACAGGTGGTGGCGGTGGTAACATGCCAGCTGGTGGTGCAACAACCGGTGCACTGGGTGGCGGTGGCGGTGCCATCAGTGGTGGTGGTACTAACTGCCCTGGCATAACTGGCATCATTGACGGAACCGGTGCATCAGCGAACAATTGATGTGGGCGATCTGCGTGAGATGATGGATTTTGTGCTGCCAATAGACGCTCAGCTGCAGATCCATGCCGTTCACCTTTAGAATCTTTTTTGAAAGCATACGAAACAGATATAGGTCTATTACATAAATATTGACCATTCATGGCATCCATTGCTGTATCCGAAGCTTCAAAGCTGGCAAAATTAATGAATGCAAAGCCTTTTGAATTGCCTGTTTCCAGATCACGCATAATTTTTGGTGTTTGTAATATAACACCAAAAGCTGAAAAAGTATCGTATAACAACTTCTCATCCACTTCCGGATCCAGGCCACCAATAAAGATATTCGCACCAACATCAAAGTTCTTTTGATGAGCCGATGCTTTGTTCACACGTATGGGCTTTCCATACAATTTTATCATATTCATTATTTTAATCGCATAGTCAGCATCATCCTCACTCAGAAACTCAACAAAACCATAGCCTTGGTGCATTTGCGTTACTCTATCCTTTGGCATATGAACGTTTACTAAAAATAAGACAGAGTTATTTAAAATATGCACAACAATATAATACATTTCAATATGTTTACCCACTGGACCTGCCTGCACGAACAATTCCCAAAGTAGTGTTTCAGACACCTTGTCATCAAGACCGCCAACATATATGGTAGCATCTGAAGAATAAATGTTTATTTAAACTAGAAAATGTAAATTTACGAACGCACCTTGGTTTCTTTCTGCTATAGGACCGGCTGCCATATTAACCGATTGCTCCTTAAGACTTTTTATTTAAGAGTGTGAGCTTCGAATCTCACTATTTATTTACGCGACAAGCAAATGCGCCCAGAATGACATTCGGCAAATATTTCACGACGCTTGTCAAGGAATGAAATAGAAAATGAATTCGCCGCAACACATTTCAAAATGTGTAAGTGTTTACATCATTCTAATATATCATTTTTACTCCAATCGCGTATGCAATACGTTGTAACTAATAATAGTCCATTTAGACAGCACTTCCACGATCGCATTTCTGGAGAATTAATGTAAATTAATCGACTTTAATATTAATATTAATTAATATTATTAGTAATCTTAATATTCATTTTTACTAAACATGAAAAATACAATGTTGTTTGGCTTATTCTTATTTTAGTATTTCATAATACTTATACACGAAAATATTTAAATTAATACCTTTTTTGTTGCGCAATTCTGGATTCAATCGAGATTTACCCATGATGCGTCAAATGCTGCGGCTCTATCAAACATTTTTAGAGTAACCTAGTAATCATGTTGCTCTATTAATGGGCATTTATATATTTTATAAATACATGTCTCGATTCAAATCATATTTTACATTTCAAGACATATACAACAGTAATGGTAAATCTCTGGGCGCATTCACACTATTAATAATAATATTAAATAATAGTAGGAATAATAGTAAAAAAGCCTGAAAGGAAATAAAGCCTCCTTGAAATGGACTATTTGGTGTTCACGCATGCAAAGGCATATTTACATTTTACATGAATTTTACTATACATAGTAAACTATATTTATTTTCTGATCATCATACTATTTATGTTTCAAAAACATCCAATATTTTTTGGTAAATATGGAAATGACAAAATCACACACTTCACCAAATTATTTTTTCCTCGAAAATATGGAAATTTCTAAATCACATATCGGAACAAGTCGTTATCATAATAATATTGCTTCAAAACGTTCAACATTCTTTTGCCAGACTCTATTAAATTTTAAAATGTGTTATTTAATAGATAGGTTCCTTAGAACCTACTTTTAAACTTTTAAGCAATGATGCATAAAATTTAAAAATATTTATTACTAACATTCACTTATTTCTTTACTCGTCAACAATAATCTTAATTTATTAGAACTAAAACTAGAGAACTGAATATTTCAAATTATACTTTCATTCAATTGTTCTTTTAATGTCAATCTAAACATTTTTAGATGTTTTGAAGGAATTTACACATTTCGAATCAAATTAAATTGTTTTTTTTTATCAACATTCTAATAGGCAGTGGCAATCAAATACTTGTTAAGAATGATAGCTGACCGCCTAATTCTTAAGTATTTGCATATAACTTATAAAAGACATTTCTAATTAAAATCGATGTGGAACTGCTTTTAGTAAGCTAAAACTGATTTTAAGCAAAACTATTTAGAAACAGGTTATACATATTTACTTTACATCTTTTCCTAATTATTTTACTATTTTTGTTCAGTTTGAAGTAAAATATCAAGTTTTCATTAAAATAAAGCGATTTGGTTATACAATTTTAAAATATTCTCATAACAATAGTTATGAGAATAGTTTTAATTCAAAACTTAGTTGAAAAAATTACACGGCGAAATTTTATCCCAGTTCATTTCACTTCTGCAAAGGGGTAACTCATCGAAAAATCAAAACATTCAAATACAAAATGTTAAAAATTACTGATGGCACGTTTTATTTTAACAAGCAGAGTTGTATTTTGTTTTATATTAATTTTAAATATTATATGCCATCATTATAATACACATTTATATGTCTAAAAATAATTACAAGGTTAATTATAACTAATTAATATTAATATCTTAAGGAATTAAGTTATTTATTTTACAGCTACTCTTATTCTAAAAATTGTAGGAACATTAGACAAGTAATTTTTTGAAACTAAATTTTGTAACGCAGTTACAATTCTTGGGTAACATCACAGAAGTTCAACGGTGTTCACTAAAATTTTCAGTAATTACGCTATTACGCTATAAAAATTATTTTTTATTAATAAACTTTATTATAAAATTAATTTATAAAACATTAATAAATTTATATCTGTAAACATAATAATTAATTGTAATACAATATATTACAAAACATTTTTATTTCGTACTAATTAAATATCATATTTTTAAAAACTATATATTGTAAAATTTGAGTTTTAACTTTGGTATTAATAAATATCATATGACATAAAACATAAATTGAAAATAACTACCAAGTAAATTATATTTTTATTCAGACAATATTTTTTATGCAGACAATATTAATTAACTTTATCTTAATCTACTAGAAAAGTTTTGATCTACGAAGCTTAAAATAAAGAAATAATCCTCTTCTAATTGACTTTTTGATATTCAAAAGTGTTCTGTCTCCGCTATTTGAATATGCCAACTCACCACAAATCAATCAAATGGTGAATTTTTTGTTCCCAAGGATTGACTTAAATGAATTACATTACCTGTAGAGAACTTTCTCCATTAAGTTAAATGAACGTATGACAGGAGTCTCTTTTAAAACAAAAATACCTCTTTTACCTCTCTGTCACGTAGAAAATGTAATACCTAATTATTTAATATATGCATAAAAAATTTTATTTTTACTTTTCTGTTGACAAAAATTATATTTCCAGGTATCCGGACGGACAGACCGATTTAGTATTAAATAAAGATACTAAAATTGAATATAACTTTTAATGTTCTAGTATTAATAGTTCTTGCATACTATGTATGATTTGTATAAAATCAGTTGCTATATTATTCTATTCTGACGAAGATGTGAATATATATATATATATAGGTATATATGTAGTTACATATATAACTAAAAATAAAAAATAGTTTTTTATTTAAATGTTGATAAAATAACCTCTACAATACACAAAATATTATATTTATTTTGTAAAATACAATAGTTTAGTAATAACTATGTATATATCATTCCTGATTTGTTCCAATATGGACTCAGTCCGTGAGTGCAATAAGTGCTCTTGCACTGACATTATGCCTTATCCTAGTTGCTATTTAATTATTGATGTATGGTTCGGTTAAATGTAATCGGTGTGGTTTAAGAACGTGAACATTTGGTTCCGCTAGTTATTCGAAATTGTTAAAGAACGTTTGTTCTGTACTTCCAAAGAGCAGTACATATAAAAAGGAAATACAGGAAAATGTCCTTTTCGTCTGACTGGTTGCAGTTCGCACAATGAGTATTGTGAGAGATTTCCTTTTTGTGTTTCTTTTCTCCAATAAGCCTGTAAACTGTTGTTACTTTACAGATTTTTCTATTTTTACTTATTAGCAATAATGTGTGCTTAAGTTTGTATCTAGTTCATAACGCTCTACTCATCTTGAACGGTGCAACAGTCTACCACCTCCGGTCCACCATCTAAAATGGTTAGATTTTTTTTCGGTTGCACTAGATTAGATTAGATTATGATGGCAGACCCTTAAGGCCACGAGTAGACCATTAAGGTCCATTGCGATACCAGATCAGAGTCTTAATTTTTAGCGAAAGTGTGCATCGCTTAGGAAGTACGTGTTATTAGCGAATTTTATGGTATTAGGATTTCAACAGAAACCTTACTGACAGCCCCCAAGTATTTTTATAAAGTTCTCGAGAGAATCGGGCAATTATACAGTAGATGCTCTTGAGTTTCCTTTGCATTCATTCGATTACACTAAGTGCCATGAGAATCGTTTCTGCAAGAGCTTTATACACCGCAAATACTTCTCCTGCATAAGTTTTTTCCTTTCCTTTAAGGAATAATCGTATACTGATTGGACGGTTAAAAATGTAAAAACCTTTTTGTTGCCCAGGCAAATTTATCTTTTGTAACTATGTCATTCGAGTGATGCATTGGTTTTGTAAGAGCACAGAACAATAGTATAACTTTGATATTTATACTGAGTACACTTTGAAAGCTCTGTTCAGAAGAAGTTCTAATGATTCTTAGGACATTTCAGTTCGAGTGTGGCCTTTTTGCCGTATTACTTCTTTATTCTAAAATCATACGAAATGCCTTAACATAGAGTCCGACTAAGCCTGAGTTCTTGGTAGTTTCAACTTCCTACACACACACACATCATTTCCTATTAAAATTGTATATTCAATGATTATATATAAAATATTATATTATACAATAATTTGTTTTTTATTGGTTTTACACTGAAACGACCAGCACTGGCCCAGCATTCTAGGAGTCGAGGTGTCTGCAGCATGTATATGAAAAATGTTCTACTTACTACTAAATTACATATGTATAGAACCAGTAAACAGCAGTAAACAACTTATTGCTTTGTATGATCCTTATACTTATACATCCATAATAGATCTTTTAAAATTATAAAACAATTAAAACACTAACAGAATTTAGTTGAATCTGTCCGTTTCCATCTATAGAAAAATATTTATGTTCAAAATATTTTACTACCTAATATATTTGCATATATCTGAGTTGAAATTGTTTATTTAACCACACAATTATTTTTTAAAAATAAACTTAATTTTTATTTTATAATGTCAACTACAAAAAGTTTAAAACTATTAGATGCAAAAAAAAGTCCTTATAACAATAAAAATAAAAATATTAAAGAACGAAATACAATATAATTTTAAATAAAATAATAAATATAAAATAAAATATATTTTTATATTTTAAATGATAATAAAATACAAACTCATGTATTATTTAAATTTATTTTTTTCTAATTTATAAATGCAATTTATTTCATGTACTAAATTTATTCATTTTATATAATTAACTGTAATAAATAAACTACAACAAAAATTGAGCTACTAATAATTAAGGCTCAATATACAGAGGAAGCTAAATAAGTTATATAATTGACCCTACATATAAAGAAATACATATATATATATATATATGTATATATAACATAATATGTTTCTTAATACTTTATCAACTAATTTTCTAGATATTTTTAGGGATAATAATAAAAAAAATAATTGTATAAAATTTTGATTTTAAAAGTTATTTTTGATAAATTCCTGACGCGTTTGCAGGTCTTCACTTCTAGAAGAAGTTATACTTAGCGGAGAGCTACTAACCGAATAATCGCCATTACAGTAACCATTGAACATGTGTTCTAAAAAAAATATTAAAAAAAAGTTATTTATTATTATTAATTTTAAATTAAATATGCAAAACAATTTGTATATATATTTTATAATATTTTATTATCAATTTCAGTGCTTGATTGAATTTGTGAAGAAGATAGGACAATAATTAAAAAAAAAATAAATAAATAAATAAAATTGAAAAAAAAATAGTAAATAAAATAAAAAAATTATTAATAAATAAATAAAAATTAAAAACTAAAAAAGAAATAAATATAAATTAAAAAAAAAAATAAAAATTAAAAAAAAAAAAAATTAAAAAAAAAATAAAAATTAAAAAAAAAATAAAAATTAAAAAATAAATAAATAAAAATTAAAAAATAAATAATTAAAAATTAAAAAAAAAAATAAATAAGAAGTAAAAAATAAAAAAAAAAATTATAAAAATTAAAAAATATTAAAAAAAAATTATTAAAATTATTAAAAATAAATTATTAAAACTATTAAAAAAAATTATTAAAAATAAAAAATATTAATAAAATAAAAATAACATTTTCACAATCTTAAAAAAAGCTCCTTTCACAAAATAGCATGAAAGAGCGTAAGTGAAAACTTAATCACTTAAGTTGCGAGCACACAGTTATCTTTTCAGGCAGTTGTGAAGCTATCTATCCATCTATGGAAGATGATACCAAATATCATAAAAAAAACTGTTGTGATACGATACAAACAATGTTAAGATTTCCCTGATAAACAAATATATAAGATTTGTACTGATATTTATAATTACAATGATGATATTCTCTCCGTGATTGAAGAAAACTTTAACCACAACATTAAGCCCAAAGCACAACAACTTGAGTTTATGAATCTAATAAATTGCAATTGTTAACTAAAAATAATGATTTATTTATCTATTTATAGCTCTCGAAGTGATCTACGTTCCGAAAACGTTGGTCTAAGACAATTTAACGCTTATGGTGGAGTGTATTAGCAGCAATAAACATGTAAACAATATAGGTTATAACATCAAAAAATGCTTTACATGATCATTAACGTTAGAGTTTTATCATTCTAAAAGAAAATGAAACATACTGGTTTGCAACATGAACATCATGAGCTATTTATATATTTTATTTAATAATAAAATAATATTTTAAATAATAATTTTGTTTCTTAACAGGGTAATTGGTCAGCAGTTAAATAAAGATTTTATTTGAACCGATATTTCGACTATATTTTAAAGTCATCATCAGGGTACTATATAATGTTTATATAATTCAGCAATATTATATTATAAATCACAAGTAAATATTTATACAAAACATTAATATTAAAACATAAATAACATATATAGAGGAAATAATTATACAATATTATAAATATAAAATACATATCCTCTATATATAAAAATAAATATAGTATAAAAATAATAGACTTAATTATAAAACTAATATACAATATTGTGCTAAGGTGTATAAAAACGCCTTCAACAAATCCAGAAGAGTATATATATATCATGTATTTTATGTTTATGTTCAAACTATTGTATGATTATTTTCCATATATATCTAATTTATGTTTTAATGTTAATACATAATTATTTCGTTGTGATTTATATTAAAATATTGTTATGTAGACTATAGAATATAGTTAGCATATAGGTTAAAATAAAAGCTTTTAAAAACAAAAAAAATTTAAACAGTGTATTAGCCCTTCAAAAAACACAAAATTATTATAATTGTGTTACAAATTGTTATTATTGCAAAAATAATGCAAAACAAAACTAGTGTCCATATTTTTATATAAAAATTCAATTTCTTACCAAAACTATTGTCGTTCCAATCAATTGCCATGTTATGTAAAAGCGCTAAAGCTATTATTAAATGTTTAGCAGTATTGTAGGAAGAGCATATTTCACTGCCGAGCACACCGAAACGTCGTTTCCACAAGCTAAGGCAATTAGTGGCTACAGCATAGGTAATGGCATGAGCACGATTAAAGCTTTGTTCTTCTGGAACGGTTGGAAATTCTACAGGTGTGAATAAGCATGAAGTGCACATCAAACGATTATCTCCCAATAGAATACGACCACGAAATTCATTTTGCTCGAAACGTTCTTTGATTCTTGTTTGTGAGAAAAACTCATTAGTATTATTCGTGTAATTGCTATCAATCATTTTGCAGTCAAGATCACGTATTTTAAAGGAAGTATCGGAAACAATCTATAAATATAAATAAATGTTAATACAAATAAAATATACAGCTATTAAAATGTTGTAACTATATTTGTACAAACTTGGATATGTATAAGGCCTTCAGATGGATCACTATTGTTATGTGTTGTTTCATAAGCTTCATTGCGTTGAAAACGTAGACTACTATGCGTCACAGCTCCAATAACTTGAGGCATTTGTGCCAGCTCATGAAAAGCACTTGTGATTAATTCTTTTTCTGCAAGTGTGGCGGGCATACGTATGTACCGAGAAGCCTTTGAGGCTAAAGCAATCGCAACACGTCTACTAATTTTATTAAGTATACGTTTACTGACACCATGCGCAAGTGCAGTAATTTCCGGATGCTGTTTGAAAAATCAAAACACTATTTTAATAACCAAATAGTCTATATATTACTTCAATTACCTCACTCAAGCTCCAATAACGTATGGCTGCCATAATTTGCAACTCCACCGGCACTTGATTAGATCGCGTTTCAGAATAATTATCAATTTCTAAGTCGTCTCGTATCATCTCAATTATTCTACGCATATTGTCCTTTGTAAAATGGTATTTAGCTTGAAATTCCTCTTCAGGAAGATCGATTAAAGGATTAAAGCGTTTTTTGATTTTTCTCATAACATAACGCTCCGCATGCTTTGGTATATGTTGCAACCATTTCATTTCCAAAAATTCGTCGAACAATTCTAAATCTTCCATATCTTGTAGGAAGTAATTGAAGATATTTGTATCCATGTCGATGAGCAAATGATATTGTAACAGATTCATAGATTAATTTATATATTGTAAATACTTGAGGTAGCACCTTATTCATAAATAATTTAAATATTAAACCGCATCAAAGCATTATGGGTTTAAATGTTAACAGTGAACGATCCACACTGCTTGTGTTTTCGAAGGCACCTTTACATAGGAAGACTACAATATAAATATTCAACGAATAGGTACAACATACGTCCAGATGCGTACTCAAGCTGGGTTTTTATTAATTTTATTGCTAATTATTGAACACATTTTTGCCTAATTTTTATTTGTATATAATAAGAAAAGCTTATTGCTTGCAACGGAATTTATGTACATAATTTGTTGTTGCACCGAATAACAAGCAAAAGAAGATTATTTTTGTAGTTGCCACAGTTGAGCGTTTCTCATGCAACATGCGAAATGCAATAACAAAATCATACAATTTGAAAACATACTTGATACTATGTTCGGACAGAACAAACATCTTTATTAAAAGAAACATAATTTAAGATATATAAAAAAATTTTTTTAAAAGTTCGAAATAATGCATATCTTTATTAAAAGGAAAATAATTTAAGATATATAAAAAATGTTTACAAGGTTCGAAATAATGCATACTAAATAAATTCTGTACATATTTGTACTGTTTTCATCAAATGTTTTTAAAAACATTTTGTTCTAAATTCAGTTTTATTGTTTTTTATAAACACTAAAAATTACTTCTTTTATGCTGCGGTTACATTGCATTCGAATTTTGTATTGCGTGTTCGTACATATGTTTTTTCGTGCGAATACATCACATGTTGCAGTTGCATTGCTTGCGAACTGACAGATCTGTTTTGAAAACAAAATGCATTAATTTCATTAATTTCAAACAACAAAACAAGAATATGGGAGCATGATTTTTATTCATCAAGGCATAAAAACAGAAATTTTGCCAGATCTTTTAGCGAATTCCAATCCATTTCCTAAAACTGTTTTCAAATATATTTCCCTTATTAGATTTGAATTTATAATTTCAAATTTGAAAATTTGTAAACAACACACACCTCTTAATTTGCACTTTCGATTTTGCACGACCAAATGAATTTCAAACAAAATATTTTGTTTAATCAAATTTTCGCACGAGAGAGATAACACGTCACGCGAATAGTTCTTAGCAACATTAACCACTCGCATATGTTTACATACATTTCATTTTTTCGTACGAACAGACAAGACAAAATTTGCATGCAATGCAACCGCAGACTTACTTTACTTTATTATCGACTTGGGGAACTGAGTATACAAAATAAAAAGTTGTAAATAAAAAGATTCCAATACATATAATGGCCATGTGTTCGAGTTCGATTAAATTTAGGTAATGTAAATTCAAATTTCAAAATAAATAAAGCATGCTAAATCCTAAATTGAGGAAAATAGTAAATTATATCGGTATGACAACAAATATTGGTATTTACCAGAATTTCGAGTAAGGTAAATTAGAGAAAAATTAGGTTAAATAGGTATTAATTAATTTTAAAAGATGTTTAATATATAAATAAATAAATTTGAAAACTTTTAACCAAAAATAATATATAAGTGCAATATATAAATAAACATATATTTACATAAGTGCAGCGCAAAAAATCCCTAGGAAATTTCAATTTACTTTACCTCAATTTACTCCAACTCGCACATCGCCATATTATATATTATGAAATCAGTTAATATATATGCTTAATAGCCTTATTACCACTACTTAAACTACTAATTGTGAATTTAATGTTTATTTTTATTAAAGCTTATATATGATATATGTATATAATATTGAAAAAAGAAAATTAATATAATATACACAGATATATTTATATTAAAATATTTTAATATAAATATAAATATATTTCATTAAAACAAAAAATATATAAACAATTTAAAATAAATAAAAAATTACTTACAATAATTTTTATCGTTATTATCATTATCAGTCATTTTTATATATCTTACTTTTTTATATGCCCAAAATTAAACGATTTTAGACATGAGGTGTGGTACCTGTGTATGTTATTGTTTACTAATGTATCCTTGAAGACATTTTAATTTTTTAAAAATGTGTGGCAATGTTGTTTATTTTGAATTTCCATTAGTACTTATTATTCGGTCTTTATTGCAAGTTCAGCGGGTCTGTGAAGAAGTAGCGCGCGTTTTGATTTTTTTTTTTAAGTTTGTGTTAATAAATTGAAACGTAAGTCTTGTAAAAGTTATTTTGGATAATAACTTGTCTAAAATCGTGATTATTTTAATTGCAAGAATTTAAAAACGTGAAAGGTATGTTAAAGGCTAATTGGTTTACCGTTATGGGAACCATTTTAGTTTTTTTTTCTAATTTTGCTTTGGTTTTGCTTGGAGTTCTCTGTGATAACTTTCATGATTTGTTTTCTATTAATGAAATTATAAATAGATAAACTATCAATATGAATTATTTAAGATATTCACTAATGTGTATTAAAAACTACAACAATTTATATGTAGGGAAAGAGTATGTAGGCATTATTTTTTATATCTGCAGTTTTGTCGTCAACCTTCTGTATGATTGTGAAGTTTTGCTTAATTGTAGGAACTGTACATACATATGTATGTATGTTTTCGGTTTATATTTCCTTAAATTTTTTTTCTCAAAAAAAAAGTTGGAATTACCAAGCAGTTAGGGAAAAAACACAAAAATACGTTCAATTGCTTTGTACCTACCTTCTGTCCTCAATTAGAAATTTTTCATCGGCTCCTTTTCTTAGTTCAGTTTTACTTTATTTTATATACGTTTATTCTATAATATATTGTAGAAGTGCTAAGCATGAAATGAAAAAAAACTAATAATTACCAAAAATTATCAATAAAGTCTTATGTAGACTTCCAAGGCATGATTTAATTAATATATTTACTTATAACATAAATAAGTTATAACAAAATTATATCTAGGGTATAAAAAAGTACAGGACTTGCAAAGGCTTTTTACTTTTAAAATAAAAAATTGCTTAAATCTAAAGATTAAGTTTACTTCAAAAAATTAGGATTGGTATAACATGTAGAAATTAAAATATAAATAAATAAGAGAGAAAGAGAGAGAAAATAAATTCTGAATGGAATTTATGTATGCGATTTCTGTAAGCAGTTCGTAAATCAATACGATATTTAACAGAAGTCGGTAAATATTTTTTGTTGCTATGCAGTTGTATATATAGAAAAACTTAAATTTCCGGTATCTGTGAGCCATATTATAACAAAGGTAAAAGATCGAAAACGATTTCGGAGAGACGGGAATGAGTTTCTCTCTATATACAACTGCATAGCAAAATATATATATATATATATATATATGTATAAATTTCTTTAACTCCTAGAAGGAACATAGGGCCGCAAAAAAAAAATTTAATAAATAGACATACATATTTAATTTATGTACGCAATATGTATTGTTTGTCATTCGATCTGTAAGTTTTTGGGTACACAAAAATTATATTGTTAGAAAATAAATAAAATTCATTATTGGTAAATATGAAACCAATTATTAATTTTAATTAATTATTTGTAATTAATTTAATTAGTATTATTTAATTAGTAAATAAATTTATTTATTTATTAAAATCTAATTGTTTATTAAAATTATTAGAATAGAAATGAATCTATTTATATATTAAATGAATTAAATCAATCAATTAAATGTATTTTTAATATATTAAATGAAATTATTCATATTTTAAATAAATTTATTTATGCACTAATCATTATATTTATTTACTAAATGAATTTATTATTTTGTTAAATGAATTTTTTTGTTTATTAAATAAATTTATTTTATTTAGCTTAAGTAATTTATTAATATATTTATTTAATATATATTTATTTAATAGTTTATTTATTAAATAATTTATTTATATATTAAATAATGTATTTATTTATTAAAAAACTTAATGATTAATATAATAATTTATTTAATAAATTATTTATTTATTAAATTTATTTATTTATTTTATAAATTATTTAATTAATAATATATTAAATTATTTATGATAAATTGTTACATATTTGTAATATAAATTATGTTTTATAAAAATTAAAATATACATTAATATTTAACATAAATTAATTATTGTAATTTTTTATTTAAAAAAAAAAAACATTTTTATAATTTTAACGACGTAAGTCCAGTAATAATTCAAAGCTTATTTAATTATTTATATAATAACTTATTAAATTTTTTATTTAATAATATATTAAATTTTTTATTTAATAACACATTAAAATTTTTATTTAATAATATATTAAATTTTTTATTTAATAATATAATAAATTTTTTATTTAATAATATAATAAATTCTTTATTTAATAATTTATTAAATTATTTCTTCATTTATTTATTAAATTATTTGATAAACTATTTATTTGATTATTTATTTAAATAATTTATTTTTATATATAATATTATGTATTATTATGTAAATTTATTTTTATGTATTACATTATCTATTATTATATAAATTTTTTCGAATCTTAGTACTTGCAGTCTCAAAAAAAAAAAATTATTTACGATGTATTTGCTGACAGTGTGTGAGTTATTTTCTATTTTTTTTTCTCTATTTTTTCTATTTTCTCTATTATTTTCATTTGTTTTTTACGCTAAAACTTGATGATCGAACAAAACGCAATACATAATGCGTTTTATATTTTTAATATTCAGAAGGTGGCAGCATTATGTGCACTTATTTGCTTTTTGTTTTATTTTACTTTGTCAGTGTCGCTTTAGAATTCGCTGAGTTTGTATGTTGTGTTGTTTTTTCGGTGCATTTCGCATGAAATAAAATTTCCAAAAAATTATAAGTGGCGTATGTTGATTATATACGTATTTTTTGATTAGTAATATATGTGTGCGTGTTTTATTAATTATTATATGTTTAATGAAATAATTTACAGTTTTGAAAATTTCTGAATTATATTTTATTTCTATAGTTAAAAATGTCTGATGATCGCTATCGCGAACATCGTCGTACTTCTGAAGAAGATCCTTATGACGAAACTAATAGCCGTGGTCGTCGTTTACCCGGACGCTATTTAGGTGAAGATTCCGGTTCAGACCGGCGTCCAAGAGAGCCAGATTCACGTTATGATAGAGAAGTTGGCGGGAGTCGTCGTCCGCGCGAATCTGATTCACATTATGCGGCAGGACAGCCATATGATATGTATGCAACTGGTGGATCGGGAGATAGTCGTGATAGTCGCGAAAGTCGACGACCACGTGAGCCCCATAATCCTTTCGATATAGATCGTCGCCCACGAGAGCCGGAATCTCGTTACCAAGATAGCTCTGCTAGCCGGCGTGCGCGTGAACCAGATTCACGTCAGGGTGACAATCGTTCTGATAGCTCGTCTGGCAATAATCGGCGTCCACGCGAACCTGATTATCGCCAAGGTGAGAGTTTGTCTGGTGGTGGTCGCCGTCCACGGGAGCCTGACTTATCTTATGAAGAACCGGTATGTATATGCATTATTTATCAATTTTTAATACTTATATTCCATGAAAATATTTCATATATGATATTGTTTACATATGAGACTGATTTTATTGTGCATTTTATTATATTTATTAAAAGCAACGTCTGTTGCTTTGTATTGTTGCTATTAGGAAAAAATAACGTACAATCTTTTGTCATAACGCCTATTTGTTATATCATATTTTAATTCTGAACAGTTTTTATGTGTGTATCCAGTCTTTCGAGACATTTAGTGTATAAATAATTTTTAACAAGTGTTTGTAAAGTCTCAAAGAGTGGTTGTATTGGGTTTATATAACCACTCTTTGTTATAATAGTATTTTTTTATGTTTACAATCGTGCTTTCTATTGTTTACATTTAAATACAGTCAAACTTCCATAACTCAAACTTCTATAATTGGAATTTTCTATAACTCGAATAAAAGAGAGTGCAACAGGGTTTTAGTGAGCAAATTACATACAATTCTATTTCCATAACTCGAACTTCTATCACTCGAACTTCTATAACTCGAATTTCTTTATAACTGAAATAAAAATATTGCTAATAGGAATATGGGGAAAGTGCATTCTATAAGTCGAATTTTTGTTTCAAGTATGAATCCATTTAAGTGTTAGGGGAAGTCCCTTTTTCCAAACCGAATATTTAATTTTTTCTTTCTTATCTTGTTTCACGTTGCTGGCAGCGTGGTTTAAAGTAAATGAAATAACTTCCAATGCTACTCTTAACGATTATATTGAGCTTGACAATGAAATTTGTACATCAAGCTTTCCAACAGATGACGATATTATTGAGGGGTATATAGCTCTAAATTACTGGATCCAATTCTAAGCGCAACGGAAAATGATGATGAGGGTTCGGTGGATGTAATTGTTCATTAGCCTTCCAAGAATGAAGTGGAAAACTCATTCAAAATTCTGAATTTATATTTGCAAATGAATGATGTTACAATTGATGATCACTATAAGAGTATGAATAAAGTGGAATCTCTTTTTACTGAATATAAGAAAAAAATTAAACTCCCAAACCCTAATTTCTGAATATTTTATTTGATTGCAAATAAATAAATATCTCAAAATGTAATTCTAGTTTATTCCAAAATTAAAATAAATAAATAAATTCTCTAACTCGAAGTTTCCATAAGTCGAAGCTTTTCCTTGCACAATGGTACTTTGAGTAATGAGAGTTTGACTGTATATATATCGCTTGCTGTATATATATCGCACACCCTCTTTAAAATAGGCACAACTCGAAATTTCTCAATTTTGAGTTAATGTATGGAACTTGCTTATAGTTTACTTGTCTACCAACACGCAATGGAATTTTTTTTTGGTTTTATTATTGCAAATCGTCGAAAAAACTGTTATATCTCTTTTTTTGTTAGGAATAAATAACAGACAATAATAAATAAAAGGTAAAAAAAATAGTAATGCTTGGAAATCAAATAGTATTAGGTCTATATATGGCTTATATATATATATATAATTTGTAGGGACATACATTAATAAACAAAGATAAAATAAACAGTAATACTTTTAAAAAGTTTATGACATAAATAATTAAGTTCTCAAATAACATTGCATGGTGAGAATAAAGATCTTTAGCTTATGAGAACCACTTTACAGTCATCGCTGTAATAGTTATATATCACAAGTATTGAACAGTTATTTATTATTTAATTCAGTTTTTATTTTTTGACTTCTTTCATCATAACACAATGATCGTTTTAAAGACATAATGTAAACAAACTGAGCATATTGTAAGAATTTCCTAATGTATTTCTTCAAAGTGTGAAAACCCAAAACCATTGTTTACATAAGCAAAACATATTTAACCAACGATCCCAGCCCTTTTTTATGAACACAATTGAAATTTATGAGGGTCACACTGTGGTATATTGTAAAAAAAAATGTGCTGCTTATCGTAAACCGAAGTCAGTCTTTCAGGAAATAATTGCTAAACAAATTTTTTATGTATCCACTAAATTTTTGTAAGCAATTTGTGGATATGTCTGCAATGTGAATTGAGTGCTATCTTGCTTATTTGCCTGGTCAATGCTCGAGCACAAATTTGAGACTGACTTTTTGCAATCTCAGCATTTTATTTTGTTTCATTTTTATATTTTTGTTAAAATGCCAAAAATTTTAGATACAAAACACTTGCGAATTCAAATAGTTTACCGTAGTTCATATTTGAATATCAGTCATAATTATATTGTACTTATTGTCTATTGAGAAATGCTGATATCGATATTCAAAAATGGATGGAAGTAAATATAGTTTGAGCAAATGCGTCAAGTATTTAACTGATTTATTGTATATTTGTATAGCTAAAATGACAAAAAATTATTTTATTCAATAAACCATTACGTAAACGTCTTGGAGAGGAAACTACAAATTCGATCTTCAATTGTTCCCAACCTTTTTGAAATATATAAGATTACATCCCACGAATTGTACACTCAATGTCAACTTTCAAGATAGAAATCGTTGTAGACTTCTCCGCATAGACATATAACTTTAAATAACTGCTTCCAATGGTAACTCACACTATGTATCAGACCTTCATACAGCTACATTTCTGGAGATAATGTAGTCAACGAATATTTGCTTCAATAATTCGCATAGACCAATAATTTCAAATATTTCGAATAGTCTCTACCAGTGGTAAATTACACTTTGTATAAGACTATAGTACAGTTTCATCTCTGGAGATAATGTAGTCATCAAAAATTTCTTTTTTCTGCATTAATGCGAACGAGGCATTGACTTTAATGACTTCATATAAGCGGTTTTGGTGTTGTTAACTCACTTTATGTATGAGACTCCATTTCAAGAGATAATGTAGTTATGGAACATTTGCTTTAATTTATTTGTTTACTTTGTCACCCGTTTATAATTTTATTGTAAAAAAAAATACTATTTATACCGACTATAAAATTTTTACCAATACTTTATAATTACCAAGTTCTCTCACCGGTTAGACATAAAGAGTTAATGCTAAATGTGGCATACCCTTTTATTATATTCAATTTAAATCAAGCGAACAGAAAAACTTAAAATAACTACTTTCAAGAACGGCAGGGGTCTATGTCCCGGACCTACTCGTAGCCAGCGACGACCAAGTACTGTTTCACACCTCCCAAAAGAACTTCACAATCAGGTCACAGCGGGTTACAGCAATAACAACTTAAAATAATTCCATTTATAACTAGAGAGATGATATTTGTTATACAGGTTTTTTATGGATGCATATATTGCAAATCTTGCAATCAACCATCTATGTATATTTTATAATTATCAAAAAATAAAATAATTGAAATCGAATTTTCGTTTTTACTTATAATGATAGTTAGTGAAATTTCAGTATATATAGATAGTTATGTCTTTAATTTCAATAATAAATGTGTATATAATATATATATAATATATTGTTTAGCGGCTCAATCGGTATGAACATATGAAATGCAAACGGAATAGCTGCTCTAAAATTCTACATTTTCTAAAGCCGTTGTTTAATAATAATCACTTGAAACTTAAAAATAGAAAGTTACTATATACTCAATTAATTAGGTCAGCACTACTGTACGGATGTGTTACATACAGAAAAGCCTCAAATACTGCCATAAAGCAATTACAGATAGCACAAAATCTGGCTTTAAAAAGACTATTTAAGATTTCATGGTATTTTAGAACAACAGACATACACAAAGATCTAATGATCGACTTAATGAAAAAATATATCAAGGACAGAGCCCTAAAATTTTTCACAAAAGTTGTTACGGTGTCCAACGCCGCCCTAACAAACCTCAAGTCCACCTCACGACCCACAAGAAGATATGCCGAACTAAGATCCATCATCAATTCAAAGATAAATAAACGATATGAATTTCTGAAAGTTCTTCAATATCTTTAGTTCTACGATATATAAGAACAAAGTTAATACGTTCAGATCTATATATAGTTGGGATATTCAGCTGTTGATTGATTCACATATAGATTAAGTCAAATTGCTGGGTTCTTTACAATATCAGTAAGATATATATATATATTGCTTTAGGGTTTTTATTTGTGTCCATGGCAAACTGATTTCGGTTCAATCTATATATAGTAATTGTGCTTTTCGTGCTTTTTATTTTATCTTAATTTTTGCTTCAGCCATAAGCTAAAAAATATTGGTGATCTAGAGGTCTAGAGAAGACGACGCTAATTCACAGGGCAGCACAAAACGTAGGCATACATAGAACCTATGTTGTGGTTGTATTAAAGCGATAAATATCAACACTACATGCGAAACATTATTTTGCAGTTTTTATATGTGGAAGAGAACAAGTTATCTATTGGAGAACTTCTCCTATAAATTCGTGAAGAAATATTTTTACATCAGCTAACATTTCTGCCACAAATCTTATAATGTACCAACTTAACATCATTTTAAAAATAGTAATAAAATTTTATAGTTTTACAGTTTTCATCGGAAGCGTTGTTTTTAACAATTATTTTATTATATCACTAAATGAAGATTTCTTAAGTTTCAATAAAATCGAAACACACTTTTTTGCTAGTTTTCTGCTATAATGTTTATTAAATTTATTATGAGATATTAATCTTTGTTTACGTAAAACAAAATTTACAATATTTATAAGATTTATAATGTTTATAAGACAACATTTACAAGATTTATAATATTTATACGACTCATAACATTTATAAGACTTATAACATTTGCTAGGTTTATAACATTTACACGATTTATAACATTTATAAGGTTTACAATATTTATAATACTTACAATATTTATAATACTTACAATATTTATAATATTTTACAGCGTTCTAAACAAGCAAAACGGGATGATTACTCTGCCGATTCGTTAAAGAAAGAACGTCGTTCTGCAGAGGATGATGTTGCAACCACAAGTCAAGGATCAGCAAAATGTAAGCCAGTAAAACTGGATAGCGAGGGTAAATCTAAAGGAATTGATGATGCCCGTGAAATCACAAAAGGTGATGGTAAACCTAAAGTGGAAAGAGAAGAGAGAGGAAATCGGCGTACTCGTTTACGTTTCGATGCTGTTAATACACGTCCTAAAGAATTGGATTCGAAACTTGGTTCTTCAGGGAGAACAATTAGACTGCAAACAAATTATTTTGTTTGTGATACAAAAGCAGATTGGTGTATTTATCAGCATATTGTATATATAGATCCAGAAATTGAAGTTCGCCGTATACGTAGTGGTGTTTTATCAATCATTTCTAGTGTACTTGGTGGATATTTGTACGATGGCCTTCATTTATTTTCTAATAAGAAAATAACTGAAAACGAGACGAAATATGAAGTGGATGCGAAAGATGAACGAAAGTATACTATAACTATTCGATATGTTGGTGTGTTACAGATGACGGAATATCAAGCCTTACATATATTAAATTTAATATTGCGACGAGCAATGGGAACACTTAATTTACAATTAGTTGGACGTAATTTTTATGATGCTCTTGCAAAGGTAAGCTAAAACTGATCTATTTATTATATGTATATGTGTAAGAGATTATAAAAAAATATTCTTTTAAACTTTTTATTTTTAGATAAACATCAAGGAATTTAATCTCCAATTATGGCCTGGTTATGAGACAGCCATACGTCAACACGAACGTGGTATTCTTCTACGCGCCGAAATTGCTCACAAAGCCATGCGTACAGAAACTTTGTATGATATTTTGCGTAGATGTATGTCAAATAATAAAAATTATCAAGAAGAGTTTCGTCGTCAGGTCATTGGTACAACAGTTTTGACAGATTATAACAATCAAACCTATACTGTTAATGACATTGATTTCAATTTAACTCCAAAAGGCACATTTCTTTATAAAGATGCAGAAATAACATTTATCGAGTATTACTCTCGGGTAAAGTACTTTTTAATTTATTTTTTATAAATGGCTTATTTAATTAAAATTGAATTTTACCACCATCAGAAATACAATATTCATATACGCGATGAACGCCAACCATTGTTACTCACAAAGGGCAAAAAGAATTTAAGTAAAACTAATGAAATAATAACACTTATACCAGAATTGTGTCGTGCGACTGGACTCAATGAAGAAATGCGTTCCAATTTCAAGTAAGTATAAGAACTTCCATATATTAAGTAATTCTAATTGACTTCTGTTGTAAAAGAAAGTATGCATTATCACATTACCATCACATTACCAACACAGTTGTAAAATGTTAGGCAGTAGTGATTTATTTACTTAGACCTTAGAGATTTTTTAGACCTTAGAGACTTTGAATACTAAATCATTAATTTTATTATTTTTTTTTATATTCAGTCTTATGCGTACACTTGCCGAATATACTCGTATGAATCCAGATCGTCGTATAGATCGATTAATGGCATTTAATCGTCGTTTAAAATCATCGCAAAATTGCAGTAAAATATTCAATGAATGGAATTTAAAACTTGGCGATTCACTGGTTGAAGTTACAGGCCGCGTTTTGGAACCTCAAAAAATCGTTTTTAGTAATCAAAAGTAAATATTATTGAAGAAAATTCTAAATTAAAAAGATATTAATTTTTTATAAATTATTGCAAACAGAGTTCCTGCAGGTGATGATGCCGATTGGAATCGTCATTTTCGTAGCAGTCATATGTTAACTTCACCATCACGTGGACTTGACCGTTGGGCTTTCGTTTATATGGGTCGTCAATCACGTGATATGCGTAACTTTACTGAAGCTCTTTTGCGTGCTGCAAATGGTTTGAAATTTCAAATTTCTCGTCCCAGAGAGTAAGTAGAATTGTGCTGTACTATTGATTATATTTTAATAAATATAAAAAAGCAAATATATAAATAAAAAACATATGGTATATTACAGAATGGCAATTGGTGACGATCGTACATATTCCTACATTAGTGCTTTAGAGGAAGCAGCTCGTGGTGATCCACAGTTAATCATGTGCTTGGTGCCAAATAATAACGCTGAAAGGTAGATAACGCTGCCTTTATTTATTTATTTTTATTTTATTTATTTTTATTTTATTTATTTATATTTTATTTATTTATATTTTATTTATTTATATTTTATTTATTTATATTTTATTTATTTATATTTTATTTATTTATATTTTATTTATTTTTATTTTAGTCATTTTTATTTTATTTATTTTTATTTTATTTATTTTTATTTTAGTCATTTTTATTTTATTTATTTTTATTTTATTTTATTTATTTTTTTTTATTTTTATTTTATTTTTTTTATTTTTATTTTATTTTTTTTATTTTTTAATTTTATTTATTTTTATTTTTTTATTTTATTTATTTTATTTATTTTTATTTTATTTATTTTTATTTTTTTATTTTTGTAAATCCTCTAAACTATAGTTTTAAACTAAACTTACACTTACAGTATTTTTGTAGGTGTTAATTAAATTATTGTTTTTAAAAAAGTTAAAAATGCATACAGTTCACGTTTAAGACAATTAGTAATAAACTTTTTTGCATTAATTTATTATATTTACTAAGAATGCTTAACGTAGAGATAAAGATAGTGCATACATCACTATTAAGTGACTAACATACTTAATTCGCCATTACAAACGTGAATCGTCCTTTGCAGCGTCTAGTAGCTTCCTCCAATCAGCCCGATAAGTGACTGGCTGTCTCCAATTGGTAATATCGTGTGCCTTCTACTGAAGATACGAACATACCCCGGTTTTCAAACACCTTTTTAGCCAGAACATTTTCTTCCATTTCACAAAATGATCAAGCCAGCGAAGGCGCTAAAGTTTTATGCGCTTGACTATGTCAATGTCACTATTGAGTTAGTTGTGTTTACTTTGAAACGAACCTAAAAAGATACTTGTTTATAGATAAAGTCTTTTAGCAGTATCTAAGGAATGTTTGTTAAGACCTTTGTAGTATTTGCTTACTTAACTAAATCGATCGCAGTGAACAGGTCATCTGCATACAACTTGAATTATTTTTTTTTTACTTATATTTCAAAAATAAGAACACGGTGTAGATAAATTTTACGGTGTAGATAAAATCTTTCGTCTCAGCAATGTAGTACTGAAGCTATATTTTATTTATGGAATAAAATCTCAATAACGTTCAAAATCATCAGCGCGTTGTTAATATTGATGGATTATGAGCAAACGTGATATTCACTTAGCTAATGGTTGTTTTATTATAGTCAAACGTTTACATAAAATATGAATTACACATTCTTTTTTGTGCTCTGTGTACCAATGTATAATATTTTTATAAATAAAAAAAATTCAATATGTTTTTTATGTTTGCAGATACATTACATTGAAAAAAAAATGTTGTCTGGACCGTGCTATACCAATGCAGGTAATAACACAAAAGGTAGCAGGTAATCAACGTGGACTTATGAGCATTGCTACGAAAGTTGCTATACAAATAAATGCTAAGCTTGGATATACACCGTGGATGGTTGAAATACCTCTTAGTGGTTTGATGATTGTAGGTTTTGATGCAGTAAAAAGTACAAGAGATCGTTCAAAAAAATTTGGTGCACTAGTTGCTACAATGGATATGAAAATAAATTCTACATTTTATAGTACAGTAGCTGAAATGAGTGCACACGATAATTCGGCTCCCATTTTATGGACTATGATGGTTAAAGCGTTACACCAATATCGTCTAGAACATCAAGCACTACCAAAGCGTATTATATTTTATCGAGATGGTGTTAGTGACGGTCAGCTGGAACAGGTAGTTGATTTTGAAGTCAAAGAACTAGTTGCTAGACTCAATGAACAATACAAAGCTGTTGGGTCCGATAAGGGGTTAATGTTTTCATTCATAGTTGTCACAAAGACTTCAAATACACGATTCTTTGCTCAAGGTAAAAATCCGCCACCTGGTACAGTTGTTGACGATGTTGTTACAATGCCAGAACGGTATGACTTTTATATAGTGTCGCAGTGTGTACGTCAGGGTACCGTTTCGCCTACCGCTTATAACGTCATTTTTAGCAATATACGCTTATCACCAGATCAAATACAATTGCTGACATACAAAGCATGTCATTTGTATTATAATTGGTCAGGTACAACTCGAGTTCCAGCTGTATGCCAGTACGCCAAAAAGTTAGCAACGCTTGTTTCACATTGTTTACTAAGTACACCCCATTGTGTACTTGAAAAACGTTTATACTATTTGTAAACATTAAGATTTTTAAAAAGTTTAAGCCATTTTTTTCATTTTTTTTTATATTTATAATTATTTGAAATGTCCCAACAAAATTACAATGAAGGCATACATTGGTAATGCCAATTACGTAGAAAACCTCTTTATCGCACCCATACAAGCATTTAATGCTTAAGTTAGTTTATATATTCATAGTCAAATAAGCAAAGATCAAAGTGCTAGCTAACAGTACGAAAATGAGCAAAAAAAGTAGTTAAACAAGAAAGCATTGGCATTTTCAATGTTATAAAGAAAACATGATTTTTAAAAATTAGGAATGTATATGTGAATAAATTTTTCTTATTTCACATAAAATATTACCTTAAGAAAAGCAGAACATCATTTTTCATAACTGTTTTTTCTCGTTTTTAACTTTAAAGTTAATATATATAGATATGAATTTAAAATATATATATATAAATAAATTTAATATTATATATATATATATATAAATTTAATATATATATGTATATAAATTTAATATATATAAATATATATAAATTTAAAATATATATATATGAATTTAATATATATATATAAATAAACTTAAACTTGTGCATATATACTTATATGTAATCAGTATATTTATGTATAAATACATATATATTTTAAAAAAAAAACTTATTTGACTAATTTTGAACTATCATTAAAGCGAATAATATTAAAATCAAAATTAAAATTCTTATCTACAAAAAGAAATATGTGTAAATAAATTTAATACATAATTTTGTACAATTTTCGAATATATAAATATTACTGAAAAAATATTATATATTATTTTTATGGTTTAAACAAATTCACTTACATTCATTCTTTATTATCTTATTTTAATGTCATCAAGATTAGTATTATAATAATTTTAAATATAACTTTTCATTTCAGAATAAAAACGCAAATAAAATAAAATGTACTTATCATTTTTAATAGGACTGTTATTGATTTAATCTATTAATAACCCAATTTGTTTTGTTTTCCTTGTGATTGGTGCAATCGTAATGTTATTGTTGATATTTTAGTTTGCAGAGATATGTTGTGTAGTCCCTTTAGGGTGTGATGAACGGTACTTGGTGGGCGAATTTGATGAATGGCTCCGGGACGTTAACAACCCGGTGGTCATTCTTCACGATGTTCGTGAAATCGGTTAGTGATACATGATAAATAAACGCATCTCTCTAAGATACCGACCTGATTACTTGTTAAAGCCATAATAACATTAGATGTAAGCAGTGTAGTGATACTTTGTTTTAATTAATTAAAATTGTTGTTATTGTTATCTAATCATAAGTTCTCACGGTTTCCTTGATAACTTTTGTCATACACAAATCAGTTTAGATTTAAATATAGTTTTCCCGATTTCAAACATCATAATTTCCATATATCCTTGATCTAGAGAGTTGAGAAAGACAGTAGGCGGAACCTTTTTTCGACTAGTCAGTTATATCTGTCTTCTTACATATATAGTTCTAGTCAGTTATGTCTGTCTTCTTACACATATAGTTCTAGTCAGTTATATCTGTTCTCTTACACATATAGTTCTAGTCAGTTATATCTGTTTTCTTACATATATAGTTCTAGTCAGTTATATCTGTCTTCTTACATATATAGTTATAGTCAGTTATATCTGTTCTCTTACATATATAGTTCTAGTAAGTTATATCTGTTTTCTTACATATATAGTTCTAGTCAGTTATATTTGTTCTCTTCCATATATAATTCTAGTCAGTTATATCTGCTTTCTTACATATATAGTTCTAGTCAGTTATGTCTGCTTTCTTATATATATAGTTATAGTCAGTTATATCTGTGTTCTTACATACATAGTTATAGTCAGTTATATCTGTCTTCTTACATATATAGTTCTAGTCAGTTATATCTGTTTTCTTAAATATAGAGTTCTAGTCAGTTATATCTGTCTTCTTACATGTTCAATTCTAGTCAGTTATATCTGTCTTCTTACATATATAGTTCTAGTCAGTTATATCTGTTTTCTTAAATATATAGTTCTAGTCAGTTATATCTGTCTTCTTACATGTTCAATTCTAGTCAGTTATATCTGCCTTCTTACATATATAGTTCTAGTCAGTTATGTCTGTCTTCTTACACATATAGTTCTAGTCAGTTATATCTGTTCTCTTACACATATAGTTCTAGTCAGTTATATCTGTTCTTTTACATATATAGTTCTAGTCAGTTATGTCTGCTTTCTTACATATATAGTTATAGTCAGTTATATCTGTGTTCTTACATATATAGTTCTAGTCAGTTATATCTGTTCTCTTACATATATAGTTCTAGTCAGTTATATCTGCTTTCTTACATATATAGTTCTAGTCAGTTATATCTGTTCTCTTACATATATAGTTCTAGTCAGTTATGTCTGCTTTCTTACATATATAGTTCTAGTCAGTTATATCTGTCTTCTTACATACAGTGTTGTGCATAACAGAAGTAACCAATATGAGAGCAAATCAAATAAACAGGTTTTTGTCTGTTTTTTAATTTTCATTTAAAAACTAATATATATAGTTAATTTGTTATTGCCTTAGCTACCAAAAAAAAAAACAATAAAACCTACAATTCTTCATAACGGGTCAAATAATTCCTAAAAACAACGAAATATTGCGAATTGAAGAAGCAGATAGCTTTTTTTTTTAATGTAACATCTGCGCAATCATAAACTATTATTACAGTTTATTAATTGAAGGACATTTCTATCCTAATTATAAAATTAAATTATAATTTAAGCAACTTTTGTATAAAAGCAGTGCGTGCTTGAGAATAAAGAGATTGAAGATTTGATATGATAGCGTAAGGTTGTTTATTAATTAGTTAAAAAAGAGTTTAATTTAACATGTAAGTAACCAATAATAATTAGTTTTTTGAATATATTTGAATGTGAAAAAGACAAATAAAAATCTGGAAAATAATTTAGATATTGCTCGTGATTTTCATACGGAAATCACAGAAGATGTTGCTAGGTTCTGGAGCAACGCGACAATAGAGCTGAACTCAGCAGAACCGCCAACAAAAAATATGTCTGATCGGAAAAAGGTGTGGGTTGATTAGAAAGAAACCTTAAACGAAAACACATCCAGAAAATGGAAAAATTGAAACAGCAAGAATTGGAGAAGCAAATCTGACATAACTTATATATGGAGAAATTGAAGTTACGGAAAAAATCGGATCGCAAAGGATCTCAAAATTTAGAACATTAATAATTTCAATTAATAAATAAGATTTATTGCTTTCTTTTTAAGAATTGTTTTGTTTCTTTCATAGTTCCGATCTGACAGAAAAATTTTTAGCAAATAAATAAATAAACCAATAACAAAAATTGCAACAATTTTATGTGTACCTTCATATATCTACAGCAGGGCTGTCTAAAGCGCCACCCATGGGTCACATGTGGCCCGTGGTATAGTGTACTGGTAAAACTACATTATTTTACTTTTATGGTATACCAAATAAATGAGTTTAAATTAATAAATTAATAAAACCAAATTAAATATTATAATCGTATTTTTATTTTTCTTTAGAACAACTATAATCGTATGTACTTGTTTCTCCGGCCCTCCAATCTGTACAGTGATTTGTATTGACCCACGATCACAGTTGATCAATAGTATTAGCATATGAGCTCTGATCCGAAAATACATAGTTTTAATGAGTTCTATATAACTCTATATATCTCGAAAATTATTTATGTTTAACTACGCCTAATTACTTTTTTATTTTATTTTTACAGACTATAATTTGAAGAAAGTTTATAGTTGCTTAAATTAGGTGCAATTAGAAAGAAAATATAGCTTTAACACTTTAGCTCGAATATAAACGAATACCATGAAAAAGGTTGTGTGATTAGATAAAAAGTTTAAAAAAGCTTTGAGCTTCAGTAAATTACATTTAAAACGTTTCCAACTTCCATACGGACAGACGGAATTAATATAATCATATAGTACGACATCGTTTTGTTTGAAATCATTTTTACTCATTATTTTAATAAATGCATTTTCTTGGCCCTGGATTGCTTTTTAAGGATGAATATTGATTATTTAACTTTTGTGAGACCACACTAGATGAATTTTTTGTCGACAATCAAGGCTTGAAGTTAAAAAATCTAGGTGTGAAGATTTCAAAAAATAAGTATTGTAAAAACTAAGTTCTATCTGCGATATTAACTTGGTCTACCTAGGCACAATCGGTTTCAAAAGTTTATGGTGTCTGGTCTTAATCTATTGAGGTTTAGATATTACATCAACTATGTTATGGGATTTTGTAAAGTCAAGCGTATGTACTAGTAGCAAGGAGGAAAACATGAAGAACTATATATGATAACCTGATGACGAAGTTTTAAAAAATCCTTTAGCGATCTAAGACACGTGTAAAAATAATAAGTTATATAAATTATGTATAGCTAGGCTAAGTTCCTAATTACTTTTAATGTATATAAGATTAGAAACAATAAATAAATAAAAGAATTGATAAAAATATGACTAATGAACTGGTAATGAGACCTTGTTTTGACATAGTAGTCGAACCAATTGTGTAGGTTGAAAAAAAATACTGGTTTATTTACTTAAATAACGGGATATTGACTTCTAAAGAGTGGGAGCAATCATATTTGGTATCGTTATGTATACGCACAGTTTAACAATATCATTGTGAGTAAAGATGTAATTGAAACACGATTTTTTTCTCCGGTAAGTGAAAAACATCGAAAGCTACAGTGTGAGACTTGAAACCACCTCATAGGGATTATTATTATTAAATAGGATACGAATGCACCCGGATCTAAAAGAACTCAAACAATTCTCGACTATTTATAAATTTCGTAATTGCTGTGGGCTTAATTCCAAGGTAGTCAAGTCTACTTCTTAGGAATGAATGGAGAAGATTTTCACGGCAATACGTAAACTTTGTTCCAGTAATCAAGAGAGTGAGATGTGAGTCGATAGGCTTAATATCTAGGAGACTAGGTTTATCTAAATCAGAAAGCATGGGAGTGGAGTAAGAAAATTGGGGGTATGTGAAGCAGGTGGGGATATAGCACGATTACGGGGGTACGACTAGCGGTAAACATTACGGTCTCACTCATCAAAGTATTAGGTAAGATATTTGGGGTTTAAAGCGCAAGGCTTGAATAAGGTCTGTGGTGAGGATGCTGAGGGTGGAGACGTCAGGGGAGAGGTTGCGTGGTCCAGTGAGGTATATACGGGCGAGTGATAGGAGGTACTCGTCAATGTGAGTGACCTTGACATTGTCATACAGAACACATAGAGAAGTGCTTGTACTTGGATTCTTTCCATATGAGCGGAAGTGATTACAGATCAAATGGGGAAGGTGAAGGTGAGCAAGGGGCAGTTTAGCCATTTATAGCAAAGTAATTTGATTTTGCAGTTAAGCTGGTTGGTGTTTTCGAAAGGCATTTTTAAGTTGAGTATGTCTAAACCCGGCGTTGCGGGTTTAGATCTTGACATTGTCATACCGAACACAAATAGAGAAGTGCTTGTAGTTGGATTCTTTCCATATGAGCGGAAGTGATTACAGACCAAATGGGGAAGGTGAAGGTGAGCAAGGGGCAGTTTAGCCATTTATAGCAAAGTAATTTGACTTTGCAGTTAAGCTGGTTGGTGTTTTCGAAAGGTATTTTTAAGTTAAATATATCTAAACCCGGCGTTGCGGATGGCATAATCAACGTGGTGGAATTGGAACACGTTAAACAACGAATAACATTTAAATAGGTGATTAAAGAATTATCTTTATCTAATCCGGATAACTTTTATTATATAACAAAATAAACATTCCACTGTATGAAGGCTAAGTCAACGATTCTTTAAAACACACTTTCTGTAAAAGAAACTTAATAAAATATTATGTTAAATTTGTTCAATTGCACATACAACGGTGTTTTAGGATTAAAACCCTCCGAAATAAATAATCAATATTTTTTTTAATTGAATATTTTTATATGAACACTGATCCCTTATAAATGAGTCCGTTGTAGTTACGTATATATACATATATATAAATGAGTGTAACACAAATCCATAAGTGCTAGATATTATAGTTCTATTTGGGTTATTCTTTTACATTTTTATTTTCTATGCTCTGATACATTCTAAGGAGAGGGGAAGGAGGGATATACTACTAATGAACTTTGTAATATTGTGTAGAGGTTATCTTAGCTGCGCTGATCGAGATAAGCAAATCTCTATCTGTTTAATGTAAATTTGAATAATAAATGACACCAATGAAATTTCATTATAGGTCGCTTATATTACAGTATTACGTACATTTATAATAACTTTGATAGCCTAGAAGGTTCAAGCGTCTGGATATTTATATATAAATTAAAAGGAATTATTTAAAGCATATTGTTGTAATTAAAATTGGTTTTTTTTTTATTTAATACTTAGTTCTTGAAAACAAGCTAAGATTTTTATCATCATAATATAGAACTTTAATTTCATTTTAATACAATGTGATTGGTTGCCTATGGTATTTACTTATTGTTATCACGTTATTATATTACAGACCTAATGGTTACATACGTAACATAAAGATGTGACTTATTTTTATATAAAAGCCCTAGCATCCAACAAAAATCCGTTATTAAATAATGGGGTGCTCGATTAACATAAGCAAATATTGAAAAAACAAAAAAGTTTCAATAGGAAGTTGCAAAATACAGTTGAAAGATATAATTAATTTGGAATAGATTAATTTTTGATAATTTCACATAACTGTTAAAGTTCGTGGGTGAATTGTTTTGTTTTTGTAAACAAAGTTGATGAAAAAGTTTCTATACGTAAGGACCCAAAAATCCTAGAAGTATAGACACGACCTCTAGGATACTGCTGTTATAAAATGCCAAGTGCTCTTAATCGTTGTAGTTGACGATTAGATTTGTAGCATATACCGCTTGGCTAGGTTGAACTTCAAACTGGTGATGCCATTAATAATATTTTTAGTTTTATTATATACTTACGTGACGTTTTATGGCGGGATACAGCATATATAAGTATGCATTGGACCATATAGAAAATGAAGTATTTTAAGATGTTGTTGAGAGCAAGTAGCAAAATAATTTCAAATAGTTTTAAAATAATATTTTGAAACATCAATGAACTATATTTTTCATAAAGGAAAATATAGTGTTGTATTAAGCTAATTGGTCAATTATTTTATATTTATACAACTGAAAGATTTTCAACATTTCGACATAATGAATAATGTGATTAAAAGCGATTCTGTTGAGATCTCAAACCAATCAATGAAATCAAGTCAAGCATTTTTTATGAGAAAGTTTAGAAATTTAACAGAGAATAGTTTGTTAAAATAAAGATAAATTGTCATCAATATTCTATGTCGAAGACTGTATACCACATTTTAAAATTTACTTTTTCTATGTAAATGCTTGCAATATTTGAAAAAAGAAAGTCCTCTGTTTCTAAAGAATTCAATTAAAATAAATTCTTGTAGATTGTAACATTTTTATTAGACATGCTGTAGATATAGGTCTTTTATCCAGATTACTACACACATACATATATAACTAGCTTTATGTGGGACTGTCTCCATTTGATAAAAGTTCGTCTAAATGTAAAATGTTTAAATTGCTGTATTGACATCTGGTCTTGCCTTTATTGGAAAGATACGAACAGTTTTCGATCACCTTGAAAAACAAGTGGGCCTGGAAAGTAGATCAGATCACTCCTTAAAGCAAACTTTGTTCTGTTTATCATACTTTGTTTCAGTTGTTCAAATAAAGAAAGCAATAAATCACTCCTTTCCCTTTAATACATGGGAAAATTGTTGAAAGCAAAAATTAAATAAATTTAATGTCAAGTAAAATTTCACATACTAAAAAGGTTTGATTGCTCGTGATGTTAGAGAGAGGTAGGTTCAAGAAAAATGTATAAATCCTGTATGATCTCTACGTACATAAAACAGAATTTAAAAATAAGATCTACACACAGCATATGGTAATTCCAAGAACCATCGGGTCACTTATCAATCACGATGACCAAGTGCAGTTCATCATCCCTCAGAGGAATTTTTTAAGTAGATCCCAGCTGGTTACAACTACAACAACAAAATAACAGGATCTTGTCTCACTACAATAAACTGCGTATATTACAGATTGAATGAATGAATCTGCTAACATATCTTTTATTTTTCAGATACAAATTTTAATTAATAATATTTCGAAATAATTGCCGGACTGAAAGTGTAACATGATAGTCACCATGTTATAAAAAAATATTAAGTAAATAAAGAGGACTACGACTTCGTTGTGAGAAAGTATTTAGAAAAAACTTTTTTATGATGGATATAAATATATAATTAAATATTTAAAAGTTAAGCGCCTTTAAATAGACTTAACAATGTTTAATATGTAGGCACTTAATATTAATACACTTGAAGGACACTCAATTCATGGGAAAATCAATTGCATTAATGCTACAAGTTAAAAGTTTTTATTCAGATTTTGGTTAGAGTATTTAAACTACATTATTTTACATTCGCAGCAGTGTTTATGTAATTTTATTTGTGGAATTCGTATTAGACATTTATTAAGTGTAACGATTTTGTTTCCTTCTTTTCGGCTGTAATTAATGTTCGCGAAAACTGTTTTACTTTAAATACTTAAACGAGTTAACACTAATCTTAATTAACCGCTTAAACATCATAGCCAACAATGTGACGTTTACCAATGCATTCGCCAATATAGAACCAGAAAATAACTTCCATGGTGACCAAGGTATTTAGAGTAGCTTGACGTACCGTAACATTTTTGTAAGCTCCAGTGCGTGCACCTGTGAGAAGGCGGCCAATGCCACTGCGAATAGCAGGGATATCAGCGGGAGTTGGAGGAGTCAATTCCACTTTGGCGTATTTCAAGAAGACATCAAGCTGTGGTCTTCCTTGGGTTATTAGCTCTGTACAAAAAGAAAAAAGTCAAATAAATATAATAAATAATTAAAAATTACATAATTGAAATGTGGGGTTATGCAGTAACTGGCCACAACCACTTATATATGCTGTGTTTCACTATATGTTACACCAATTTACTTACTGTTCACAAGGTTGGAACCTCTTGTTGCAAGACTGGCCATTTTATTTTCTGACTATTTGCACAATTGCAATGGAAAAATAAAATATCAAGTGGAATCGCTGACAGTAAACGACTGTATGGAATAGAGTGCGCTATTACACAACAGGGTTGCATTGCTTCACTTTGACATTTACAAAAACAGGTATGTAACTCCACCTCGTACTGTGTTCAGTGCATTTCGAATAGTAAATGAAAATTGGTAAAATTATTGTTCTGTTTAAAATTTTTATTTTGTACACTGAACTCGTGCTAAAAGCTAAAGGCGTACTTAATAGCATATATGAAATGCCAATATTTAACACTTAAGTTGCAACTTAATAATTTGCTAAGTTGTCAAGCATGCTAAATGAATAACATGTTGAATTTTATTGATTAAAATTGTGTTTTATAATAGCCGTAATTTTTACTTTCAGAGTAGCAAAAAAATACTCGCATGCAACAATAATGCTATTAAAATCTTCAGAGTTTTACTTGCAAATAATTTTACGTCGTAAGTTTTAGTGCAGTCAAATTCAAAAATCATTTTATTGTGAATTTTTTATTGGAAATATACATAAATTGCAATTTTTTAAAGGAATAAGTTAAAAAATGCTTACCATTGCTCTTCTGTTATTCATTTTGTGTTCTTTTATTTAAATTAATTAATTAGTGTTTACAATTTTTCTATTTCATATTGTACTCTACGTAAGAAAAAATACATGTCAACTTTGAAAGAAAAAATTCAGGCTAATGTAACAACGTGTCACATGACGATGTTATCACATATTGTTGTCTTGTACGCTTAAATCGTCATTTTTACTTCAATTGTACATTTACTGAACTTATTGGCACATTTTACGAACTTATTGGCCACACACTTCGGCCAGCAAAGAAAAAGGTGGTAGCATCGCAATAAACGAACTATTGTGAACCTTCATTGGAGATTTCAACGAATATTGTAATCATACATAAACAAAAATTTATATAAAATTCAAAAATTTTATATATATGTTTATGAAAATTTTGAAAAATTAAAACTTCAGTGTTTTATTTTGAAATTTCCAACCTTCTTGCCATTCGTTTTAATTCTGTATTCATATTAATATTCAATTTAAGTTACTTATTTATTTTTATACAAAATGTAATATGCTTGCATTATGTACAAATATGCAAGATTTGCTAATTGCTAAAATATAACACTGGACAGATTGCAACAGTGATGCCAATCTTCGTTTAGCGAATATAAGCCAACATGTATTTTTTGCCACACTTGCGAGTCATCGAAAATGCCTAATATTTATTTATATTATTTACTATATTAAAGTTAGGATATTTAATCATAATTGTGGTCATTATAATATTATTTTTTACTATTATATTTGACTTTTATTGTATAATCAAACAAAAAGTAAAGAAAATATATTGGCTCAAATGTCACAATTCTTTATTAGCTATTAAGTCTTAAAGAAATTTTTTTTTTAATTCCAACGGTTTACGTCATTTCTATGAGTTTATAAACTAAGAAATTTTTAAATTAACGAATTAAAAATTACAACTAAATTAGGGAATAAAAGAAAAACGATATAAATTAATATACATATTGATATTTCTAATATATTCCACTCAATATCATTCAAGTGACAGCAATAATTAAATTCAAAATACAACAGTGCAAAGGCATCACCGTAGGCGAATGCACTCGTTCATTCATATAATTGAAATTTGTTGGCATTACTGAACGCTACATTGACGGCCCGAATCAGCAACACACGCCTTTTTTCTTATTGTCGCGAAGGGGTCGAATGTGTTGTTTTAATTTTGTGCTTTGTTTATTTTTTGCGATAGAAAATATTTAAAGTTAATAGCGAGAAAAAAAATTAAAAAATCCAAATCTAAAAAAGTTATTGGAATTAAAATAATTTCTACTTAAGTGTACAATGAAAATTAAATTCGAATGGTGATTTTTGTAATGAAAAGCTCTGCGGAGGCGGGGGCAATGAGATGAGATCAAATCGATGATGAAGTACGCCGAAGACGACAGCAAAAATACGAACTTGTTTCAAAATAATATAAGTAAAAATAGTGAATAATAAAACCATAGTATTTAATTTTAAAAAGTAGTGAAAATTGTGATTTATTTGTTGAAATATATTTTCACATTAGTAATAATAATCTTAAAAGGTCTTTGCATTTAAAAAAAAAATGTGTACATAAACGTACACAAATATATGAAAATAAATTGATATTTGCAAATTAGTAATCAACATTAACAAGATGTGGGGTTCAGCTGGTAGCACCTGCTAAATCTCAAAAGTTTTAAGTGAATAATAAGAAAGTGTTGCAAATTGTGATTTAATCAAAAGGGAGTTAGTGGGCGGCTTTGCGACGAAACGGTGAAAAAGATTGCGACGACAGCACTGCTGCAGCACTGCATCAGAATCTGCAAAATCTTGACTGCGTTTAATAAAAGGTGAGAGTTTTGACGTATACAACTATCGATTTGGTAAGGTAAGGTGGGGCTGAAAAATCTCAACTTCATTCAGTTTAATAATATTAAGTTGATGTGTTCACATAAGTGTAAGGCGTTGCCTTTCCTTTTTATGAATTGAGTTTATTTGTCACAAAAGGAGTAGAAAATAAATTTTTATAGTCTAGTTTTATTTCTTATTGTTTCTTTTTTGTTATTTTTATCTTCATTGATAATTTCCACTTGTATTATGAATCAGCATTACTAAAACAGTTGTTTCCGATCTGCTTTGAGCGCCGAGTGCGGAACTATGTTAATTAAAAATATTAAATGCTAAAATTATTTTGTTGCTTCAAGTAATTCTCCCATAAACGTTTGGGTTAATGGAATTGTGCTTAACGATGCTTATCCAAAACACAGTTGTTTACTAGTCCATTGAAAATTGCTTGAAATGTGACTTATTGAAAACTTGATATTGCTATCTTTTCGTTAAAAATTGTTATCTGTAGTCCTAGTTTCCACAAAATAAACTAAAAACTAAACTGGTTAGGTTGTGGTTACTAGTGTGAAGAAACACTTTTTGCCATATACTTTTAGTAGTTAGTGTTGTGACTATATATTTACATTCTAAAGTAAATAAATTTTTTTAAAATTATTTTAATTTCTATATAAGTCAACTTTTTGGCGATAACATGTTTCGAAAAGATAGAACCTATTTTTGCGTCCTATATTTGGATGAATAACGAAACGAAGTTATTGTGTCTGAAATGACATCTTTCAATATGTTGGTATAACGGTTTTGGATGAATTCCACGTTAATTAGGCACTTCTTTCAACGACAAATGCACTTTTCCGAAACGATAAAAGTTGAACTAGTTTTGTTAACTCCTATTTTTGTGTCCTATATTTGGATGAAAAACGAAACGAAGTTAATGTGTCTAAAATGACATCTTAAATGACATCTTATGTTTATAAGACATCAACGAATGCACTTTTCCGAAACGATAAAAGTTGAACTAGTTTTGCCAACTCAAGTAAATAATAGCTAACAATAAAAACATCGATTTCATTGAAGGATATGAATCGATGGGGAAGTAGTTTTCATACAAATGTTCGTTCAAAATGCGATTATTAAATATTTTAATTTTATAAATTCCATTGAAGATTTTATCTGATTTTTAACCAACTCACACATAGTCATAGTTTCCAATATTCATAATGAGGAAGGATTTTGGTTGGTCAATATGTTGCTCATCATCTATGCCCTGCCATAATCGATTTAAATCACGTTCATCGTTCATAACCACTGACATGAATGAAATAATTATTGTTATAAATTGTTTTATCAATTGAAATGTTTCGGTAATAATATTACAGTAAACCCCCCTATAACGCGGTAGATTAATTCCGCGTTATATATACTTCGTACACACATGTGCAAAGGTACGCGAAGCTAATTATGTAGTGTATAAATCCCCACGTTATGGGGGGAATGCCAGTGTTATATGGGGTATTTAAATCGCGTAATATGAAAACGCTTTATAAGGATACCGCGTTATAGGGGGGATTACTGTACACGGTTGTGACAAAAGTTTCTTACTTCGTTTTTAATTTATGTACTGATAACACAAACATATTCTATTTCTCAAAATCTCAAATATATAAATAAAATTTTGACAGTGCATTAATAAGGATCTACCGACATAAGTAATATCCAATAGATATTAGATAGTTCATTAGAAATATCTATTTTTCTAATGCTGCTCAATTTCGACTTCTTATATGACAAAATGCTTGAAATAATGCGATCGTATGGCTTAAGAGCTTTGACTTTAAATTTAAATCTCATATCATATTTTAATGAATTACATATGATTAGGTTGTAGCTCTCTCTAGTTATATGTTGAAAATGATTCTTTCATTCAGTACAGGTATTTACTTTCTTAGTAGCTGAACGCATATGTTGTGTTGAGATTGGGTCTTTCATTCATTAAAGTTATTTTCGTTTTTAGTGGCTTGGACTGATTACTGGCTATGGACTGATATTTGGTTTCTTTATTTATTGCCGCTATTTTTTTTCTTAGTGGTTTGGAAGCATATGTTGAAATTGGGTTTTTCATTCATTATAGTTATTTTCGTTTTTAGTGCTTGGATTCATAACCTGACTTTGGTTCTTCCATTCATCGTCGCTATTTTCGTTTTATTGTCAGTTTATCTGGATTTGTTTTTATTGTACCCCAGACAGGTCACTTTTTTTGAGTTTAAGAAGTCAGCAATTGGCCTTCTGTATAAACTATTAGCTTTCGTATTATTCCGGTTGCTGTTAGTGTTTTTATAAACTAGATTGAAATTAATAAAGAATAATACAAAAAGGGAATGACGAGATATATAGAATTAGTGTTCGCTATAAAAATTCTATTTCCATTATTATTATTAAATATATATAAATTAATAATTACCTATTTTAGCAATTCTATGTAAAAAGTATGCTTAGTTCTTCGCCTCTATTACAACGAATGAAACCGTGATAACAGCTATGATTTTCACTTGGTCATTGATTGTTCGGTTACTTGTTCATCGATTGTTCCTGACTATAATTTTTATATATTATATATCTTGCGGAATAAACCACTTAGGTCTGCATAGTTTTAAATTTACAAATTATATCATTTTCACCAGATTTTTATTTGTTAAAGAAGTATTTAACCAAAATGGATTAAGTTCTTCCAAAAACCCAAAAAATGATTATCATTTTTCTTCCAAAAGAAATAACAAAAGGCTTAAAACGTAAAGTTATTGCTTCTACTTTGATAGGTTCAAAATTTTTAATCTGATTCCGAAAATTCTTATAGTCCATCAATTTTAGACTTATAAAATCAAAGAATAGCGATATGGTTAATAAAGAAAATTAATTTAATTAAAAATAAAATTGAATTAATTAAAAATAAATTTCAATTAGTGAAAAATTAAATTTTGTATTGTTATTCACTGCTACTAAAAAAACTCTCTACATAATTAACCTTATAAAAAAATTTGCTTGCTCAAAAATGATTCATCTATGATATTCGCATGATATTTTAACTTTCTCTAAATTGTGGTTATCGAAAGTTCAACTACTTCAATAATCCATCTCATCTGTATTGCATAAAATTTAACAATTTATATAAAAGTAGACAAAAGCATTAAACACATAATCGGCACATTAAAATATTATCAATTGAAAAATAAATGCCTTTAACATTTTTGTATATATTAAGTTTTATTACATACTCAAAATACTATATCATTCCAAACGCCAATATCTCTGAGCAATACAGAACTGAGATTGGCAGGTTGCATGAAAAGATACATTAATTTGGGCTACAATCTCTTCACGGTATGATTGTTGGATTTAATAGACTTTTCCTTTCTAATGAAATCCAATAGTGTTGACGTAGTGTGCGTATTGCTCTATTTTCGAAGTAGTATAATTTAGCACAATTTTTCGTACATGTCGGTAATTAAACCCTTTTTAATTAAATATACTTTGCTTATCGTTCGACAAGCAAAATACCTACCTTTTCTTTGCTTAGATAGTTATCTGTTGCGTAAGATATCTATCAAGATCGCAGTACTTTATTTATATTTCTGATTTTTATAATAGTAGTTTGTTAGGATTGTGACCAGATTCATTAAAAAAAAATAATTTTATTCTGTACAGATGTGGTCATCTCATTCATTTATGACTGACATTTATATTCCCCATTTGTCGTTTGTTTCTAGATTTTTAAATGGTGAACCACCTCTTTATATCGTTTTATATATTCACCTTTAGAGGTGAATATAGTTTGGAGTTCTGGCATAAATGTTGAAACTTTTTTTTTATATTTTTTTTATTTTAAGACACCGCAAGATTTGGTTATTAATTTTTTGCCAAACTGAATAGCTTTTCTTATCAGAGGAAATTATATTCGTTAAACAAACACTGTTCTTTGTTTGCAATCATGTATTTTTTAGAACTTGACTTGATCAAACATCTTCAAATTTCTTACTCGACTGTCTCATAAATTTTGTTTATTTTATTTTTTAACTTTTCACTACACATAATAATTGTTTAAACTTGTGACCCACTATAAACAAATATTTTAATATAGGTATGGAACTCAGATATACAAACTCAATATACAAAAAAAATTATGATATCAAAATATTAACAAACAGTTGTTAACTACAAAATAAATTTGATTACATTTAAATTAAATTAAAAAAAATTCTATACACAATTTATACCTATCTTCAAAATTTTGGATATACTTTTAATATTTCAGTTATCTGACTTAGACAATTTTAAGAACATGCTTAAAACTATATGAGGATACTTCCCATTGCTTACTGAAAAGGTTCATTCTGATAAGTTGGCTCCTTTGTCAACTTTCTGCTACTTTGATTTTATATTCATTTTCAAACATCCACTTCGAAGCCAACACCAATGGTCAATGCAGCCGAAGCTGCCGGGCCACTGACCCCCGAAGTACCAGATAGCATCATCTCTGGTTAGATGTCGCAAGTTGCCGCCCACATTTCACTACCATTTGCACTTCTTGCATAAGTGCCAGACTGGCACTGGGGGATTGTAGTCGCTTCTTACGACAGGCGGAGAGGGGAACATTATTCTAGAATTTTATTTATAAAATGAAACGATGTAATACAGGTAGAACGTCGCCTGTATCAATATTCTATTTAATTAGTAGTTATTTATCTGTCGTAAATTGCTATATAGATAAGGCACAGAGACTGAAACTCCTACTTGTAGTGGAGCACCATAATCATTAGATCTTTTATATAGTCACTGATTATTATTGTGTCTTGTATATAGATCACTTTAATGCAGATATATGTGTGTAACTTCACATATCTATATTTGTAACTCTGATCCCGAGAATCCACCACTCAGTGGACACATGTCTCTAACGTGACAAAGTTATATTTTTTAAAAATTTAAAATATGAAGACACGAAATATTTGTATGTCATAACAGATGAAATTGGAGATATCATTTTATTTGACTCAATAGTTGATACTATGTATATAATATTGAATATTATAATGTATTTATATTGTATTACAAATATATATCCAAATTTTATAGTAAATTTTAAAAAATTTATTATTATGGAACAACATTTCTGCAAATAAAAATATCTGTATTTCTCTATTGTTAATCAAAATTATTTTGTTTAATATTTATGATAATGTATCATGTCAAAATTGTTGAGACCTTATAAAGACCTATATTTTAATATTTATATTTTATTCAATTATTCATAGGAATGTCTTCTAAAGTCCACAATACTAATACCAAATTTTGCTTATGATCTATTTTTTCTGGTTCTTTGTCATGATATTTGTTGAGTAATTCCGAAGCCTTCACTGTTCCTGACGAACCTCTGTCTGGTTTTAGATGTTTTTATTTTAGGAATGTTGAAACTCCGATCGGCTGTATAAGTTTGGTCGAAAATGATGGCTGTCGATAATGAGAACGATGGCTTCTTGTATTTGCACCCGCATTAAATCTTTTCATGTTTCTGATGTAGTGCTAAGTTTAATAAATTTTTTATTATAAAAATAAAGGTTTTCCCATTGTTTGTAAGTACATTTAATTAAAATACTTTATAGGTTGTATAAGATTTAAATCAAATAATTATAGAATTTTGAATTTTATTCATACTGTGTTAAATTTGAAAATATCTGACAAAAACTAAAAATGCAGATACATACATATATACCTAATAATAGCCTAATCAGTTTATATTTAGGTAGTGCTAATGAGTAGTAACTATAAAAAAATATATCATTTTTAAACAAACCAAAAGTTCATTAATATATTTTTTAAATTCACGTTTTTTTAAATTTAAAATATCTTTTACAATCATATGGTAAGTAGTATAAAATTACAGAATATATTCTAAGCATAGGATTAATATAAAGATAAAAAACAAGTAATAAAGAACATATATTCTTTATACAACGATAACTGCTGCTTTTTGGTTCCCATGGGGTCTAATAAAGTAATTAGTTCTATCCATTCCCTAAAGCAATTCCCTAAAGTAATGCAGACGATTCATTCGCATGATATGAAAGTCGTAAATTGCGAAAATTGGAAAATTTTTTTGCTACGTTATTTACATTTAAAATACCTAGAATATGACAATCTCAAGTTGTTCCCATTTTTTCTTTAGATGCACCTTTCAGCAGATCTGCTAATATAAAACCAAACTATTCTGACTCATTTACATAAATTAAATTTGGTACACAAAGATTTTTAAGTTATAGAAAATATATATTCATATAATATATATTCATATAATATATATTCATATAATATGTATTCATATAATATATATTCATATAATATATATTCATATATATATATATATATATATATATATATATATATATGAATCGACTTGGCGACTTATGCTATATTGCATCAATAATATTGCTATATCAATTGCGGATAGTGACTTATTTGTTGATGCCTATTTTTTCGACTGTGAGGAAAGCAGTATCATTTACCAACGATACTGTTATATATATCTTCTGTGATGACAGTTCAGACATACATATGTAAAAATATCAAATACAGAATAGGGACCAATATTGCACTTTATAGCACATTGAAGCTTATCCATCTTAAATAATCATTTGCAAATCTTACTGTAAAAAAAATGATATCAAGAAGACAAAAAGCTTTCAATAAGAAGAGAAATTATTGTTTTATTTAAAAAGTATTCTCTACTTTTGTAATCAAGCCAATACAGCAAATGTTTTAAAAATATATTTTCGATCTATAACTATCATATATTTTTATATAATATATGTAAATATAATATTTATTATATTATAATGTAATATTATATTATATATCAAATTACAAAATATATAATATATATATATTTATATATATAAGAAGTAGCTTACAGACCTCGCGCAAAACCTTTTTTTGAACTTCTTTACTTCTTCAAATATAAGAAGTGTTTTGCTTATCTATTTATACATAGCTCTTTGTGACAAAAGAGTGTTCATCGCCTCTACCTTCCGTGAAAATTAATTATTTATTCTGGTCTATGTCAGTGTCGTTAAAATCGTGATAGGATTTGTAAAGGCACAACGTCTCGATAGGCTGGGGCATGTTCTTAAAATGGAAGAAAATCGTCCATACACGCAGATATCTATGGGCCGCAAAAAAGACCCAACTAAAAACAAATGGTAACATATAGGGTACAAAAAATCATTTGGCGTAATAACTACGTTACAAGTTTAACAATTCATTACGGTGTATGATGAAGTTACAACCACACATTGGACTGTAAACTTATTGGATGATGATGTCAGTAAGGTCGTGTCTATTTTGGAACGAATTTCAAGAACTGTGCTACCTTGATCGAACAGAAGAAATAGGTATAATTAGACTATATGTAGTTTGTGCATGCAGAGCCATAATTGCCTATATATTCGATCAAGAAAACCAAGTGTATAAGCAATGTGGGCGAGTGAAGAGTATAGACCAGTAAACGTAGGGTAGACCAGTTAAATTAGTAATTATCAAAACGCTGTAATTATTAATTTGAAATTGAATTTTATTATGTCAATAGAAAAGAGTTTTTGGAAAATATTACATTTTTTTCCATAAACGAATTGCACAATACATGAATACGAATCTTAGGACTTTTAACACATGCCAAAGAAGAGTTTCTTTAAACATATAACCATTGTCATATGTATTAGTGCTAACTTTAGTCTGCCCCATGTTGAAATGTAGAGTGGGTTTACATCTTGTCGCCGTGGAGTATACTTTTCGCTAAAAATAAAGTGTGGAACGTTTACTTTTAACCATTATTTGTTAGAAAGTGCTGTGACGGTGTCGAATATTGTTGCAACGTCTTCTTTTTTTCACCAAAATATATGTTTCTCTGTGACTTCAACGCATTTTTTACAACTTTTTTCGCAGTGGTTTTGGTTGAAGTTACTTGTCACCGTTAAGTAGGCTAGATAATTTTTTATGTCAACAAATTATACAATTGAAAAATTTCTTTAAATAGAGAAATTCAAAAAGACAGTAATCATGATCACCTATTTCCCAAGTAACAGCACATCCTTCATCATTGTCTTCTTTGAAGTTAATTTACCCTGTTTTGATTATTAGTATTTTGGTCGACTAAGCGTATTAGTGGATTCATGCTTCATCAAGTTGTGATAACAGAGCTTTAGAAAAGTTTGATCAATAGGGCTTTAAGAGCAAGGTCAGCAAATGTGGTATCTAAGCCGAGTGAAATCTTCTAATACCAATCAAACAAGTGGACATAGTCCTTGCAAGTTTTTTATTTGATCATTGACCAATATCATTTAACGTGCTTCTTCTGTTTTCGTCAGGGTTTGCTATTATGTTTGGAGGTGCTGATCCACTCTCTACCGTTTCAGCTATAAATGAAAATACGAATGTGCCGAGATCCCGTAAGCTTTATTTTTGAGTAATTTAAATTCCATTTGCAATGTCGTATTATTTTTTAATATTGAAAATTCAATTACAACGTAATGTTTATTTCCTCTGCTTGAAGTTGGCTAATTAAAAAAAAATATTTAAAATAATTTTGATAGTAAAAACAGCTTTTAATTTAAAGGCTACGTTTTAAGGTATTGTGCATTAAATTAAAAAAATATTTCGTGTCGTGAAGTGCACGTTTCATACTCAGGTGCAAAATATTCCGCATGTCTTTAGTATTTTTTAAAGATATTTTAGTTTTAAATAATCAGAAGCTCTTATTAATTTTTAAAAATAATTTGTTCTCCAATACTGAATACAATAATGCATTTTCATAAGTTCAACGTTTTTTTTGATAATTCTTAAATACTTGAATTAATTGGTTACAAAATGAAGATATAATTCACTTTACATAATCGAAAGATATATTTTTATCAGTGAAAGTGTAAATTGTCTCGATCATAACAATAAAAAAGTCAGTTAGTCTGAATATATAAAAAGTACACCCTTGACTCAAATAGTTTTACAGAGTTAACTACCGATCAAACAATTGATAAACATATTTCGATATATTTTGGTTTTATCAAAACTATTGTACTTTTACTACTAATATCATTTTTCGACCAATATGATTTTATATTTTTAGTTAATTATGATCCAAATAGATATATACATATATATCTATAAAATTGATTCCTTTTTGGAGCATAAGGGATCATATATAAATAATCTCGGTCACTTGATCAGATATATAACCAAGTGTCGCTTATCATTTTGCTAGAGATTCACTATTTACAACAAAAGGAATGATACTATGGTTTTTTCAAGAACGGTGGTTTATATGGGTTACAATAACAACGACAGGAGACATCACAAAACGAGAATGTGATAGTAGTAATAAGAAATAGTTAAATAGGGAAATACTTTGGAGAAGTAGAAAGTTAGTAGAAAATAGAATGTGCCAATTCTTGTTAGGTGCTTAGGTTACAACAAATAAAATGGATATACTTATTTATACCATTGAAAGTAATTTTTTATTATGCAAAGCTATAAACCTTGAAATTTTGAGATTAAAACCTTGAAATTTTATATTGAATTATTATATATTAATCTAAAAAAATGACATTATTGTATTTTATAAATTATTTCATAATTTACAATGTATATTGTACAACATGCACTAGTTGGATTTTAAAGACGTGTATCGTTCTTAGCTACGTGTCAGATGATTAGCTTGCTTAGTTGCCAGTTGATAATACCGATTATCTGTCAGTTTAACGGTTACCACATCTGCTTATCAAAAGTTCGAAAGTTCTTTATCTCGTTTGCCATAAGCTGGAATTAAGTGGCCACGATATATAGTCTCATAGATCTTTTTAAAAAGTTTCTTCTCATACCCTTCTAATGTCACTGTTGTATATTTTCCAAAATGCTGCAACATATAGCCTGAAATGTATATAATCAAAGACTAGTAAAAAGTGATTTTCGTTTCCAGAAGATTTTGTTTCTCATTTAGTTACTTATTCCGAAAAAAACAAGAGTAACTCTTCATTGATGTGTTGGTGTCTACATTGGCGTTCATAACATGGAACTTATAGTTGTCAACAATGACGTTAGTTCCAATGTTTAAGTAATGTCCACATTTACCACAAGACTTATTTGCTTTATTAGTTTTTGTAAGTTGAAAACGCAAATTTAACGACACAATTGGTTAGGCCAACAATATTAATTTCTCCGGTGTATACCAGTAGCACTGATGTAAAAAAAAAATGCCAGTATAATAATTTCGCAGATTGAATTAATTCTTCCAACTCGAATTATATTTTTCAACATTAAGTTATGAGTCGCTTTGTATGTAATCTTGCTTGGTATCGGACTGCTCGGAGAGGTTCGATCAGTTTTCGCGGAGTTGGTAGTGATATGCAATGTTATTTGTTGCGAAGAAGAGGAAACAGCAGAAAACATTTTGTGTTACTGTGATAGTCTTGCTAGACTCAGACTTCGGTACTTATCCACTGCCTATCCGGATATAACGGAATTAGGCAACATCTCTCCAAAGGACATATTGGCATTCTTAACTGCTACTCGTCTATGGAACTGAAGTGGGTATGACACAATAAACTTTCCATTATATTTACGATCGTTGTGTTATTATATATGTTTGTATATACATATGTTATAATATAAATTGCATATGCCAAAGAACCATCGATATTCAATATTTAGCCATCGATGTTTAAAGTATTTATAAATTTAACAAAGAATTCTTTGATAGTCGTAGAATGTTACCTTCATTTCTGATGTTGTTTATTCTATGTCGCTTATATACATGTGTATATGTGTACTATGATCACCGTTTTGTAAACTTGGACGTGACGGTCTCAAAACAACTTCAATGCTAAGAAATCAACTACCTTGCACACATTCCAAACAACTTATTCCAATCAAGCCCATACATCTTACATTGGTTATTGCAATTCTCTCACATTTTGTTTATAGTTTTGTGGTTAATGTCAATGAAAATAGTTCTTATTACTTATCTGAGACATGTATAAAATGTCTTTTAATAATAAAGATTGACAACACAAAGTACTCACAATTAACGATACTTAACTCCATAGTAAACTATTGTGTGAAAGAGAGACATTTAATTTATTTGATCATACTTGTATAATTAAATTTAAATGTTCTTAAAGGTCATGTGCACTATTTATTGAATATCATTTAAATAATATAAATCTGTGTAATGTGTGGAAATTTATTTGATGAAATATCACTGAAGTGTTAGTAAAACAAAAAGACTTTAGAACTGAAGAACTTGGAGAATATAATTAATTTCTCGTGACTGCAAAGAGTTGCTACATACAATTTTCATCATTGTCGTCATCAAAAGGTGTAACTATTACAATATACATTACTTTTACAATATACAATATACAAAATAATAATAATTTATATGTAGTAGATTTTACACACAAAATAATTTTTTTTTGTTATTAATTGTTGGCTACAAATTGATATAGTTCTAGTAACAGATCAACGAGACCAATTATATGCTTTTCCTCCTATATATAATTCGCTAACTATGATATGTATAGTTTATCAAATCTCATCTTGTCTCTCCAATAGTCGTCGAAGTAGTATATGATTGTTTTTATAATCGAGGCTTATGATCGAGGATTTTACACACAAAATTATTTTTTTTTTGTTATTAATTGTTGGCTACAAATTGATATAGTTCTAGTAACAGATCAACGAGACCAATTATATGCTGTTCCTCCTATATATAATTCGCTAACTATGATATGTATAGTTTATCAAACCTCATCTTGTCTCTCCAATAGTCATCGAAGTAGTATACGATTGCTTTTATGATCGATGCTTAACGAATTTCAGGTTCAGGTTTAGGAAATAAGTAATAGATTTACTTAAAAAGTATTTGGCATATATTAATTTCATTAATTTGAAAGTTGCTAGCCTTTTCGATTGCCTTGTATCGTTTTTATTCCTTTATTGAAGAATTTTAATAAACTTTTTATACTTAAACCTCTTTTAAGGTTTAATTTAAGTCATCAAAAGTTTGGCTGCGGACTTTTACGGATAGTTTTGTAAGCAGCAAAAAAGTGCATTGCTTCGTAATAAAGAGAGTAAACATAATATTTAGATAATGTAAGAAAAAAAAATTGTTATTCCTGAAATGTAAAGATCTTTTAAATTGAAACATTGGAAATCAAATAAAGATTTACTAATTATTGTGAATATTTATAGTCCTAGTCAGTCGCAGTAGCAGTGTTCAGTGTACTCAAGAGCTGTGTTTGTGATCTCTGTATACTATGAGTTTCCTTTTCTTTTCATATATGGTATAAATTGTATCAGTTTGTATATTTCAGGAGCTACAGAAATAACTAGAGCATATATATTAAGTATGATACAAATCTGCTAAAACTCAAATATTGATGAGAAAGTTAAATTTGCTGAAAAACATCTTCTTGACTTCGAAACGTATTCTTAAAAAAAGTTAAAAGATGTGAAACGAAAGTTTATTATGTTTAATTTTGAATATAAACAAAGATGGATGAATTGCCATTGGAAAACAGAAGTTTTACGAAAAGAAAGTCATAACTAGATTCAAGGAACTAGTAGTAGTAATAAGTTCTTTAGTAGAAACAAATGTTACCTCAATGGAAAAAAATATATGTATAAAGCATAAAGCATTTGTTGCTTACCATGGTAGATGCTAAAGTATGCGATGCTATCACTCACACTAGTTCTACTATGAAATGCTACATATGTAACAAAACTGCAAAGGATTTTAATGATTTGACTACAGTTCTATCAGTAAACAAAGACTCTCTAACGTTTGGTTTATTAATTCTGCCTGTGAAATCAAGTGAATATCATATATATACTGAAAAATTTAATCAATATGTCTTCGATACAGTATAGCTGTACGTAATGTTGTACCCATGGTATCCTATGATGCCTACTATGCATAAAATTCTCATTTATGGACAAATTGTGATTAAAAATGCACTGCTGCCGCCTATAAGACAACTATTAGACGTATTAAATAGACTGTTATTAATATTAGATCCTCTTTTGACTAGATTGAGATGAAAGCCAAAACATTAAAGCCTTGATTATTGCTTGATTATTTTGTGTATATATTTTACATTATAGCTTTACATTACATTTTGACTTAAAAATCACAAAAAAATCGCCGCCTAAATTGGTGAAATACCCCTGTGTGCGGCGTGCATGAGCTAGGTAAAGACAGAGTAGATGAGCTGCACTCTAATCGTTTTCTCCACAACTGCGACAGGTATGATTGAAAGGATTTAAAAGATTCAATCCTCTAGTATGGTTCCCTAGTTTGCAGTGACCTGTAAGTAAACCTAACATAAGATTGATATCTCTATGGGGCATCTCAATCAGAATATTTTAGTAAAAAATAACCACATTGCATACAAAAGTCTTCCCATATATTATTAAAAATTTCAGAAAGAACTTAGAACTTAGTAACAATTTGCATGATATTAATGATATGTCCAGATTACTTAGATGTTGCGAGTGCGGCCCTGAAGCATCCTTTAACTCGTGTGATCTGCAATTGTCTAAAATATTCATATGACCGGATGTTACACAAATTGATGTAAATAATATTCTTATTTGATAAAAAGGATGAAGTGGAAGAAATAAAAGCTTATACATTAGTTTTTATTTCTTTTATTAATTAAAATTAATTAAAAATAGGAGCTACGGGTATTCTAAACTAACATAAATAATATCCTGAAAGTGTAATGCAATGTTTGCATCTTTAGGAAAAGTATATGTGGCTTGGTCAAACACCGTTTTTATAGTTTCATGTTTTACTCTTATCGATCTCTTATCGTTATTCAACCATTCGCATGGTATCCAATTTCTTGTCATCAATTCTAAGTACATTAAGACTGAAAAGTTTTCGGAAATTCTCATTTAAAATTCGCGCGCTGTATATTTTTCGATATTTTAAGTTTATGTAGTTTGGCAGCACTGTCCTTAATTACTATGCCAAAAATGAGCTCGATCTGTCAGACAGTTCGTTTACGGCAGCTGTTGAAACCAGTTCACCTCAGTAGTGCGTTGCGAAATGTCTTCGACGGTCGTACGACCGTCCTGGAAGGCTTTGTACCACTCATAAACTTGAGTTTTCGATAAAACTGATTCCCCATAAGCCTTTTGTAGCATTCGCAACGATTCTGCACACGAAATTTCGTTCGAAACACAAAATTTGATGCAAACTCTTTGTTCAATATTTTTTTCCATTGTTTTTTTCGCAACGCCCTACTGAGGTGAACTGGTTTCAACAGCTGCCGTAAACGAACTGTCTGACAGATCGCGCTCATTTTTGGCATAGTAATTAAGGACAGTGCTGCCAAACTACATAAACTTAAAATATCGAAAAATATACAGCGCGCGAATTTTAAATGAGAATTTCCGAAAACTTTTCGGTCTTAATGTATGCTACTGTTTGTGGTGTTTATTTTCTTCACCTAAGACTGTTTTCGTACAACAATATTTTAAACCCATTTTACTCCTAATTTAATTTTCTTTTATTTACTAGATATCGAGATTCATTGAACATTGAGCTATGTAATATACTAACATTATGTATATGGTTTGAAACTTATTTATAGTCGATCTACAGTAATTGGTCTTGATCTCGTGTCCGATCACTTAGCTGCCAGTTGTCTTCTACAGAAACTATAGTTTTATTGCCTTTTTTTGTAGTAGAGCGACTAGGGGGTGCATCACTAATATACATATTTTTAAAGTGAAGTAACGTAGCATACAACGTATTTTTCCCCTTATAAACAAAATTGTAGTCAAATTTTATAATATACCAATTTTTTTTCCAAAACCTGCTGATCTTTGTTTTGCAACAACTTTAAGTGTAAAAAATTAATCTCAATAACATGTTTCTTAACTATATATATATATATATAATACTTAATATCATTCTTATTGTAAAATACATTTCGAAAAAGATTGGATTCAAATTATAAATTACGTACATGAAGAACAGTTTTTAAATCGTAAAATGTATAGTCATCGACTTATACATATGTCTAGAACTTTAATAAGATTTATCAATATAACTATATCCAGCTATGTGTTTGTATGTATTGGATGACTGAATTCTATAATTGGCATGTCGAAAGAATGTAATGTTAATCAAAAGAAAAAAATCACGTTTTTTGTATTATCAATAGTTATGGTATTTGGTATGTGATATATAACATAGTCGCGATACAAATAACAGAGCTCTATAAAAGTCAGAGATAAAGAAAAAAGTTGTCAAGAGATCTTGACCCTTTGAACTCTGTGCACTTACTGCTATGGATTACAATTATATGATATCTTCTGAAAAATAGGTATGTTACTACGAGTCCTTTGTTAGTCGCAGAGTTGATATCCGAATTCTTTAACTCCTAGCAATCAATTTTTTCAAATTTTGATGTAAATAAATAAAAAATGAAGTCAATTCTTGAGAATATCATATAAGTAGAAGTATAATGTGTTTTGTGTGTGTGTGTGTGTCTCCATATGTTAGATGCTATTTACATTAAAACAAAAACGGAAATTCACTGTATTGATGTGCCATCTACAATTTTAAATAGATGCAATATAGAAGTTGAATTACGTCGAAATATTTGGATTATTTGAATATTATCAATACTTGAAAGTACTCATGCAAGTGCGTTTCTGATCCATTGCGGGCAAGCATTAGCCCATCTTGTTAACTTTTTAATATTTACATAAATTTGCAAAATGTTATAAAGGCTTGACCTTATTCGAATCACCTCATCCACTTTATTTAAAGTTGTTACTTCTTTAGGACATCCTGACCGCTCAACAGTTTTGGTGATTTTACGATCATAATTCAAACATGAAGAATATAATTTTTGCTATCGTTGTTTCAGATTTTAATTGTCGGTTTATATCAATTACTTTTATTTAATGGAACTAATGTTCTAGAGTAGAGAGTAAACTAACTATATGGAGTGGTTAAGTTTTTTTGTACTAACAATGATGCTCGCAATGTACTAATTTTTTTTATAAGACCTCTTCGATAATAGCGTTACAACAAATAAGAACAATGTGTTCAATTTTTTAACGTTTTCTTAATCTTAATCCTTTTAGGTTTTTTTTCAGAAGATTTTCTTCAATTATGTAGGGTATTTATTGCAGTAATGTTAAGCGAAATATGGTTCCGAACTGACTCATAAACTTGGTCTTATGCTATGCTGGGTAGACCATATTTCGGTAGATCAATTTTTTTCAATGTAGCTGTTGAAGTTCAATGTCAATGAATATGGATATGACATTCAATACGTATTTTTTGTCGTCATAAGTTTTGAATTAAAATTTATTACCTATCAGAGCTATAAATTAAGTATACTTAAGTATACGAATATTTAAGTTATCCCGAATTATTATTTTAAATATGAAGAGTATATTATGTTGAGGCTAGTTGAGTCAGTGCACCTGAGCACTTTTACTCTCTATTAACTGCGAGGATTCTTCCAAACCCCTCTTTGCGCCTTGACTAGATTATTGTTTATCGCTTTATCAGATTAAGCAATAATTGAACTCAGATCTACATACCTCCCCGAGGAGCCTGTAACCATTCTGAGATTTGATTTGCAACACAACGTATCCTTACAGTTTCAGAAACCTTTTTTGATTTATGTTTGTCTACTAAGTCTTTGAAAATCAACCGCGAGATTTATTTTTCGTAGTGATTTGAAACATGTTTGAGTAAAGTTCAATGTTGTGTTAATATGAATAACTTGTAGTTTTTACGACACAGGAATACTTTAGCTCCATTAATCTTATGCGTACTGTGTAACATTTATTTTGCACCATGGCAAATCATTTTTGCAATATTTTCATATAATTTATTAACATGCATTTTTTCTGAACAAAAAAAAAAAAATTTTCTATAACTTGTGTTATCTACTGTAAATTATATACACACATACAAATATATATATGACATTTCGTCTGTCCTTAACCTGTCACCGTCTGTCCACTTTCTCGGCTGGTGCGCAAGGTTTCAATAAAATATTTATAATATAGATATTTTTTACATATATTATAATCAATATAAGTTTATATTATATTTATTTAGACTTTTCTTTGCACTATACTGCATATATTGTGTTAAGCACTTAACAGCACTAGATATGTTTGCTATCAAAATAAATTAAATAGTAAACATATATCCTTAATTTTTTATTTTTATTGACCCATATGTAAATATATTTTCATATGTATGTGTGTGAGTGTTAACATATACATAAATAATATCTTCATTGAACTCAAATTTGTTTTCCTGACACATCCTTTAGAGATCTGCTGATATCAGATCAGATATCTGTCGTTAGGGGTCAAATCTGATTATGATGATGATTATAATTATGAGGGAAGATGAGGAGATAATGTGGAGACATCGTCTTCCTGGCAAAGTCTTTTCTTCTTGAAGTCAAGTCGTTTTATTACAATTTGTTCCTTCAAGTGTATTAATAACAACACATAATACTTGCTATTGATTCTTCTTCCCTTCTGAAGGCAAGCGATGAGTAAATTACCATCTACATTTTAAAATATAGTGGTATTAAGCTCGTCAATAGCTTATTAACTGTGTTTTTGTATACTTTTGGTAAATTATACTATTTGCCGTCCTTTCAACTGGCCGCCGACTTGATTTTGGAGTGTGGCGATAATAGATCTATTGTTACATATTGCATAAACATCACTTTAAGCTTCTGCTGATTTTAAATTTCCTTTTGTTTTAACTATTTTTATTATATTATTATTATTATATAATTATTATTATATAATTATTATTATTATATTATTATTATTATTATATTATTATTATTATTATATTATTATTATTATATTATTATTATCATATTATTATTATATTATTATTATTATTATATTGTTATTATTTTATTAATATATTATTAATATATTGATGTATTTGTTAAAGAGTACTTATTAACAATTTATCCACTGCAAGAAACTATATACTGTTGGTTTTATTGACTTGACTTTTCTCTAGAGTCTAAAATATTTTATTCTTTCTTAAAAAAAAAAAAGAAATTTAATAAAAATAGAGAGTTGTGGTTATAGAGTTATATGTGTATATGTTATACAGTTGTCTTTATTGGCATTAATAATAACGTTTGTGCTTTAAATTCTTTAGCACTATTCGATAATAGTTAGCTAGTTGAGTTTATTTGACTGACTGTATAAGTATTAAATTAAATTTATTATTGTTTTTGTATATTCAATTTTTCTAAAAAACTAAAAAGCATAAAATTCATAAAATATTTCACTGCAAACAGTAAAGGTTGAACTATTGAGTAATTTATTAAACTGAAGACATCTTTAATATCCTAAAGTTGTTTTTACTTATTTGTTGGAAAATTCTGAAAAACTTAATTTTTACTTTGGTATAATAATTTTCATTTTTTATACTCCACAAAAGTTTTTCTTTTTCAAGTTTTTTTTCGGTTCTGCAAACAATAGGAAAATTCACCTTATTATGCCAACAATATTCAACCTATTAACAACAATGCAACCTAAGACACTTTAGCGTTATAACTTCCGTTGTGAGGTTTTAACATTAGCTAGCACTTTGTTTGCTAATCCAGCTGGAATTTCTGCGTTTGATTTGAGTTCTCTTGTACGTACGTACCACCAGTATATGTTTGTGTGTATTCGATTCTAGCTGGTATTATTCAAGTTACCATCGTCACGCTAATTACGTGGCAACGTTGTGCTCGCGCCAGCTACATTTCTAACATATTACTACTCCATAGAAACGGTATGGTATGCATCGTTGAGTACACCATTTCTGCATTACAAGGGCCTCGAATGGTTTCTTATAAGCCAGCGTTTCCTCCTTGCCAGTGTCAGCTTTAATTTAAGCATTGCCTCTCCGACTATGACGTTTTGCGGTTGTCTTACTGTTGTGCCCATTGTGCATTCAAACAGTTTTAATTACATACAAACCTAAAATGAATTGTTGCCATAGATTCTCTGTAGTTGATAGGTTTTCATTTGAATGTGCTTAGTACGCTTTAGTTTCTATTTGAAATGATAATTGCAAGCATTTTCGTTTTGGTGAAACCTATTTGATTAGCATTATTACAAACCTATTTCATATTTCAAATAAAAAACGTAATAAAATTCCAAATACTTTGTAAAAATTATGAATAAAAGACTGAAATATTGAACACTAAATGCATGCAAGTATAATCTCTAACCGATGTTGGAATATATATCTAAAGATTGTATAACTAAATTTATATATTTATTGTATATTTATTGCAATTAATTCAATTTTTGCATAATTTGTTCTTATGTCTGATGGTCTGATAATCCATTTAAGATCCTAGGCTTGCTGAGCAATATTCCACTATTCATTACCTTCTTGCTACAGTTCTCAAGTTGTACCATCAATCTAACTCTTCCCTGGTCATTCTCTTTTAAAAATTTCAAGCAGATTATGATAGACATATGTATGTGTTCTAGACTTGCTAAACAATGTTCCTCTATTCATCTCTTTTTTGCTACCGTTCTCTAATTGTGTGCCAGTTTATATGTACTCAAGTTATTTTTAACTCCATCGATCCATTTCTTTCCTAGTAATCCTCTTTTGAGAGTTTTCAGGATTTTAAATTTGAGTTTTTTCTGCTAGGTTCTTTCGATAGGTATTCTGAACATATCTCTGTGTGATTTTAGTTTTTGGGTTTTTCGTGAAATTCATTACCATTATTATCTTAAGAATAGATTCTTTTTGACTGTATATTTGAAAAAAACATATATATATATATATTGAAATAAATGTTACAAAAATAACACTATAATAATAAAAAAATTTGAATTCAATGTAAGTCATGATAGTTTTAATTTTATCATATTATCAGCTAATGCATGATTTGCCGGAAAAGCTCAATTGAATACATAGAACAACATATAAACAATATACTACTAAATGAAGCTAATTTTAAAATTATTCATAATATTTATGAGAGACTTTGCATAGACAGATGAATGTTGTGAATGCACTAAATATATGCGAAATATATACATATATATTAAAAAAAATATTCTCTATAAGTATAGTATATAGTCTATCGGACTCTTTATTTCTCACAAATATATTGTGTGCTTCCTTGTGTAATTTGAAAGCCATAAGTTATTTAAAGTATTTTATATCTTCTCATAGTATCAACTAATCACATATATCAGATTCTTATTATTTAAATAATAAATATAACAAAAAAATGTGTTGTGAAGTACGAATTTATTTCGTCTTGTGATGGGATTTATTTATAATCTTTGTGGAAAATAATTTATTTATTTTGGCTTCAATAAGTTTTTATCAATTTGAACAGGCCTTTACTTTTTGTCTTAAGAAAATATTTTTTCCGTAGTTCATTCTCTTAAAATTATTAAAACTTAAAATTAATCAACTTATTCTATTGAATAGGGTAAAAGTTATTGCTATTAGGTAAGCTGTATCTTGCCCTTAATTGAGGTGAATAATATGTCAGTAGTATATATATTTTTACTAAATATAGATAGTAAATATATTTTTATTATCAAACACTGAAACTGCTTTAAATGTCTTGAGTTCAGCTTTCGTTTTTCATTACTACACAGTTTAATACAAATTTCTCTTCTTTTAGTTCCCAGTTATTCCAGGCAAGCTCCTTTCCTTTTCTGTCCTTTCCTTATTCTGTATTATTTTTGTAAAACAAACTCAAAATTTTAAACGTTGTTATATGAGCAGTTTTCTTTAAAAGTGGTGTAAGTTCATACTGATAAAAAAATTAATTAATGATGAAAATAATTACAAATTATTATGAACTTTTAGTTCCAGTTTCCTCAAAAACATACTCGTACTACTATTTAATTCAAAATTGTTCTATATAATTGCTTTAGTGCATTCTTATAGTTTCCTCGAATTGCGCTTTTTGTTTTGACTTGCAGAGGGTGATGACTTGGCATTGCCCTACCTAATATTACCGGTGTCCATTGCATATTATAAACGTATCATATATGTTCCACATGCAGGATCCAATAATTTTCATGATAATAAGGTTAATATGTACACATCAAACTAAACTATTGCATCCAGGGGTGCCCAAGAAATTGCTTTATATTGCTTAAAGCATTTAGAAAATGCAACCACGGAACAACATGTAATAGTCTACAGTCATATGTGCACTAGATAGCATAGAAATATGAAATTGATTTTAATGTGGCTTAAAGTTGTTCAGTCCAGTCTCTCAAGAAGAGCGTAGAAATAATTGACCATCAATTTTTATATTCTTGCCAAACTTATCTACCAAATAATGCCGATTTTAAAACTACCGAGACTATGTTATGAAGAACATTATATTATATTGACCTTTAGAGAAAACTCTAAGAAAAGCTTTAAAAGATGCAATTCTAAGAAGGCAAGAAAATATTAATAGTGAAAAAGTAAATTAAATTTAAATCAAATTATTATTTGAAAATTTGAGTTTATAACAAATATCCATATTTTTCAAATTAATGAAATGCAAAATGTTATATATTCCCATATAAAATTAAATACACTTACATCACTTACCGTTTTAAAGAAAACGGCTCTCTTATATAGTAGTCGTCTGATTTATCGAAAACTGTCTTATACAGCCTCTTATCAAAGAATTCTTTAAATCTAATGAACACATTAAAGGTATATAACTTTCATAGTTCAGTTATAATTTTTTGAAAACTTAATTGATTTTTAGTAGGGCTCGAATAGAAATGAAACGACAACAAAAAAAGTTTTAGTTAACTTATTGAAATTTGGCTGACCATACAACACTGTTTCGTGTATTCCTAAGTACTCATCATCAGTGATCTTAGGAAATATTCGGCAATAAAATGGGCCATTATTTCTAAGTGGATCCACATGGCAATTGTAATATGTACTCTACACAAACTATTGAATTTGAATTTACTTAGTAATTTACTTAGTGAAATAAAGCAATTCATTACTTTTATTTCCACTCAACAGACAAGAGTGCTTGTATAGATTTCCATTTATTTATTATAATAATTTGCAATCTTATTATGTTTATATAATAAAAAGCTAAAACTAATTTTATTTTTCAAATAAAATAATTATTACAATTTCTATTTATATATTATTAATATTTTTTTAAATTGAAATTTGACATTGGATTTTGTGGGATGCAAAATAACATTTTTGCTTGATTGTTTTTTAAATAATTTTTTGTTAATAAATCCAAATTCAGGTATTATTTCTGATATATCAAATTTCAAACAACATTGTACCTATAGGAAAACAAAGTGTTAGAGTAAATTTTTTATATAAACCAAGCATGAAAGGAACTCAATACCAAACAAACAAATGAAGCAAAATGTGTACTCATTTAATGGTTGGTTTATTTAACGAATAAACTGAAAGAGGAGGGGTGACGTTGAATATAAGGCAAATATTGATATATTTTTTTAGAAGTTACTGTTGAAATTGCGAATATAAAATTCTTTTTTTTTTTTATTAATACCTAATATATTAAAGTACAATATGTTATACTATACATATATCTTTGAAGTAGGTGTAAATTTACTTTCGAACTCAAACATTTTTCGTTCTGTTTTAATATAAAAATATATGATCGACCTATAATTTAGTTCTAATTAAAATATAATTGAATAACATATAAAATAAAATGATATATAATAAAATATGTATTTAAAAATAGATCCTCGGAACTGATCAAAAGAGATCGCGTGAACACCACTGCAAGGCTTACTGCAGTTCTTTCTGGTCATTGGTGTATAGGAACCCACGCAGATTATGTGCATTCCTCATAACCCTCACTGCAGAAGCTGTGCAAACCTGCAGTAAAAAGAAACCATAATACATTTTCTCTGTGAATGCCCAGCTTTGGCTTTCAGAAAATATAGGTTCTTATGAAGACTCTTCTTTGATAGTTTATCAGACTGTTTATCGGAAAAGACGAAAGATCTATTAAATTATTCAAATTCGGCGGGATGGATTTAGTCTTTACTCTTCTATACTAGGGTTCTTGCGAGGAATGTGTTAGCAAAACGGCGAAAAATCGCTAATTGAGGTGCACGCAACCATGTATTCAAATATATATGTTCTCATGATGTATAGAAATACAATATGAAGCAAATGCTGTTTTGACTTTTCCACACCGTTCTTATTTCTTATGCTGTGTTTGTGTTCAGCCAGTCTTGTATGTCTGGTCGCATACGTTGTACCCAACACCTTCGCAGTAGATTTGGTGTATATAAGTTTTATATTTTGTTTTTCAAGTTGGAGTATTGTAAGTTCATTAACTTCTCAGATCTTACTATGATATTATAACTTAATTTGTCATATTTGTTTTTATTTAATAAAGATTTTGGTTCCAATTTTATTTTTTTTTCAAACAAAAATATCTTAACGATTTTTTAATATCCATTCTCTTCAAAAATTAAAAACTTTTATTTAATTAATTATTTATAACATATATAACAAAATAAATTGGTAAAAGAAAATAATATGTCTAAAGAACTAAGAGGTACTGGCAGGAGAGGACATATTCTTCTTACTATTTTTATTAAAAAAACTTTATTGATTTTTCGTTTTTAATTTATATTTAAATAGAATAAAATCTATGCATGTATTCTGAAATCTATATATAATTATTAGGTTTTAAAGTCATTTGAAATTGATTCGATATAGAACTGTGAATACTTAAAAAATTAGTTTTCATAAAAAGAGCTTATTTATGTTCTGCTCTTTCTAATCATAGAAAAAGCACCCTAGGTAAACCGCTTTTCAAAAAAATCGGTAAGCTTATATTAATAACTTGCATAGTACCTAAACTACATAGATAAGATTTAACCGAGCTGTTTAGGAATACCCAATTACACAGTAGGCAAGAACAATGTGCTATCAAAAGAGTCCAAAAACCCTCATTGAATTTACGCCTTGAATCCCCACATGATCCAACCATCAGCACAAAAAACTTATAAATACTTATAAATAATAATAATAACATGATTAATTGTAAATTTAACATGACCCTTACAAATTTTAATTTTTACCACATCGTTTCGACATATTTTTTTTTTTGCTAATTTTTAGTAAAATTGCTTTTTTTGTATAAAATTGCTTTTTTTATATATAAAATTCAGAAGATATTGATTACAATTGTCAACACGTTCTCGTATACAGACGTTTCTTATATATATGTTCTACATATGTATGTAGCTTTATGAGTGGAGTTGGCATACGTCGATATTCGTTATGAGTTAACACAAAAAATGTTGACCTTAATTTCTTGACCATTGAAATTTAAAACTCTTTAAAGCAATCCTAATATTTACACACGATTGACTAAAATATAAATTAATGTTTTTTATTTAAAAATAAGTAAGCAAAATAAAGAGTGAATTTTTTATATATTTATATTTATTTATATTATCATTATATAATAATTATAATTTTTAAATATAATATATATAAAATATACATATATGTATAAAAATAAGATTTAGTAGTACTTTAGTAAAATTACTTAATAAAAATTAATTAAGTATAGAATATATATTATATGTATGTATTATTATATATAATGTAAATAATATAATATAATAAAATATATATATAATGTAATAAAATATATATATAACATAATAAAATATATATATAATATAATAATATACATATATATAATATATGTCAGATATTTCTGCTACTAGAATTTTTTGATATTTTATATAAAATTTATACGTAAATATTTTGTATATATGTATATATAGTATTCATATATTCATAGATTCGTATATTATAAATAAACATATAAAAGCTAGTATTATTTAAATGTGAAACGGACCCGGTTTTTAGGATTTTACAAATTGACGAAGAATTTTGTTAAATTTTACTATTTTTAGTATTCCATTATTACTTCTTCACATTTAGCTATAGCTTGATTATCAATATATTGCGCTTTAAAATTGTAGATTTTATCAAAATCCGTAGGCAAATTTGGGTGGCCTGAAAATTATGTAGAGTGGAAATTGAATGTGGAGAGAAGTGTATGAATTTTTTAAATTGTGCTATGCTTTTATAAAAATCGGTATCAATGGTTATATTACTGGCAGTAGCTTTAAGAATCTCAAACTGATATTAAGAATAAGCTAGTTGAGAGACTAAACTTTCTTAACTCTTTTGTAAGGTTTAAGAATTATTTATTTTTCGTTGAACAAGCATTGCAGCAATATTATTTATTTTATTTCTTTAAATATTTTATTTCTTTAAATAATACATCATATTTAAGAGTATGATATATTACATAATATATTGATATTTATATCAGAACCTCTTTTGTTTCCATAACAATTTACAAATGCATTAAAACATAGCTGATATTAACAGCTGTCGTTAACAAATCGACACAATCAGGTGTGCTCACGAGTTAGCGTAACTGGTTGCACTTTTACTCGTTTACCGAGGGCGTTACAAGAACTCGTGAATATCCCTATTGTTATAGTTAATTTCAATAGAGATAGACAGTAACGTCACAATAAAATTAATTATAAAATCGGTTTCAAATATTTTGTTACAACAAAAACATATCTTACATGTCAATAGACTTTAACATGCACTATCACTTTACCGCTGTTTTTATACTATAAAAATCTGGTAATTTGAGGTTAATTTAACGGTTAAGTGTAGTAAAAACTTACCGTCTTCATATCTTTTTCTTAATTTACAACCGTGCATATAAATGTGGATCAACCATTGGCTATTTTACTATAATCATTTCAATAACTAATAATTAGGAGATAATATTGTGGTTCTTTATTTATAAATATGTATGTCAGCAAATTCCTGTATAATTGCTGAATTTCTTTCATTAATTCCATACGATTTTTCGCGGGTAAATACTCGTTTAAGCTATTACAGATAATTTAAATAGTTTTAAATAAGATATAAAATTAAAATAAATAAAAAAATTAATGTCCTGCTTTGCTTTTATATATCTGTTGGACACATATACCACTTTAAATAAAAACAATTCAATTCTTTTTAGTATTCTTTTCACACACTTTCATGATATTAATGTGCTCTTAATGTGAGCCTAATTTGTTACTAATTTGGCAAATTGATTTGGGCAATTTCGTTGATTTCTTATCAATTTCGAAGCAGTTTGTCTTAAGTGAAAACGTTTAATATTAACTGTTTAAGGAGTGTCACTAGTTGTGAAACTAAAATTTCTAGTGAAATTAGAAAAAAAAATGATGAAGTCATAAAAGAAGTTTATAAAATTAGGATGGTATAATTTATTCCAAAGGCATTTGATATTCGAATATGATGACTTCATTTGGTTGGCTATTAACTATTCTGTGAATATTGTGTGCTTTACATATATGTATATATATCTACAAATGTTAATAACATTTCGTTAAGTAGTTGATTTTGAGGTCATTCTTTCACTTTTATTTTCATTGGGCTCTGGCCTGTCAATTTGTATTGAAAGTAAAAATTATTACTAATGTTTTTTTAGTTATTTTTATATCATAAGAGTAGTAGATATACGTAATAGTTATATATGTAAACAGGTTTTCTTGTTATGCTTTTCAAGTATTTTAATGGTCGATTTATGGACGAGGCAAGTACAAAAGTAATATAGAAATGTGTCATTTAAGCGTAATATATACTTAAGTTAAAAATTTTACTACATTCTACAACTAAAAACCAATGCCAGCAGTCATACGAAGTTTTTTGCTTTCATTGGAATTACTCATTTTTTGTCGTTAGAAGCATTTTAATTAAATAAATTTTTAATGTCGACAAGTGAGTTTTGTTTTGCATATTTAGCGATTTTTTTTATATAAATAGTAAATAGTAGAAAATGACATAATTTTTGTATGACTTCGAGCTTGCATCTTTTTTTTTACTATAATTTTTAAAATTATTTATATGTTATATTAAATTTTTTGTTTTTTACTACAAAAAAAATGATTGAATATTTTTGTTTTAAAACTTTACAAGTATTTAAAAACAAAATTTGAAAACAATTTTCCTAATTGTTATGGGTGTGTTGATCAAATTTAGTTAGTAACATTTAAAAGCTTTAAAGCTGTTAATAGCTCTCATTAAGAATCGTTTTAAGAAAGCAAAACAAGTGTTTGATCGCTTAAATAAAGTCTGGAGATCATCTCAGTTATCGCTCCGAACTAAAAGCAAAACAAGAGTTTGATCGCTTAAATAAAGTCTGGAGATCATCTCAGTTATCGCTCCGAACTAAAATATATGGATGTTCTACATGGATGCCAATCTTGGAACGCTGCGGTAAACGAAATCAATGCACTGCAAGTTTTTATAAATCAGTCATTACGCAAAATTGTTGAAGTATTTTGGCCAAATACAATTCCAAATGAACGTTTATGGTCTTTAAAATTCAGCAAACACCTATAAGAACCGAAATCAAAAAACGCAAATGGGACTGGGTTGGCCACACTTTACCACTTTAATTACAACCCAAGTACGGCTTTGGGTCATTAGCTTTGGCTAATGAACACCGACTCTGTGCATAAACCTTGTCAGGGTACAAATGTTAAATATAAGAAATAATTCCAAGATTATTGATGATGGGTATTTCGCAGTACTTAAAACAGCTGTATCACAGCTGGTCAACCAAAAATTCAATTAATAAATAATAAAAATAATACTTGTACTATCCGAAGTATCTCCCTAGTAAAACCATTAGTTTATATTAAGAATTTAGTTTTTTTCGTCAAAGCAGACGTTAAAAATCAATATTATTATTAATATGATTTACATGCCAATAAATCTATCTTATAAAATAATACTTGTACTGTCCAAAGTACCTCCCTAGTAAAAACAATAGCTTATATTAAGGATTTCGTCAAAACAGACGTTAAAAATCAATATTATTATAAATGTGATTTACATGTCATTAAACCTATCTTACTTGGGGTTAAAGATAATTTTTTTTATACAATAGTTTATATGTACTTCAAATTAAAATTGAAAATAGCTGAAACAGTTTATAAAAAACTAGTTAGTTTACACTCGTAGTACTTAGAATAAACATTTCTTATATTGTTTTTTTTTTATATTGAATATTTAGAATACACTACAGTTTTTTTATTGGTATAAAAATTCGGATTAATCTTGATAGTTTTGATCATGTTTCAATAACATCAACAGAGAGCGGCTATTCACGGTTAAATCAGTAAATCTTTAGAGACACTGGTGCTTGACATTTAATTTCACAGTCGATGGTAAGGAAAAACCATCAATTTTTTTTTAAGACCTCTCGCTTAAATGGGCCCGATAATTTGTTTCTCTATGAATAACTTAATTGAAAAATCGTTCATACTGTAATAGACAATATTCGGCGAGTAGATGCATTGTATAAGCGCAACGAACGAATCTATTTTTTTTTTTGTTTGAACATCGTAAGATCTTTTTAGAACTTGTAGGTCTTTCTAGGTCTTTCCGTGAGCACGTTTTTTAAATTTTTTTCTTTTAAATTAAGACACTTGTGTATTTATTACTTGAAATATGGAGTGTGGAAACAAGTGTTGCCACTAGTTTGAAACCTTTAACTTGATTGCACTTAAATTGGACCTCTATGTATTTAATATATGTATAGTATATATTATTATTAAAAAGTGAAACAGTTTGATTAGGATTTCAATATAGTTAACACATAAGAAGTAATCTCATGGTTTAGATAAAAGTTTTGATAAAAATTTTCTTATGTTTTTATCAATATACACTTTAAAGCAACTAAACTAATACTGTTAATGTTTAATATTTAAAAATATTTGAAATATTAAATGAATTAAATGAATTTTAAAAACTAAATGTAGGCAGAAAAAAATTTAAATTTCAAAAATTCAGACATTTTTTCTTTTTCTTTCAAAATCTCAATATTTTTTTCTTTTCTTTTATATAATTAATTTATCATATAATATATGTATGTCAAATACTATTTTATTAAAATAAATATTTTTGTTTTTATTATGATAAATATTAGTTTATTTATAGGCACCACTTATCCAAATCTGCGAATCAGAAGTAACAGATAAGCGGGTAAATATATTTTAGCCAAAAAAAAAAAAGAATATATGTATATATATAAATATATTTTTTTTAAAATTGATACGAAAACAATTTATTCCATTGTGTTTTTATAATTTCGTAAAGGTATTTCTTATGAATTTATTTTCGTTCCATATGTGGTGAGCGAGTCGAAATTGGTCTTTCATATCTGCATTTTTACACGTTTGCCTTCAAATACTTGTACCTTTTCATAGTCATAAGCTTTGTAATGGAATTATTTTTAAATGCGATAAAGATAAGTACTACAAAATACTAAAAAATTTGTTTTTAATGGAGTTCAATTGTAATTTAAATTTATTTCTATAAAGTCCACTACAAGTACGTAGCTAAGGGAGAGGGTAAATTTAGGAATTGGACTAGTGCGTCCCGAAATGAATCGATGGACTTTATGCATATATATATCTTTATTTATTATTGATACGCCATGACATGATTGAATTGTAAACGAAAGTATAGTTGATTCAGCAGTTTAGGTGAAAGTAAATTTTCTGACTTTGGATCAGCTCCTACATATTTCTGCATTATGTGTTATCTTACTTAATTAATCAATATATTATAAAATTAATTTTTCTTAATAGAAGAATTGATGCATATGAAATCCAATCTAATTTTGCAATATAAATTCTTTCGCGACATTTTTTAATTTTATTAAAAAGAGTTTATTTTAAACTCTGTCTCTCTCTCTCTCTCTTTCTGTCAACTGGAGCCATTCTTATCATGTTTATTTCCTTACAAGTTATGACAAATGCTGTTCTTTGAACTTTTGTGGTAGTAGTTGATAATTATTTCATTTTTAAGAGGCATATATTTTATATATCTGTATTTAATTATACAGAGTGTTTCGTTAGTAAGTAGCATGTATATAGAATTAGATTCTATATAAAGGAAAAAAAAGTAATAAAAGGAAAAAACTTAAATATATTAAAGTTAGGTTTAAGATTGTCATTTTCATTAATAGCCTTGCAGCAGTTGAAGATATTTGATTTTTATCTTTAAATTAAAGCTAGTCAGATAGTCCAGGTTGCAAACCGGTAAAATAAGTCAACAAACTGACATTAATATTTTTTTGAGAGAGTTGTCTAGCGTTTGCCTAGAAGTCGTTCAGGTCACAACATGTATAATCTCTCAGTTGTCTTGACATTTGTATAATAAAATTTTACATCCAGAGAATTATACAAGAATCGCTTACTGTAAAAGCTATACTGGATATTGTATGATTTATTGCACATCTTTTAGTCTTTTGTAACTCAAAAATCTTTTTAAATCTTCGCTTTGATTACTTGAAAAAACAAGTTTTTACGGACGTTTTTAAGGATGTAACGGAATAACAGCTTGTCTGGATCAAGCCATGAGATATATTAAAATACATATACTCAGCAGGTTCGATCTGATTTTATCTATAGAAGTTTCTTAGTAGTAATGTGATACTGAAATAAAGAATAATTATGAGAAGTAATAGGGCATTTACTGATCGATGACTATAACAAACTAACTAAACTACTAAGTGTTTTTTATTACTTTGGTAAAAATGCACAAAATCGCGGAAAAAACACAAACTAATTCAAATTAAAAGAGTTTGGGGTTTTAATGACTTAGATTTTTATTCTCCGTGCAATTTTCTTTAATATATTACAATATATTTCGGTTAATATTGAAAATGAGCTCTTTTTCTCATAAGACATTTTTTTTTAGTTTTCTGATTCATTAAATCATGATTTACTTTGAAAACACCCTGTATTTATAATACATATAACAGTGGTAAAATTGCAAAAAGTATAAAATTTTAAGTAAAAAATGTATAATGTATTTCAACTTTACTAAAATTACAAACTCTGTGGATTATTATTTTATTAAAAACAGTAAGACTTGTTTATATTTAAATTTATATTTAAAATTATTGCACGTACTTTATTATTCATAAAGTTCTTGTTTTATTTATTATAGAATTTCGAGATACTGTTGAAAGGAATCTAAAACACATTCTGTCTAAAACTACGGTTTAGACATGCCTTTGCCAAAGCGCTCTATTGAGCCGGTGCATGTGGCACGTTCTGTCTACCAGCAAGATGAACTACAATCTGTTGAATTGGAGACTGTAACAAATACGACCCTAACGAATATTATAAGACAATTATCATCATTATCTAAGCATGCGGAAGATGTATTTGGTGAATTGGCCCGTGATGTGGGCAACATTGGTGATAGAGCAAATTCGCTGCAGGCACGCATCGATCGACTGGCTATTAAAGTGACGCAATTGGATAGTACAGTTGAGGAGGTGCCACTTACCGATATAACACGAAAAAAGGCATTCAAGTCAGCTAAAGTTTTTGACCAACAAATCTTTTCACGTGCCACTATGCCAGCACCAATGTTAGAAACCTATTCACAATGTGATAAACCGCCGCCATTAGATAAATTAAATATTTATCGTGATGATGGCAAAGATGGGTTGAAATTCTATACGGATCCAAATTATTTCTTTGAACTTTGGCGACAGGAAATGCTTAAGGATACGGAACGTGTTATGCACGATAAGGGTAAAAAAATGCATAGACCACGACAAGATGGTACCAGTGGTAGTGGAGGCGCTGGTGGTCGAGGACATAAAAAACGAGTACGTACACCGCACAACACACGCGAAAAGCAACGACAAATTGCAATCGGACATGGTGAAACCCTAATGCCAAACAATGTTATTTATCGCACTCCTAATTCCGTTGTAAATGAGGAAGCAGGTTATGGCAGTAAGTATTACTTTTTCACTTCTATGCAGATAAATTTTTTTAAATAATTATCCAAAAATTAGTTAAATACTATTAAAAGTATATGTACAAAAATTTTTTTACAAAACCTCAGGATTTTAGTTTAAATTGGTGGCTTTTTTTATTGGTTTAACAATATAGATCTATTCATAGGTCAATTTATATGTACAATGTTTTTTATATTTTTGAACAATTGTAATATCATTTAATAGCCCAGCTTGTCGAAATTCACACAATTGATATCGACAATGCAACACACACTGGGAACACACTGAGCCGTAATCGTAAGAAACCGCCAAATGTGGTCAACGATGATTTTACATGTACGTACGACGACGGCAGCCGTAAAGAAACAAGTGCGGCCCTCGTTTAAATAGCGTAGCTAACATTAATGCCAAAATCAAATCAAATCAAATCAAATCAAACCAAACGCTCTGTTCACTGCCTTACATTTTCAAAACAAAGAACTGTGGCGGATTTAAATTTTGCAGTTACGCTTACTGATATAAAATTAATTTATAATTATATTAAAAATAAAAAAAATATTGCAAAAGTAATATCGGTATTTTCGAAAAGCTTTTTTAATTTTAATATAAAATTCCTGAATAATTAAAAGAAGTATATTTTGTTCTCTCACGTCTGTTGATGTTGTTGTAAATCGAAGTGGGAGGACCACATGGGTATCTGAAAAGACAAGTAGTTGAATGGATCTCTCTCGGAGTTTTTTTAAATTTAAAAATGATGCTTTATGAACTACTCGACATTAGTTTTTTTAGTCTTTTTCCTGTTTGTCGTATATCCATTTTTTCAGTAAATATTCATACGCTGCGAGTACAACATACACAAATTAATTTTTTATTATAGTGTTTTCGCTGTCTTTAGTGGGCATAGGACCACCCCACTACTTAGGGTTAACTGACCGAAACATATTCGTACATTTTATTTATTACTTTCTGGTCTTGAGATATTCTATAATACATTATTTTGAGATGTTGAACAGTAAATGATAATAATCGATCGCAACAATAAGTGATCGGAGGAGTGGTAGGTTATTTTTCTCTGAAGTTCGGCCAGTAAATATGGCACACGGACAATAGCAATGAGAAAATGTGCAGAGTAGTAGATTCTATTAATTTGGAAAGTAAATGTACCATATACGGACTTTCTTGATTTTTTTTTAGATTCGCTTATTCAAAGTACTAATGTAGAGTATAATGCTAGTAACAAGAATACATTCTTTTTATACATAGATTTATAGAGCACACCAATATAAACTCGAGCTGCCATCTATTTTGACAAATTGTCAATTTGTATTTGTAGTTAAGAAATTGTTACCATTATTCAGAAATATTTGTAATCGTCATTCAAGATAACTCGAAACTTTTGGCAAAACTATTGATCATTATATATTAATTTAGACATTAACTTATTATAACAAAAATTCCGTACTTTAAAAATAAATCTCTTTTAGTGTTTGAAAATAAATTACTTAAAGTTTCTTGTGTTAGAAATGTACTTGATAATCTCACATTATCTGGTAACAGATTGAAAAAAGTCTTTGCAAAGAATTCAATTAAAAAATATATATATATTTGTCTTGGTTATAGTTATCGTAACACATAGTAGAAAAATTTAAAATACTTACTCCAAAAGAATAATAAAATATAATCCATGAACAACTGAATCACAGTAGGCATATAATGCACACACGATCAGTATATATAGCACCAATCATTTATTCAAGTTTGAGTGCCCATACAACTCTGTTTCGAGTAATGACAAATACTTATCATCAGTGGTCTTAGGAAATATTCAAATTTTTTTAATTAGGTTATAGTCAACTGAACAACTGAATCGCTGTAGGCATATAATGCACACACGATCAGTATATATAGCAGCAATCATTATATTTACAACAAAGTAAGCTTTAAATCACCTTATTTGAAACAACAAACTGTAATTGTGACCACATGTGACAAATCATACAAACGTCTGTATTACTGGGTAAATCTGTGTGCAATAGTCGAAAGTTTATGGTACAACAACTTGAAGTATAAATACAAGTATGTAGAGCTTAGACTACTTACTTTAATTGTTTACAGTAATTATGAAAATTGATTACAGATTACACGATAGCTAATTCTATTCGAACTTTTTGAAAGCATTTTGTAGTTCTACTCGTATGAGTATGAGTAGTAATGACACCTATTTCTATTTATGACTACATTCAGTATTAAATGCAAAATAAAGACATTTGTTTTTTCTATTTGCAAACATATTATTGCAATTTTGGAAGCACAAAATAAAATTTGATATCGATAGTATCGGGGACGCTAATGTATAATAATCTATTAATCTTCCATTACCAAGTATTATTCTTTCTATAAGTATCGAAAAAGTTATACAAGTACCCGGTAGCAGGTATTTATTTATACCGAAACACCGTTACAACCGATATTACTTTTGCAACAGTTTTAATATATAAATACAAATAAATATTGATTCATGCAAGTCAATATTTAAATATGTAAGATTGTGTAATGAAAATACCGCCACTGTTCAGAAATCAAGCAATTTTTTTAAGCCTTCATTAATAACCTAATTAATTACAAAAAACAAAAAAAAAAATAGAAAATTATAAAAACCGAAAATTACATCGCCTGCTATACAATAATACATATTACATACCTATATATTATCGTTAAATATATGGCTTTGTTGCAAATCGTTTATATTATAAGTATATATATTTTTTTTAAATTTTCAATAATTTTTATAGTTTATAGCGTTCAATTGTTTTCAAATTACGGTTTAAATTTTATTTTTATGCCATTAAATTCGGTTTTGTTCGTTATCATTCACTTTAATATCGTTACCATTTGCAGATAATGTAAGGCCCTATAATATGCTATCACATTTGGAAAATAACAGTAATCTTACCAAGCAAACAGCAGTTGCAATTACAGGTCAGAATAAGTCTATAACTTCTCCAATGTCAAAATTGTCACCCACAAAATTGATATCTATACTCTTACTCGTATTCTTGCATATTCGATTATATGTACCCGTATTGTATACATATGTATAATATATATACCTAAACACAATCACAATATAATATATTTTCAATAAATATATTTAAATTTATTTAAAATTTCGTAATTATTAAATATGAATAATTTCTAAAAACAAAAAAAAAAAAACACTTACCTCCTTCACTGTCAAATTCTACTTTTTTTCTCTCTTCTCTTTAAACACTTCAAAATATAAGATTTTTTTAATACACTTACTCCAAATTAAAGAGTAATTCTTTTTTAAAGAGCTCAGTTTAGAATTGGCCTATTAAGAGACACAGCTCCAAATTTTTAAAATCGTTCCCAAAAATATATGAGGTGCAGATTTAAGTAATACGAAACCATTTTTTTTTCTTGCTCTTTAAAATTGAATTTTTTCCAAATTTTAGTTTTAAATTCTTTTCTTTTTTTCTATTTTAGCGTCAACTTTGGGTAAATCTTTTATTAAATCTTGGGTATTCTTGAGAGCAGTTAAACATAAACATACATACATATCATAAATATTATTTTATTAAAGTAAAACTATTTAATGTATTGCATTGCCACCTAGCTGTCGCATATTTTTGCATTTTGAAGTTTCTTAAAATTTAAGTTCCAAGATATATATATATATATCTTATATATCTTGGAACTTAAATATATATATTCGATTTGCATATGTTTTCTATTATATTATTTTATATCTTAGAGATGATTTGGTTATTTAACTGTTGAAATATTACTTTGATTTACATGTTAGTATTATTAGTATTTTCTGTTATAAAGAAAAAAAAACATTTGTTTTGCTGTTTAATTTATTACATATTAAATTTTTTATTGTTAAGAAAAATTACATTTTGTTAAAATTAAAAGTAAATTTTTTGCTTTCTCTTTTCGATCATAAATAATGAATATTAAATAAAAAAACAATAACCGTGTTTATAGCAAATGTTTATTAACATTGTGTTATAGAAACTTCATATATTTTAAAGACACAATTTTATATTTTTTCATTAATTTTTATTGCATATTAAAAGCAATCATTAATTTCATTTAATGCAATGCGCTTGTATCGAATTACCACTATTTTTCGTTAAGATATATACCATATACCCATTATAGTTCCCTGACGCAAACCATCTGCCACGGCTTTTACCATAACATAAGTAGCACGATGCTGTTAATAAGATACAATATTTAAACTCCGCAGTAGTATTAGTTCCAGATATACGTTTGTCACACTTTAGTTGTTGCTTTCTTTTCTTTTTGTTTTAGTTTCTTGCAATTTATTGTACTAATCGCTTTGGGAGGAGATTGGTAAGTATACAAAAAACTGCTACAAATCTCCTCCATAACTAATTGTTTGTACTACAGTTTCGTGACAGTCGTATAATAATCCATAAAAGACACCTTTCCATATTGTTGTCAGTAATTAACATACTTTTTGAAGTTTCATTTGTTGTTCGTTTACAATTTTTATTAAATCTTTACATCTTAAATCTTTAATTTTGTAAATTAATTCTTTTATTGTCTGATACTTATCAAAAGTTGCTAGACCATAATTTTAGAAAGTAAAAATATGTACGATGAACTTTTTGTTTCCAGAATACACATACAATAGAGTTTTCGGTAGCCGTCCACTCCCATGATTCACTCCCTTTTGCTACCATTAAAAAGAGTAACAATAGTACTGATGTAGAATTCTTCTGTTTTAGTTTTTAAATTCCTGCGATAATAGTTGTAAACCAGTAATATATATAAACATTTTTGTATAACTTACACTATCATTAATAGAGTACATTTGGTCGGTTGTATGGCATGTGTGGTGAAAGATATATTAACTCTTTTTTTAAATAATGATTATTGGTACCAATCCTTAGACCTTAATTTAAAAAGTTCAACAATAATAAGTCTAATAGTTATTTCGTATTTAGAAAAAAGATCGTCACCACTGCTTTGGGGTAAATTAAGAAATTTACATTTAGTTTCTCAAAGATTTCATAGATATAGCATAGACTGTCTAGATTCGTTGACGATACTCAATAATTTTGCAGTGAGGGGAAGCTCACTAAGATCATATTGTGATGACACAACAGACTTTTAACTTTGGTCTAAGAATGATGACACTTTAAATTTCTATCTTTGGTCTAATTGATAAGCAGTACTGGTAACGTAGTCATTTTTTTGAATCCATATAATTCACCAGTGGTGTTTCAAATTCTTTTGCCTTGAAAAACTATGATACATAATGTATATTCTTATTGGAAATGTTCTTACTTATATGTACTATAGATGCATTCCTTATGTCATGCTTATTTATGTCGTTTATGCTTCTTGTTGTACTTTTCCGCGTTGATTTCATATTCGTTGTCCTTAGAAACAAATTTAGTTTCTATTGAGTTTGATATTAAATTGATATTAATTTAAGTATTCAGGATTTAACTATACAGACAGGCATAATGCAGATATATTATATATCTTTGTTTTCTGAATATAAAATAAAAGTACTCCGTTCCTTACCAATTTGTAATGTTTTTAACATTAATATTCTATATCCCACATTGTTCTTCTATATCTTATTCATTTCTCTTACAATCAATATTTTTCGCTTATGTCTTTCATTTTGATGACCTATGTTATATTAATTATGCCTCATTTTACTTTATATTCTAATATATTTATATTTTTTATATTCTACATTTCATATTTATCTCTTTTATTTTATATCTTACATTTTTTCGTCATATCCCATATCCTTTATAGGATATATCCTATAAAGATTTCTTTTAAATCTTAACTCGAATATTTTTCTCATTCTATATATTTTAACAATGGTCGCAGTGCATTATTATATACGAATCATGTTATACCTATAGATAGTTATGGTCACGTCAAATGTGAATTTGTTATTGTTTTTTATTTTTAAAAAATTTTGATTCTAATTTGGTGATGAGGCTTTGTGTCTCGTCACATTGGTCAAAACAGTGTTGCTCTTTAATAAATATCACAATTTGCACCTATTAGGAGTAAATATGTGTATATTTATGTCAATATGCTTACATATCCCCACAAAATTAATTACCTTTTACCTGTATAACATGCCTTTTTGGTCATGATCAAAAAAAAATTTTAAATTTTTGTCATACGTCTATATTATGGCCCTATGGGATCATTTGGGCGTCAGTACTCTCTTAATTACTATTTTTATATCCCATATTTAAGTTTTCTATGTTAAATTTTTTTTTCTATATTTAATATTTTTCTTTTTCCATATATAAGTATTTTTTATATTTATAATATTATTTATATTCGTTATATTTTGTATATTTTTATATTATTATTACCTTTTTTCAATCTAATTTCTTTTACGCATTTTATAATTTTTTCATTTATATTTTTATTCTGTTTTTATTAATAATGATTATAATTATGTTTTTATATTATAAATTTTTATTTAATATTTTATGCTTTCTTTATTTTATATACTTGTAATTTTTTTTTAAATTTTAATATTTCACCTCGCTCCCTTGCTGAGTTAATTGCTTTTGGACCAGCCATTTTTTTCTGATCCAATATTCTCTTAATATCTAGTCCATCATATTTTATTTTTATCAAAAACCAAATTTGTTTTTACTCTTTTTGTCTATTCTTCATATTTTCTCTTATTTTTTTTGAATGATTTTTTCAGATTTATTTTTTGTTTATTATTCAAGCTGTGCTATGAGCTATGATTTAGCTCTTAATTTATTAATCATACACTTATTCCCTTTTTTCTCTCACTCACTAGCACATCCTCTCTATTTCTTTCGCCTTCGTCCCCTCTCTCTTCTTCGTTGGCTCCCTCATCTTCGCTGTTGTCTTCACCATTATTCATTCTTCTCTCTCTCAAAAACACTTTTCTCTCTTTTACAATCGTTGATCGTATAAATTGTGTCATTTGTCTTGTCTGAACTATCCTCAGGTATATATAAAGTAAATGTATGAAGACAAATATACCGTGCAATCTAGATATTCGTGATATATTTCCGCTCTATAACTTCCTGAATTAATATTCATAAATAAAGTGGAACTATTTATAATATGTAGAGTTGTTAACAGGTTTATTAAAAAAACTTACAGAAACTGGACTTTCTGATATTCTTACTCTTTTAGTTTATTATTCTTTATTTTTGGCATTTCATAATTTAAATTTTCTAAAGTTTTTTGCGTACCTATTGGGATGATAAATCTTAAATCTAATTCGAAATGTCCACAACTAAAGTCAATTGATATGTCATAACTTAATGTACTTTAATTATTTTTGTTTTCGTTTATGTTGCTCTCTTTGTACTCTGTTTTATCAATATTATCTCTTTTTTGATTAGAGTTAAATAAATTTAGTGTCCTGTACGAATTAATATAAATTAATAACCAAAGGAAAGAAAAGGTGCTGAAAAGTTTCCAACCAGAATATAATTGGAAGTCTTAGACGTACAGGTCACCAGCAAACTAACCAAATGCTGCATTATATTTTGCCTGTAAAATTTTGTTTGTTTAGTGATTTAAATAACATTTTTTCAAGTTTAATCACAAGTTTTATTTGTTCACCATTTTTAATGTAAATAAAATTACTTTATTTTTTTTTTGTTTACATCTTTTGAATAGTTTTTAATAATTGTTATTTTCTTTCAAATAATTTTTTTATTAATCAAGGTATGGGAGTTTATGAAACACGACCACCTCGCCCGAATTCCATAGAACTCCGTCGTAGTTATCAATCGGAACAAATCGATGGAGTATATGGGCCGTTAACACCTCAGACAGCAGCAAATGTTATAGCCAATTCTTCTGGGGGAACGCAATATGCATCTGCATACGCTATTAATGCTAATGGCATGATGTCAGCTCAACAATTGCAACTGCAGCACCAGGTTGCGCTGCAACAACAACAGCAACAACAACAACAAATGTACGACGATGCAATGTATCATCAGTCACAAGGGCATTACAGTCAATCTGGACAAGGTCCTTTATCGCCTGAACCAATTTACGCTCCCGGCACACCATCACGTACAAAGCCGCGTCCTTCACAACCACCACCTGCTCCTCCATCAAATGGTAGTGGAGGTGGTACTCCAAACGCTTCAACAGCCAATACACCAACAAGAGGTCGTAGTATGTCCACAAGTCGAGATGCGCTACCACCACCACCACCTATTCCTGATGGCATTGCAAATACTACATCACCATCACAAATGATAGCCATGAATGGTGGTGGTAGTCATATTGCAGCAAAATTATTAGCACGTACGAACAGCTCTTCGAGAGCAGGCTCTCCACAGCTGGCGCCTAGTAATAGTGTTCAAGATGCAAATGCACTTGTTATGGCGCAATTGAATAATACTATCAATAGCTTTAATAATATGAACATTGGTGGTCTTTCAGGACAAATGAATTCTATCAATGATTTGCCACCACCACCACCTGTACCCGATCAGGTAAATACATTTAAAATATATTTTTTTGAATTTAATATTAATATGTTTTTTTCTTTTTGTTTTGGTTAGCATTCACCAAAGTTGTCGCCACCAAATGCTGCACCACCACCGCCGCCACCTCCACCTCCACTGGATGAAAATGGTGGTGTACAGTTGTCACAACAGCAACCGCATCAGATAATGCCGAAACCTCTTGCAAATGGTGATATTCAGTTAGGACAAACAAATGGTGTAATGATAGGTCAACAACAACATATTGTTGGCCCAAAGAAGTTACTACCTCCTTTCCATGATACACGTACAGATCTTATGAAAGCTATACGTGATGGTAAGATAAATTTTTTAAAATATATTGCTTAATTTTAAAATAAGTAATTGTTCAATAACAAATACGAATAGTATTTATGGCAAAATTAATATACTGTGATCAAGTCAGGATGATGTACATTGATATATCACGTTCTTACTACCTAAAAACTTTTAAAGTGTTTTTTGTTATGTTCGAATACTAAAAAAAAGTCACGATACAGTAAATAATTAAATTGTTTTAATTTTTGTGTTAATTAAAAACTAATTAGTATTACATACATAATAATAAATATGTCAAATAATAAAAGATATAAAGACATTTGGATAACCATAATGCATTCAGTGTACAACTATTAACTATTTATTATTAATAATAAATTTTTAAAATTAGTCTGAGTTGTGGTAAAGAAATTGGACATTTCAGTAGGATACAGATATAAATCGATAGGGTTCGAATTAGTGTGTACATTTGATATTAACAAGTAGAGCTGCAGTTGTGGCACACACTGAATATTGGAGTATTATTACATGACAAGTAACTGTTTACTGTGTCACCACTCCCAACCTGGTGCTTGATCGAATATAAAGATATTTATACATCTTTCAAATTATCAGAAAAATCGTACTTAGAAAAAAAAGAAAAAGAAAAAAAAGACGAAAGTTACGCGTCTTATGACGAAAAGAAATGAAAAGTCAGAAGGATTTGAATAGAAATAAAATACACCAACAAAAATTTTAGTTAATTTATTGAAGTTTGAGAGCCCATACAACTCTGTTTCGAATAATACCAAGTACTTATCATCAGTGGTCTTAGGAAATATTCAAATTTTTTTTATTAGGTTATAATCCGTATGTAATTTGTTTGGAATGAAAAGCCGTTAATGATCAAAGTCGGCATCCTTAAGGTGTGTTATTCAAATTATGTTATCCACTTATTTTGTATACTGAATGTATTATAAACTTTATATATATTCTATATAACTACCAATACTTTATATTTTGCAAAATTAATTTAGCACTTGTTTAATAAAAAAATATGTTTTTAGGCATAACACTACGGAAAGTCGAAAAATCGGAACAAAAGGAAATAGAGCGTACCACAGCTTTGCATGATGTTGCATCTATATTAGCTCGACGTGTAGCTATTGAGCTCTCGGAATCAGAGGACTCTGATAGCGAAGATGATAGTGAAGGGTGGATGGAACCAAATGAGACTTCTGCTTGATCCCTGATATCTTTTATACCTGGTAAAGTGGCTGAAGTCGCTACTGCCAAAATAAAAAAGAAAAAGTAAAATATAATTTGTTGTGTGTGGTATCGTTTACTGAAAGTCAACTAAATTTATAGTCAAAATTTTGAATTGGGTGGATTCAAATGCATTTGAAAAACGTTAAAAAAAATTTTAAAAATTATTTAAAAACAATCAAAAAATTCATATAAAGCAAACATAAATAATCTATGTGCAAAAATTTGTTATGTGAGAAAATGAAAAAATAATGTTATTTAGGGATTATATGTATTTAATATCGAACAACCAAAATTTTTATTACAAGTACATATGTACAATTTGCGTTTATTAATTAAAATAACAGAAAATTAATTAAATACATCAACTTGAGGATAATATTAAAAGGAAATGTAATGAGAAAATCAAAATATAACTTGTAAATAAAAAAAAGTACTATTATGTCAAAGATTTATTTAAGCAAATTGAGTTTTGTATTTAGTAATAAGTTTACTATATAATATATATATATATACATAATACTTATTGAAGCTTAAATACAAGTATATATAATGTTCAAAATGTAACTCAAATTGTGCTAGTTTATCCATCCTACAAAACTATACAAATGATAACAGTCGATATTAAAATTAAAAATTTGTTAGAAAAAAGTATGTATTCATGCCTACTTGTTGACACACAGACCCGTTAAATCTCCATATACTATAGACCGTATTTAAATTATGTAATGTTTTCTGCTTTAGTTCTGAGTAAATTTAAATTTAAATTAAATGCATTTAATTTATATTTTTACTCTGATTTTACAAAATTTGTACTTTACAATAGCAGTGCAATAACTGATAGATTAAAATTTACACCTAAATTTATCCATTGATAATATGTTTCTATCAAAATTATTAATAGACATGTGACATATGTTTGGTACGATTTCAATTTATGGCGCGCACCCATTTAACAAGGTATTCTCTTCTTAATGCTATATGCCATGCTATATGCTTACTTCTCGAGATATGGATTTTGAAGTTGTAAACTTTTAAGATGGATTTCGTCAACAAAGAAACTACACATGCTTTCTAGTGTCAACTAGTGTATATGCATTTTTTTCATTGAATACATAAACATCTCTAACTGGCACCTCTAGCTGTTTTGAATGTGTAAATTTTCAACTCTAACGACCGATATCTCGAAAACTGAACTAAGCTATGACGTATAAAACGAAATTTACTTAGAATAGCGGATAAAATAGTCATACTGGGGAATCGAAATCGTGCCAATTGTTTGTAATATTTTTTTTAAAATGAATAATAAATGAATAATTTCAAAGGCATATCATTTACTGTCGATGTGAATATTATAAATTTATTGAATACAGCATTGCAGTTGATAAATACATACAGTTGCTAAGAACCAAGATTTTTTAGTACTGTAAAAAAAATGTACTCAAATTTTCATTCAAGGAAATTGTGAATGTGAATTATAGGCAATAATTTGATATTATTTTTAATTACAAATAACGCACAAAACTGTAATAAAAAATATTTCTTTTATAAATTTTGATAAATTTTAAATTCATATGCTGAATTGTTATGTTAACACAATATATATATATTTTATTCTTATAATATTTTATTATGAGCTTTATGTTATATACATTTTTTGCCATTGATACACACTGCTAAAAGTATTTACGATTTACAACGATTTTTTTTCGGATTCTATCAAAATATATATGCTATTCTATTTATAATTTTATATATATGCCATTTAAAGACGTTTTACATTATGGCAAACACATAAATCTAAAGCATAGTTATAAACTTTGTCTTTAACGAATGCTAATAAACTACCAAGCTAATTAAAAACATTCTAAATAAAATATTTAATTAAAAAAAAAATCAACAAAAACAAATAAATAAAAAAGAATTATATAAGATATTGGGTATAACCCCTAAAATATTCCAAACCAGGCATTTTTTTACTAAAACTTACACGAAATATTTTCTAATACTAATAAAATATATAAGTAGGAAATTGTTTGAATATAATTAAATATACTACTATATTTATAAATAATGTATCCTAAACACAGTTTGTACTTTGTATGAAGAAAAATATAATATTCAAATTTGACTAAAATTTATTTAATTTATATATTTTGATTACTTTAAATATATCACCTGTATATAAAACGTGAAATACGATAATTAAATTATAATGATACTTTTGATATATTCGCTTAATAATATATGAAATAAATAAAATAAAAAAAAAACACAAAAAATTAATATATAATAATACATATGTAGTATTATAATATAGAATACATAAGTATTTGTATGTAAAACGCGATATTAAAAATTCGTTTTATTTTGTTTTTGTTTTGATTAATTGTTTATATTAAATAAGTATAAATAATCACTGAAATAAATATATAAAATTTTTTATATATATTGTATATGTATATGTATTATATAATTTTAATAAACAATTTTATTATTATTAATTATTATTTAATATTTCATTTATTAGTTTTTTTCCGTTCATTGTCTTAGTTCAATTAGATACCAAATAAATTTTTTTAAGGTGTTTGTGGTTTCCTAAACAATTAGTCTTTTTTTCTGTTAAATTTTGTTAAAACAATAAAAAAATATAAAAGTAAATACTGAACTAGATATTTAAAATACATAAAACTTTGAATACCTAAGAAATAAGCGATAATAAATGAAGTTAAGCATACAAACTGTTCAAAGTATAAACATTTATCTTAAATCAACAAAATATTTAATAAATTGAATAACCAATCAAATTTAAATTTCTTTTATTTTTTACTAGTAGATGACCCGGCGAACTCTGTTCCGCCTTAAAGGCAGTAAATAAGCAGTTTTTTTTTAATTGGAAAAAATACAAAAAAAAAAAAATACCTACATTAATCATTCATAATTTATTTGTGTATTTTAGTACACATCGCAAATTATCTATTTGTTGACCTCTGTTGTTCGCTCGACCTTCAGTCCTTAAATTTGCAGTATTTCGTATTCTTCTTGCATTACGGCTTTGTCGGGAAAGATTCGATCGTCTTGGTCGTGGCATTATTAAAAAACTAAAAACTCAAATTTTCAACCATACCATACATTATAATTGTTAATTATTTATTTTGTTGAGTTTGCAACAACCAGGTAGTTTTATTGATTAAAAACGATATTTATTGCAACACAAACTTATATTGATCTAATACAACTTTTAAAAACACATTAACTAAGTTATATTTCTATCTGTTAAATTTTAATAAAATATTTTCTTATATCAAAAATTTGATAATTTCAAAACCTACTTTGTCGTGAACGGGATAAACAGGTATCCTATGTCCTTCTCCTGGCCTTAAACTACCTCCCTGCCAATTTTCAGCTAAATCGGTTCAGCCTATATCCTTCTCCTGGCCTTAAACTACCTCCCTGCCAATTTTCAGCTAAATCGGTTCAGCCGTTCTTGAGTTATAAGTGGTGTAACAAAAACACATCTTTCTTTTATATATATAGATTTAAATAATTTAATAGCATAATAATCAAAGAAAAGCTTTTATAATAAAACAATTAAAGAAGTTGTCATACAGTTGTTTCGAATATTGCGAAAATATTTATTAATAGTAGTCGTCAGAAATATTGACGGTTTAAGAAGTTGAACCGGCTCAAATTATAACCGTGGACTCAACTGATTTATAGTTTCCTTGAGCAAATTCATCGCTCATTATTTTTACTTTAATTGAAGTTAGTGATATGACCGACTGCAACAAAACCTCCCATTAAGCATAGTACCTCTTTGCATAAAAGTTATTCAGTAACCCAACCCAATGCATTTGTAGTGTTTCGAATACTGTTTCAGGTTCAAGGTAGGAATGAAAACTAGTGCCGTTCAACAATGTGAAAACATCATAATCTCAAGACACCACTTCCACTTCAGGAATCTGGGAAAATAAAAATCTATCGGCTATATGACGTAAAGAATTAGGAAATCTGCGTACAGGATCCTTAGCAAATTTGAAGTATGATGATAAAGAATTCTGTAAGCTTTCACGAAAAATAAACTTGTAATAAAATGTGCCAAGGATAGTTTAACTGCTTATAGTAGTGTCCCAATTCTCAGTACTGAAAAGAAACGATTGAGAGTGTAGCTTTCGCTTAACGATCCGTTTCAACACCCCAGATTGTTCACTTAAAAACTTAATCGCAACTTTAGTGAAAGATTTCTTTACTAGACCAATCATTTATTGATGTGCTCGTCCAAGAACCATTAAATAGAAAAAGGACAGATGGGTATATTTATCGAACGTAATTGAGCTGAATGGTGCTGCAATCTGCTTTCAATATTCAATATTTCAATTCGACATCTTATTCAAGAAGCAAATTGAAGATATTGCCTGTTTTTATAAAATTTCAAAGTGGTCTCTCGATCAAAAATACGTTTCTTAAAATAAATAGCGTGTCCTTAAAATTGTGGTAATTATTTTAGGCCACATAAAGAGCCTTAATGTGTTGCGTTTTCTAATTCGTAATTCGCAATTTTAGTCAAAAATTAATTTTTAAACATTTCGTATTTATTACCATAAGGGCTTCTAAGATATGCTTCTATAATAACATAATGCATATAAAAAAGTTATGTGATTTCCATAGACGATAGAATGTATGCCTATTTCTTCAGTACTATTTATAGAAAGCTGAAGCCATATATCATATATGGCTACTTAGCCATTCTGTCAGAAAAAGTGCAAGAACTATGATATTTTTTGTTCATTGTAACTTACCTAACTGGATTATAAAACTGGTTAATAATAGCGAATTTTTAACCAGTGGTTAAGGAAGTAACAAAATCGAAACTGAAAAGACAAGCGTCTACACTGGCAAAATCTATGAATATACTCCCATATTTTTACTGATCTAGAATATAACTAATGGATTGCATTTAGTTTTGATTAAGCGATGTCTCATATCATAAGATCTTGCCCTCAGGGATTATTTTTTTGCTATTGTTATTGCTTTTTGGGACGGAGGACAAAAATTGTCGTCAAATGTGGCAGTGATCCGTCGCCGTTAATGGATTTTAAAAAAACTTTGACAGAACGAAGTTTTAAGCCTCGTTAGTAACAGTGTATCGAGGATGTTTTGCAAAAAATAAACAACAACAAAGAGTTTAAAAACGTTTGTGTTTAATGGTAGATAAAAAGTTTCGAACAGCCTTTGCATAAATGAGATTTAATTACATTTTTTTCCTACAATTTTTTTGTTTCTTATTTTAAATAAAAAAAATTGTTTTAATTTATGTTACTTTCCTAATTTAAATTATTGAGCAGCTGGAGTTACTGGTGCATCTGGGCGATAGTGATGACCATCTTCCTGATATTCTTTATTAACCTTTAATGAGTGATTAATAGTGCTGCTAAAGCCTGGTGGACCTTGGCCAGGATTTGTTGAACTTTGAGGGTTATAGCCGTTATTGCCAGAGCCCGGTGCTGGATAATTGTTACCTGGTGGGTTATTGTTTGGTGCCGGATAATTATTAGGAGTTGGATAGTTATTTGGTGCTGGATAAGGTGCTCCTGAAGCTTGTTGTGTTGGTACTGCGTACATGTAATTTGGTGGCATTTGAGGATTTACAAAGCCTCCATATGGGTAGGGTCCTACTGCTGGTGGAGGCCCATAATATGCAGGTGGTGGTTGCTGATAGTAATATCCACCATATGGATACGGTGGTGGTGCACCACCCATATAACCACCATACGCTGGATTATTATAATGATGATGGGCTACGTTTGGCGATGAATGATGACTCTTACCGCTATGTTTATGATGGCCACCACTGCTGCTGTCACTATCACTGCTGCTATCGCTGCTACTTGAATCGGCTCGCGTACCATACACAAAAATTGCGAAAAATATTATTTTAATAAAAATTATGTTCTTCATTTTACAACCTGCTCAAATAGAAGTACTTATTGAACTAAACATGCTATAAGCACAAGATACGACCAAGTGATCTCTAATGTTTTTTTATAGAGAACGTGAAAAAAAACTCATAATGAATATATTGTATATGATAAGAAAACAAAATTTAGCGAAATATTGATATGAATTAAATCAGAAACATTAAAAATAATAAAATTCCAGCGAAAATGAAAACATAAATTGTGACATCCCATTAACTAATTAAGGTTTATTATGTAGATGAATAGAAGCTCTGACAGATGCTTGCAAACGTGTGAGATATTTTTATAACCACTTCACTTCTAAATTTATAGAGTTCAGAAAATTTCATTGGAAAATCCCAAAATACTGTTCAACATTTTGTTGCTTATTCATACCAATATATGTATATGTGATGAAGTATCGTACCGTTTTCTGAGAAATGCTATAATTTTATTAATCAAATATTATCAGTGCACTTGAAAAAGAATACAAGTCGCGTATATGTACAGATTATCTCAATTATATTTATATATACACATATACATCATTTTAATAAATTATTAAATTATGTCTTTACATATTGTTTTAATACATATTTTGCAACTTACACGTTCTAACAGCTTTATGAACTTCATTAGAATTTTCAATAATAAAACGTTTTACTCAATAAATTCTTATAACTAATGTAGCAATACGATTTATCACTACTAAAGTAAATACAGTCCCTACCTATAACATATCTTAGTACATTACTGTAATTATCATTAAAGAAATCAGAGCACTAAACCGTTAAGATCTATTATGCCTTAAAGTTCAAAGTTTGACTTTAACTTCAGCGATTGTAATTATTAGAAATCATCTAGTCAATGGGCACATATTTAAGTCTTCGTTTTCCAAAATTTACATGAGAAATTGGGTTTTAATAATTAAATTTTATAATTAGTTTCAAAACTGGGTTGCAATAAGTCTTTCACGAAAACGAGGCACCATAAAATCTAAAAAGAACGCTATCATTAGAGTCACATTGAGTTCTTACGGCTCTATCTTTAAACCAAGTAAAAAATATTTTCTGATGTTTGCAAAGCAGAGATATTGCACTGAGATAAATTAATCACAAACCATTACTTTAAGCTACCTGTTAGGAAATCTGGCTTTAGATCTATTGTGAGTATATGATATCGAAAAAATAAGTATTAAATCTAAAGTGATGGAATGGATTATTAAATTTGTCTCTGTAGCTATAAAGGCACTATGATGGTGTAGACATAATTTCTTATTACTTCTTCTCCTTACTTCCTCAATATATCTGGGCCAATTTCATATAGTTATCAGCATGGTAATGCTTGAATTTACACAGTAAAGTCAGTAAAAAAGTAGATTGGAAGCCAAAATTATTTCTACTGACAACCTAAATATCTTTGAGATTATGGTTTAGATCAGTGTTTCTTAACTGGTGGTGCGTAGTAATCTCCAACCAGTAATCCATGGACTAAAGGTGGTTCGGAAACTAGTTCAAAATATTCCGCGAATCAAATTTAACAGGTATGGGTACATAGCTTGCAGTTTGTCTACAGAGATCTCACTTATTAGAAAATAAGCACAAAAAAATTCCAAGTCATTGAATACCTATTTTATAGCCCATATTGTGTACTTTTGCGCTTACATAATTTATAATGCATTATACCAGAGATACATAAAGCATATTAAAATATTATTATAATATGTTTATTATTCTTAAACCTTGTGGTCCTATTAAAAACAAAAATTAGATAGACTGGTTTAGATAGACAGTTTGCTGACCTGGTCAAACTGATAGTTGCTGATAGTCTAAACCGAAATCGCCATTATTGCAAAACGATTGAGAAACCTTATAAAGTAAATAAAAAAGTAGAAGAAAGTGTCCGTTATTTATACAGGGTTAGGCGATTCAAGTGGTACCAACTACACATAGGTATATTTGTCATATTGATATTGCCAACTATATGAAATTCATACGAATCACAGCTGTTTATATTGTTTACAAGTTACCACAAGTATTTGCGTCTGTTTTATGGAAGAAACGTTATTCAAAATGAAATTCAAACGTAATAGTGTGATTGCGTTACATTTGATTGGAAAATCACAACCAGCTTTTATTCGTAAGTCCAAACATCTCAAAGTGAATAAAATGTTTGTGTATTATACCATAAATCGTTGGCAGCGTTGCCAATAGTCTAACGCTATGCCAGTGGACAAAAGAAACGTTTATTTCATAACGAACTCAAAATAAAGCCTCACAAGTTCCAACAGGTACAAGATCTTACACCAAAGTAAGATCTGAGTAGTTCAAAATGGTTGTGTATTTAACTGACTGCAATGCCAAAAATTTGAGTCAACGAGTGACCATCCAAATTAATGTTCAGTCTCAAGTAATGTCAGGGCAACCGTGACCGCCGATGGATGCTCTCCAATCGTTCTCATGCAACCTGGTATCAAAGTCAATGCAATTTATTATCGCGAAAATATTTTGGAAGTTGCTTTAGAGCCGTGGGTACGCAAACATTTAGATCGTAGACCATGGAAATTCCTACAAAACTCGGCACCGTCTCATAAAGCTCATAAAGCTCGTATGAACTAAGAATGGTTTAAAAACCATGTTCCATACTTCATTTCGTTCACACAATGGCTTTTGAATTCGCCAGATGCAAATCCTGTTGACTATTTCATTTGGGCTATTGTGGAGAGCAAGTTGAGGACTAGAAAATATGCCAGTATGAATGAGCTGAAGAAAGTCATTGTTCAGGACTGGGTCCAAAATACCGGAAGATCATATTCGTTAAGCATGTAACTCATTTGATTATCTGTTTGAAGGTCATATCGAGCCAGAGTGAATGCATTCTGAAATTTTGATTAGTTCAACAAATTTTTGTGATTTGAATCAATATTGAACAGTTCAATTGTGTTACCCTGTACATTCGATAATGTTCAAAATAGAACGTTAAAAGGGTGAATTTTATATACGCGCCTTTTTTATTTCTTTGTTACTTTAAGGGCCCCGAACCTATTCTGCAGAGTAAAGAAAAGCAAATAATTTTATTGCGACTAGAAACGTTATTTGTAAGATAATGAAAGATTTTAAAAAGCCTTTCTTCTTGAAATTATTTGCACGTAAGACTTTTTTAAAACAAAAAACCTTTAAATAAAAATAATTGATCAACCTATTTAGTTGAGCGGCACTGTTATATAAAGGACTGAAAATAGTTGCAAAATTGGTGGAAAACCGATAGATGTATATGAATAATTTAGTTAGGACGATATTCAAGTTTTGCGATTAAAATAATATTTTAATATTATAAAGTAAATGTCTGCAGATAAGCTCGAGATAAAATCATTTTTTGTTAATTACAGGCCATTGAACTGAAATTAAAATATTAACAAATATATTATTTTGAAATTTTGTTAGAAGAAAGTTATACGTTTTGCCAATAAGCGTCATGAGCATTGCCAATTTGCATTGCTTTAAATCTGCTTATTTACCTGACTTTAGGATGTTATTGATGTGATGTTATTCGCCTCATTTTATTATGAAGTTCTCCAACCGAAAAACGAGTTCATGTTTTGTATTCACAACAGCGATATTGGCATCAAGTCTTGAACGTTTTATTTTTCAGTGTACCTTCATCTGAGATACATTGCGAAAGTAGATAATCAAATAAAACAAAAAACTGGATATTTATTGAACCGTCTAAAATTTATTAGCAGCTCAAGTAATGGTATTTCGCAGAAATGCGATCAAGTTTGTTTTCTTTTGTAACACATTTTTTTTCTGAAATAACTGCTTTCGTACTCATGACATCTCCAACAAGTTTATTACATCATTCACAAAGCTACTTAGAATGAGTGCAACCGGTAAGACAATGCTTTTCCATTCATTGAGAAACTGCACTTCAAACGTAGCGCAGATATCTGAGTTTTCACCATACAATTTGCAAAGCTTGCAAAAATGCAAGTAAATGGAAAACTAAAACTTAAAGAAAGACGAAAATGACGATGGAGAATAAATCGGTGATCAGATGAGAATACATATTAAAATAGGGTTCTCACTAAAAGTAGAACCGTATGTATTTAATTTGTACTTTTTAGTATATAACGTTTTTAAAAGCGAGGCTTTGATGAACGCTAGCCATTCTAGCTTTAACTTCATAACGACATTCGAGAATCGAAGAACGAAAAAGGACCTATGACGTTTCGTGGCCTGCTTCGGCTAATCCTTCAGTTTAGTGGGATCACTTGTTGGACGGTGCGCTGTCCCAACGTTCCACAATATATACATATATATATATACGAGATGAACGTATACATAGATGAACGTTAATATGATAATATAACCAGCAATAGCAGGAAATGTATATTTCAAAACATATGCGAAAGTTAGTTTTGAAGGCCCAACACCAATTTTACATTTAGATATCAAAACAATAGTTCAAACTTCGTGTTCAAAGACTGATAACGTCTGATCGCAGATGGTAACTCTATATAAACATTTCTACACGAAATACAAAAAATATAAATCTGATAACGCAACTGATCTCTGAATGCCGCCTACTATGTATTGTTTTGCTAAGAGTTAGTTACAGAGTCAGTTACAGGACGCGGAACTGCCTGATGAGAGCAGCGAGAAGTGAGGAATGAATGCATCTATATCTGGCCCATCCAGACCAGAAAATCACTGAAGAGGTTGGAGGGCGTTTATAATTTTTCCGAAGAATAATAAATATACGGAGATAATGTTAAATTTAGTTTTATAAATTCTTCGTTGATTTATCTTTTACAATTCTATCAATATCAGCATTATGAATATTAGTTGTTGTAATACGAAAAATATCTTGTTTTTAATGTAATGATTTATGGCATTGGATATGATTTTTTTCAATCAGTTGTACAAAGAAATATATACTAAAATTTTTATCAATTAAGTAAATTTACGTGAAATGTAATAAATTATTTAAAACATTTTAATTAATTTATAATTTATACCATAAAAGAAAATGTATTTACTGAAATATAACAAAGAAGAATTTGCTTAATTGTAATAGATTAGATAGATGTCGTGATCCGCACAAATATTACCCGTGGGCTGCAAAAGGTCTGTGCGGCACAAGAGGACCGTGAGCCTCAAAAGTTAGAGTAGTTAACAGTTTTAAGTTTTTCAAGGAGTTTAACACTTTGAATTTATTATGCTTTGATTTGTATAATTGAACCACAGATATCACTAAAGATTTTTTTCCATTTGTATTGGAGACATATAATCGTGTTTATATAGTTTTGTATGTTATATCCATATTTGTCTCTATTCAGTAAACATTGGCGTGCCCAAGAGTGGAGCTGGTGATGAAGGCATATAGGTCGAGCTATCTTGCTTAGAAGTTGGGCTATAGTAATATTTTAGAATAAAAAGATGATCGACAGAGTAATATCCTCCCAAATGTACTTGTGGTGACGGTATGAACATGTATATATTTTTAAGCAATTAAAATCAGATTCCTAGTTTTATGAACAATATCATATATTATAATTTATAATGTAGTAAATATAATAATAATATATGAACATCCTTTAATTAATTATTTGATTTGATAAACCTTTTGTTTTTATTTTTGATAGTTAGTTTTATAAAGGGCAATATTAAATACTATAAATAATATAAATCACTTACAAAAATTTTTCATTTTGGCTTCACTCCTCGTCCCACTTTCGGGCTACTCCCATTTCAAAATGATTAGCCCTAATTGTCACGATATTTAAGTACTCTAGAGTGGTTTAATTCAAATAAAATGGTTTCTATTTTGTGATAATACAATATCTTAATTTTAGTATTTATAAACGAATTAATACTTGGTTCTCTTTTTCTATATTTTGTACTACGTATATATTGTATTTGAATTACAATATGATTATTCTAAATTTTTAGTTCATAACAAGGGTTCCTTGATGACTCGGCCTATGAAATACTTCATTTTTCTCAAGTGTGATTTGTAAGCACAGCAAAAATATGGAGAGAACTTGGACTTGAATGATTTGATCTGTTCATGAAGCAAAAGCGTATTTTGATTGCGTCATATACCGTATATTATTTTCATAGTAAAAACTAGAACAATTTCAAAAAGACCGGAAAGTAATTATAGATTAAATATGTATGTATTCCGTAGACGTATGTATATTAGCATTTATAATATAACAATGTGTGTATGGTACAGAAAAATTATCAGCTTTAAAGTTGAATGAATTTATTAATTAAGTTATGTATCCTTTATGCAATATTTTTTATTCTTTACACGCGCAGACATAAACTATTTTTAGTTTTAATACATTTATTATATAAAATATTTTTATTTATATATAGCAATACATTTAAGTATATTTTAGCATATTTACTATATATGTTCATATTAATAGATTATTTTTAACTACTGCAAAATAAAGAAATTTACAAATAAATATATCCTTCACGGCTCTTCCGACCACAGATTACTAATTTTATCTCGTTCATTACTGTAGAATCTGGCGCAGTTATAATGTTTTGGTATTCTTGAAATATTTAAAAAAGCGCATATTTATTGTTTAAAATTTAAGGAGTATCTTTTGAGAAAATTACTTGAAGCAAGAAAAGAAGTTTACACGTAAAGAAAACCATGCGGTCGTGACATCGGTGATGTTACATGTAAATCAGGGAGAAAAAGTGAGATTAATACCTTTTATATAGTGCAAGTAGAGGAAATTTAAAAATTTGAGTACATTGAAATGCTACAGAGATATTGCACAAAAAAGAGCCTTTAAGTTGTTACCCAACTCTCTATATGTTACATTTAAAAAGGATTCAGCCAGCATTATAGAGCAGTTCATCAATCTACTGCTTAATGCTATTAGAAACAGAGACATACTTATAGGCTGTCTAAAATTTTGGTTGCTATTTTTTAAATGCATAGGTGAGGTTTTTGAAAAGTGGTTTGGTATTGTTACGTACATTATGAGTAGCAATTAGGCATTCACAGAAAATGTATTCATAAGTTTTCGTATCCATTTCACAAAAGTAGTAGATAATAGTCCTTGAAAAACTTATTTTTTTAAGACATTACCTAAGTCAATAAAGCTCTGTCAGAAACTCCGTGAAAATTTTGATATCCTCTCTGCTCAGAATAGATTCCTTATACTGTCTCTGATCCCTTCTTTGTCCTTCAACCAATAGTTAAAGGATCTTCAACTGATCTTTTGTTACTTTCGTGTTTTTCATGTCCCGGGACACTCATCTTAAGATAACGTGACTATATAGAAGGACTGTAATAATAATAATGTTGAGAAAGACTGTATTTATAAAATAATCTTTCTTATATCCACTAGTCGTTATTTGTGTTACCTGTTGTGTTATTTAGATAACTATTCCAATAATGTACTTTAAGTAAAGTTTTATCTAGACATCATTAGGCTGAATTTGTTAGTGTTTTATGGCTTAATATAACATAATAAAGAGAAAATTAATCACATTATTATTGTTAAAAGGGACAATGGTACTTTGAAATCTGCTAGATCCCAAAAGTCAGTGGAAAAAGTCTTCTAAGCTAAACCTAACTAAACAAATAATATTTGATTTAAGATTTTAAAATAATTTGGTTTAAAGAATGACAGGTGAACACACTGTGTCTATTTTCCAATAATCACAGTTCTTGAACAAAAAAGATCAGCAAGTTACTCTGCATTTCAGAGAATCTATAGATGTTTGCACCTTTCAATGTCATTTTCTGGAAATAATAGATAACAAGAGCATGTTTTGTTAAGAAATCAATGATTAAGCTAAGTGTAGATCTGTTAAGTTTGGAAAACCAGTCAGCATTTGTGTTGTAGATATAAATTCATTACTAAAAATAGTGTACTTAGATCTAAGATGGTAGTTTGTATTAAAAGATAAGACAAATTGGTTGGAGCAATTTATATTGTAAATCTGTTCTAGAACAATGTTTTAACCATTGTCTTACAAACTTTATATACTAAAATTAAAGTAAACTTTATATACGATTTTCACACACACATTATGTGTTTAATGGATTAAAATATACATGTACACATACATGTCATTATAATTAATTAAGTTTAAATAATTACAATTTATTGATTTCTGATCGTTTTGAGCTTTCAACATTGTTTGCATATAAATGACAAATTAATTGACTTGACAATGACGTACGGAGCAGTGTGGATATATTGATCTACGCTAGACAATGATCTGGCACATCATGTAGGAAATGGAAATGACAATACTCGTAAATTTCTAGCTGCAGCGCTACTAGTACAAAACTCAAATGTTTGCAAGCAATTTAATTAACATTAATTATCGTAAAACATATTTTATTTTATTTTATTTATGCATTCAAATGGCAATCAGAATCAACCTTATTGCAAACTCGAAGAGAAAATGAAGTATTGACGTATATACGAGGGCTGTTTAATAAGTAGCTAACAACTTAACGAAATATATTTTAGATTAGTTTTGTATTCTTGTACTATCTAGCAAATTAAATCAGAAATTAAGTTCAGATTATTTCTTTAAATTGGCGATAAATTGAGTTCTGGACTTACTCTCAATGGATCAAAACTTTAATCTTATTATCCCTTATCAGTAGTTTGTATAAGTATTTTAGAGTAATAGAAAAGAGTTTTCACATCAGTTTATGATTGAGACGTTATATATCACTATACTCCGCAAGAGAACGAGATGAACCTTATCTAAATAACTGTTTTTGCATACACATAATTATAAATTAATATTTAAAAATTAAAAATAATATTGGTCAATATTATGCGATACTTTTATTCCACTTAGAGTATGAAACTAAGAAAAAAATACCGCATCTGCAAAACAAAATCAGTTTATTTAACCACGATATAGTACCACCATATTTACTTATTAATTTTAAAAAACTTAATAAAAAATATTTAGAAGACCTCGAAAAATCTTTAGATCTTAGTAAAAAATTAAATTTAAGTACCAGTAAAGCTAGTGCAAAGAGCTCAAAAACTATGTTGTCCAAAAATACATTTAAAAATAAGCAAAAATTTAATTCATCTCATTTATCGCTGACTTATCAAACAGCCCTCGTACATATGTATATATAAATAAAAAAAATTAAATAACTGGAAAATAGCAAATTAAAAATTTATAAAATCATTAGCAGAAGACTCTTAATAACTCGTGACATGAGCGGAACTAGTACCAAAGCGGTACAATTGACGGTTTCAAGAGTAAACAGATCCAGGCGTCGATGCATTTGTGACAAACTAAAACTGGCACAAAATTAAATGAATATTATATTTATATATATATATATTTATATATATATATATATATATATTTGTATATATATTTATATATATTTTTATATACCGACATCTGTTGCTAATACCTGTTAAGTAACTGATTGGATTTCCCATTGAGAATGCGAAATTTAGAGAAATTTAGTTTGTGTAGTTTGTAGATAAATTCTTATGAAAGCTTTTTTATTAAAAATTCATATTTAAATATTAATGTATTTGTTTTTCTAATATATATTATAGTGTTGAATGAAAGAATCGTTATTTAACTTGTTATAAAACATCTGACACTTAGGAATTTTTTTTTTACTTTGCTGACATAACTGACATGATTTTAGTTATTGAAATCCATTATTTATATATCAGTGGATATTAAAATAATTATATTTGATCACAAATATATTGAAAAAGTTTTTTATTAACATATATCAGTAAATATATTAAGAACAAACAAGAATAATAGTTTTTCAATAAACTCCTTCAGTCGGATATTGAAGAAAGTTTTGATATGATGAGTTTTTGTTTCATATATACATATTATTCAAAATTCTCATTTAATTTAATTTAATTTGCATTTTGTAACACGAATATATTGTTATATAGAGTCAAAATCTCACGTTATACTTCGATGCAAGGACCCCATCATCTCACACTACAATCGTGGCTTTTGTGAACCCGGTCACAGAGTCTACAATTAACCTGTTTCTAACGCTTGCCCAATAATCTTCCTCAGTCACTTTACTTCCTCGAACACTACACCCATGCTTTCTAGCTTATATGAACCGTAGAAATCTAAATACTAAGCCTCTCAATTCTCACCACGAATTACTGAAATAAAGTTTTCCAACCATCACCACCCATTACTCTCCAGGCCAGATTACTCGAAACTTTCTCCATTCATTCCTAAGAGATGGTTGAGAGATGGAGAGAGGCGGCTGTCGATGCTCCCATCTGCTGTATTAAAAAAATAAGTGAAGAGGTATAGCAACTTAAAACATTACCATCTTCCATCCAGATATACATACAATCGATGATTGTGTGTAATAATCTTAAATACGAGTATAAATATTAAAATTAGAGGTTTTATTTTAAAAATATTGCCCTTTACGAACCAAAAATACATGCATTTGATAGCTGCATATATTTTAATCTTAAATATAATCATGAAAATTAAAACATAGCTATAATGATTGACAGTAAATCAGCCATTAGAACACCTAAATATTTTTAAGTTGATATCGAAACTTGTAATGGAATGTCTAGAAAATCTTAATATACTTGACCAGAATAAGTATGGGTTCTAAAGATTTCTAAGTATATTGGGGTTGAAGGTAATAAAAATTAGATAAACTTGTCGGAAAGAGAGCAACATTTTCACTTGAACGCTCAAAACCTGTAAAATGATCATTGTGTTTATAGAAAGAAAAGAAATATATCCCATGTTATGTAGAGTGTCACGGCAACGTCAAAATTGGCACTTTTGGGCCATGACTTATATTCATGTTATTCAGAGTGTCACATCAGTTTGTCCAATTTTTTTTATTACTTTTGTATTTTTTGATTGTGCCTAAATTTTTTAGGAAATATATATGGTACATACAATATACAACATACATACATACATTAAAACGACATTTGTTCTTTTCTCTGACTCTCAATCTTTTAATTTGCAATCAAAACCCGTGGCATTCTAACAAAGGGTCTAACAAAGAAGACGTTAATGGGGTATATCACACTTCAAATGGTTTAAAGGAACCCATAACTAAAATCGATATAAAGATTGTTTGAACTTAATGAAACTGCACTTTATGGTTATTTCAGATGTTCTAAGAGGATATAATAAGTTGAACTATCACCAGTAAGTTGTATCTAGTGGGATCTGCAGATTTTGCGAAGATAAATGGACGATCACATAATAGATGTTAGAAAAGGTGTCCTGACATATGTCAAGTAAGATTTAAAGTAGGTGGCGTAATAGAATTTAAGTTCACAGTGCTATATAACTATTCTCCATAATTGTAATAATAATCAAAATTCTAGATTCTGTGATGTACACAAAGATCAAACTTTTTTATATGATCTGATAGTTAAATTTATATACATAATTATATACAGTGTGTTTTTAATCGCATCATTAATGATCAGAGTCCGAATTCATGAAAACAAACCATGATTAATCGCTATGGAAATTTTATTTATTTTAATAAATAAAATGAATTCGAGGATAAGTATTCTGAGAACAATTATTTTTAAAAAATCTACGTATATATATATATAAATATAAATGTATATATACATATATATTTAAAAATATTCAGTCACACAAAGTTACATTCTCTCGTTAATGAAATGTCTGGAATAAAAAAATTTTAATTAAAATATAATTCTCTGATAAAAGTTTTGAAGCCTTTTCTTGGTATTGAAGAACCTTTAAATTTCAAAACATATTTATAAATGCGCAAAAAATGTTGATAATATATTTCTTTTAAGTCTGTTCACTAAATTCGGTCAATCGAACAATGAGAAACTATTTTTATAAGCCCAATTTAAATATTTACATAGCTAATACATAGTAAACATCAATGCCAGCCTATTTGGACGGAGCTGTGATTTACTTAGACCTGTAAAGGATCAAAAAAAAGGTTTGAAGAAGCACTAATTAACTTAAGGTATTTTTCGAAAGCATATTATTATTCTAGACTAGAAAATCACTGTGACTTTCTAATAAAATATTAATTAGCTATCAATGCGTAATAATTTATTTATACTACAAATTCCGATATTTTTAGGGCAACTATATATTAATAATAAAGTCTATATAATTTAAAATATCATGACTGTTTATAGTATTTCATAAGCCATGTTAGTTTCAATTTGTATCAAAAAGATTATCTCTTGAAGACAGACTTTTGAGTGCAGACAGATAGACAGATAATGTATTAACATTTTACATTTACCTACATTAAGAAAAATAATATATTTCTGATCATATTAATTTTTTTATTTGTTGTGCCTTTCAGTTTCTGAAATTCTAATAGGCATGTACTCGTATAAAATCAAATCTTAATACATCAGAACTACGCAATAGATTCCAAAATGCTTATTCTAAAATTTATTTTTTATACGCAATAAATTTTTTGTGGAATTGATTAAAAATATTTATATTTATTGCTTATATATATATATATATATTATATAGGAATGTTTTCGTTAATTTATAAATAATTAATCATTGAATTAAAATTTAATATTTCGTACAATGCTCTTCTATTTATCTGGTAGATGAAAGCAAATATTTGCATCTTATTATTTATTTGTTTACATTATACAAAATATAATTATATTATATTATAAATTGTTTATTTAAATGACAAGTTATTTATTATACGCCGAATGCAATTAATGTTGTTACAGTTTTCTTTTTAATAATGTCCACATCATAATTATGAAGAATTTATTTTTTAAATCAATATCATCATAATTTCATCTTAGCTCAGTTTAGGAACTTTGACTTTAAAATGGACTTTTAATATATACCTACACATGTCATAATATCAATCTAATTAGTAACTCGTCTATAAGTTCTTTTAAATAAATGTATACTCTATATATACATACATTTGTAGATATTCATAAGACAGTGCTCAATATCCAGTGTTGGTCAAAGCATCCTTCACAATGCGTCTTCTCTATCACCTATAACATTATAACATCATTATATGACGTTATGTCATTGATTTTGTTCCGTATATTCCGTATGTTCTCGTTACTTTGTTTCTATTACGTTCAACTTTCGATTCTATGGCCTTCCTCTTGCCGAAACCTGTTCTTAGTTTTCTTTAGGTATCTATCTGTTTAAATCTGCTTTTGGATAACATGACCTAGGTATTTTGTATTGTGTATCATTAACAATCTATAAATTTTCTTATATATTTTCGGTCAAACAATTGATTATTATTTGCAGTATATTACATTAAGTGCCCTTATTTTGCTGTGTAATGTTATAATGACAATACTAGCGATCATATATTTTTAAGGTAAACTTCCATTTAAATAGGCGAATTTAAGTATTATATACTTTAAAAGCTGTAGTTATGTAAATAAAAAATAAACTACTTATTACAAAATAACTACATTCAAATAATTACATACAAACTTGTATTATTATTAAGAGGTGATGTGGCACTCCGACCATCGGATCTATTGTGTGCCCTACTAGGCTTAGAGTAAGTCTGTAAGCCGTGTTGCGAGTTTTATTGCCTCTTCCTTAAGAATATACATTCTTAGGAGTCTATTCCGTATGTGCATAAGCGCAGGGCATTCTAACAGCACATATGTGCTTACAGTACCCTGTTAGAATTCCTGTGATGATTCTAAGTTTTTCTTTTGATAAGTCCAAACAATCATGTTATCTCCTGTTGTTACAGGTACCAATAAACGATTTATGTATATTGTGCTAATCCTGATAGATTATCTCAGCATTCCTTTTTGTTCTGGTTTATTCTGGTTCTTCTTTATTTTTATAAGAGGAGAGAGGAGGGTACTTGTCCACAGAACGGTTCTGGCCCCATCAGCAATGTGCCTGTTTTTTTTTTGTCTAATTTGTCTGCTTATTCATTTTCGCGTATGCCAGTATGTCCCGGTGCCCAGAGAAGCAACACCGGATTTAAGGTATTCTGGCACCAGTCTTGAGGGTCGCCTGATGTGAGTTTAGTGCATTAATATCAGTGGAGGACATCACTGTTTGAACAGAGCCTGATAGTTGCAAAATAAATGTTAAATCGTTTCTGTTTTTTTTTTGAGTCTTCACCAGAACAGTTTTTATGCGAGCACATATAGCCCATTGACTGTCCAAAGATGATTAACACTACCATTTGTTAAACTTAAGACTTTGTTGTTGTTTTGTTCCACGTTTGTTCTAAGTGCTCATTAATCTCTGCCTTTGTGGTTTCCTTTGTCTCGTAAGATTTTGGAAGAAGGATATTGAAATTTCCATCTAATATTTGTTATGCTATCCGAAAAAGTAGTTACTGTGTCTGTTTAGCTTATTTGATATTCTCACAGTATCAGTATGACCTGAAATTTATGTTCGATAAATTAATGATAAACAGATATGTTACAATAAATTTTTAAATATTCTTTTGTGATGTCTTATATAATTTATGTATTGCATATTTTATATAATTTTACCATATAACATACCCATATACAGAAATATCATATACTAAAAATGAGGTAGTTAATAGTTCTAATGCCGTTAGAACTGATAAAATAAAGATTATAAGCTTTAAGGACGCTTTGAACCACATTGAATGAATACATCTGTAAATAATTACGCATTTTTTTTAATATATTTAAATTTGAATAATTATTTAATTGTTTCTATAAAAATAAATAAAAAATAAAAATGATTATGGAATGGAATGAAAATATTTTTTAATAATGTTTATAGGGTCCATTATAGTAGATTATAATTTTGAAAAAGTCATATGCATATATAATCTTATTAAAAAAAACCAGCCTGGTATGGGGACAGAAATATTGTTTATTCTTATTAATTCATTTCAATTGTTAATAATTAAATGTATATATATAAATATCAGAACGTAATTGTGTTTCATCGGACAATATTTTTTTTCTTCTTAGAAGGTTTAAGAATTCACAGTTACTATAAGTTTAAATCAAAATTGTGATTATATTAATTGTTCACAAACGAAATTCGTTATAAAGAGAACATTATCTTTCCATATGATCGATTATATGATTATATGATATGATGATTATATGATGATGACACTGTTTAGTTAAGTAGCAAATAAAATTGTGCAAACTAAGTATTTTACAACAAATATGCGAATTTAGTAAGTGATGTTTGTGTGATCTATTATCACTTTCATCTTTATGAAGAAAGTCCTTTCATTTGCCTTATAGTTTTATGACACCGTGAAGTAGTATCTAATCTGTTAACGAAAACTGCAAACAGTCTGATAATTGTGCGATTTTTCTCATCTCTGTTTGGGTACGAATATTTTCTAACAGCTTTAGATATATAATTGTGAGTACTTACACCTTATGTAAGTAGTCGTTAGTAGTATAATATGGACCTTTCGTAGTGTTTTGATTTGGAATCGGTAGATTATTACTTTAATTCATAACTGTTGATGGGCTTCAGCACATTATTATTAATGGAGTAGTTGTTGTTCTAATGATATTTTGTTCTATTTATTAATATAGGCGATCAAATAGATCCTTTTATAGTAAATATTTTTCGATGAATTTAATTTTATTTGGTTTGATATGCTAAATTTTCATCTATAGGCCACTGTTAATATGGCACATGAGTAACGATATTTAAATTGGCTAATTGGTTAAAATGGCCTCTAGAAATATATCTGTCATATGGAGTAGAGTGTTTGATAAAAAAGTGTTTTTTGTAAAGTTATTATTATTTTAGAGTATGAAATTATTAAACTGTGAACAGCTTTTTAGTTTAAATAGAAGACTCGTTGTTATAACCCAAAAAATATCTGTGAAGTACTAAAAAATGTGACACTATAATATTTCTTTTTATACGAAGACATTCTTTACTGGACTATGAGTTTGCTTAAGTCTGGTATCTAGGATTGTGCCCAAGTGGGGATATATCATCAAATATTTTTTGTCAAAATATTTTTGCTCTTCACTAAATTAATTATAATAAAAATTAGTAACAATTTTATTTATATACACAGTGATAGGTATGTAAATACAAAAATATGTAAATACTAAAATTGTTTACGTCACTAACTTGCTCTATAGTACTTTGCATTTGGGAAAAGCCGATTTGGAGCCGATTTGCTTCAACTATTAAGATACTAACAAATATACAAAATCTATGCTTTTCAATAATAAATAAATATATTCATATATATTCACATATATTTGTAATATATCCGAGATTGGAGATCTCCAATTGTTTATGTATGACGACGTTGAATAAGTGAGTGAGAAATACAAAACCATTTAGTAGTAGTAGAAATCGTTTTATAAGTTTTATTAGTATTATAAGTAGAAATCGATGACACCTCTTCAGTTGGTTAAATTAGTTTAGTATTACTGTATGTTATACACAAATATTATATATTCTAATTTAGCTTTTATTAGCACATTACTTTCCAGATCGATCGATGGTTTTGTCAGCTTAATATTATAAAATAATTCATTGTACAAACACATGTTCTAACCCTTAACTGCTTAGGCTTTATAGATTTGCACTGATCGCAGTATTGCCCTATTTCTGAGGCTACATAACTTTTAATGTGAATGTAAGTTTTGCATAATTTTTAAAAATTTATAGCTTCTTTTTTAATACATTATATTATTAATAATGAATCTATAGATTTATAGATTCGAACGCTTCTAATTTAGGTAGATTATTTTTACATTTCAATCTTCCAAAGTACTGGTTTTCATAAAATATAATTGAATTGAAATTTGATGAGATTTGCATAATATATTATATAAATGTACTGAACAAATGTATAAACGACTGAAAAACAAACCAAGATTATTGATGAAGTAATATAGATGATAGCTTCACGATAGTACGTAAAAATAAAATAGAGCAAACACTTCAAATATTTAAATCGTTTTTCACAAATTTAAAATTTATGATAGAAGAAAAGAAAAACGATATGTTTCTGTATCAAGTCACTGGAATGGTTAGATATGATAACCAGATTTATTTTCAATGGTACAAAAAGCCTACAGCTTATCCACAACATGTTATTCTAAACACGGCATCCAATTTTATTAGAAGAGTTTTGGAACTAAGTGATAGTATATTCCATAGCAAAACATGATATGTATTAAAATATATGTAGGTACGACTAAGAATAAACTTTAGAAAAGGATGGCTGGACATAAACATAGTTTGAAAAATAAAAGTGGTGTCGACCAAGAATAAGCTTAAGACAAGGATGGTTGAACATAAACATAGTTTGAAAAATGAAAGTGGTGTCAAAGCCAATACAGCATTGGCTGTAAGCCAATACAGCAGTGGCAGTAAGCCAGTTAACAGGACCACTTCTGATAATAAAATTGTCACCAAATTGATGTCGGAATAAATCGATTGTTAAGCGCGCTTTATGGCAAGTTGCGCCGTCTTGCGTTTTAATTGTAGTAAAACCTAATGTCGTCAATATTAAAATGATTAATGTTTGGAACTTGCTGACAAAAATTCAGTCAGCATGGCTCGATAGCGCTCGCCATTCAAGAAATAGGGACTGATTATGCTGGTAACGTGTAAACCGCACTAAACAGTCAATATTAATGGATATAATGGTAATTCGTTAACGGCTTGAGGATTATCTTCGCTCCATATACGATAATTTTGCTTATTGCAATAGCCATTTAACTAGAAATGAGTTTCATCACTAAACACTGTGCATTCTATGAATTCAGGAACAGATTTATTTTTTTCAAAGTAAATTTTCAAAATTTGGAAGCGTTATTGTAGCATTAAACTATACATTATGTATTATATACATAATGTACTATACATTATGTAATTGCCAAACCTTACAGAAAAGAAATATCAATACAGTTTGACATTCTCAGCTGTCAAGTTATAGTTATCAATAGCGATAGTACTCCGGCAGCTAAAAAAGCACCCGTTATATTGCATTTTAATATATAATTACCAAATATTCTTACATTTCTAATTGAAGTCTTCTCTTCTTATAACATTACAAGTTAAACTATCCCTTATATTATAATATGCGACTATAATCATAGTCGATCATAGTCGATCATAGTCGACTATAGTTAACCTAGTTAGTCTAATTTTACCTTAATAAGTAATATAATTAAAATTAGCTTTTATTTGAATTCCATACAAAATTTTATTATGTTATATAAATATACAATTATTTTGTATAAATCGATTGCTCCGAATAAAATTTTGTTCATTAGAAAAATCTCGTCGATACCGTAAATAATTGCAGTGCAATTGTTAAAAACGATATTGTATTAAACAAATCACACTCGATTTAGGCTAAACTGCCAATTCATCTGGCTTAGTAGCCAATACTCTCTCCCCACTGTCAGCGAGCCGACGAGCCATAGAGTCATCGAATCATCGAATCATCCAGTCAACAGCCACTGTAACAAATTATTGTATTATGTCCACACAACGATAATTTGTACTTGTGCCTGGCACCGACCGAACAAGCTTGTGAGTAATAATGAGAGTAAATGCACATTAACAGCATCTCAGTGTGAGAATAGCAGAGTCAACAGACAACACATAACACACACACACACACACACACGACACATGCGAAAACAATAACAACAATAGCTGCAGTCACAGTAGCCATGCATAGCCATTGTTGTAGCGGAGGCCATAGCAAATAGCTTGTTTCTCATTTTGTGTTGTGCTGTGTTGTGTTTTTGTAATTCGTGTGTGCGGCATTTTGTTTTGAAAAATTTTTGTTAATTTCAATCTGAAAGTTGTAATAAACGCAATCGTTCCGTTTTATTTTGTGTCAGACGGTGCTGAAGCAAACACAACATTTACTTTATTTATTAAAATATTTGTTTTGATTTTTGGTTTTTTAGTTGTTTTGTTTTTGTTTTTGTTCTTGGTTTTGCTTTATTTGTTTTTAATTTTTCTCACTACTCAATACGGAACTTTGGCCTCAGCCACTGTTGGTTGGGTTTCCTACAATAAATAGCATTTGTGCGTTGTTGGTATTGTTTTTGTTGGTTTTGTGATTTTAAAATTTTTGTAATGTTAATAATTTTTTTGCAATATTTTCGAATCGCTTAAATAAATTATTTCGTTTCAATTCATTTGTTGATTTGTTGTTAAGCAAAAAAGTTTCATTTTTGTGTTCTGGTCGTAATTAAACTGCGTCGTTTCTTAATAATTTAAAACATTTTGTTTTCAAAACTTATCAATTTTAAAAATATTAAAAGGAAATCATATATATATAAACATATATAGAAACATTTCATTTCAAAGAATTTTGTTCAAAACAATTATAAAAAAAAATTTCCAAAGTACAATTTATAAAACCGCAAGATAGTTAATTAAAATATTTATACTTAAAACCGCAGAAAATAAAAACAATTTTAAGTATATTGTATAAAAAAGTTGCAAAATTAATTATTTAAATTAATTGTGCTAAAGTGTTAAGTGCTTGGAATAACAAGAGCAACGTCTGAGCTTTATTGAAAATGGCATTCTTTCGCAAATGGAAAACCCACTACAAACACAAAAGTAAGATTTCATTTCTAATTACTAGTAGTTTAAATTCTAATATATAAGTGTAAAAAATATTAAGCAAATAAAAAAAAAAGTTATCTTTGGCTTAACCATAAATCTAATACCCTTCCCTCATATTGCTATTTGATATAAATCAATTATTAATTATTATAAATGCTACACTTCAAAGTGTATTAATTTTTCCAGTTGAGATTGTTTGGTACAGGATGCGAAATAAAACTTTTAATACGTCCATTTTCAATATTAAATAGGGCCGTCAAAGAAAAATTAATCTAGAAAGCCTGTAACCAAAAAACTTTTCATATCTCAGAAATGATTTACATAATACAGGGTCTTTTGCACTCTCTTTAGTCCTTAATCTTTAGTCCAAAAATACTTAATATTCTTAATATCAAATACCATTATTCGTATACTAACTTTAGTCCTTCAAACATCCTTTAATTTGATATGATGCAAAATCCTATTATTTTGTAAGCACTAATGGTGGTTAAACCACTGATATTTTTGAAAGAAAAATTTTTCAGTTACTATTTCTAGATACTTCAGTTATCTAAAAATATTTGTTAAATTTTTTTTTTGAAAGTCGATTTAAAATAATCTTTTTTAATAATAATTTTGTTTTTTTTACTGCCTAATTGGTCAATAGTTAAATAATAAACTTTTTTTAAAAATTTATTTACTATTGACCAATTAGCCCGTAAAAAAACAAAATTATTATTACAAAAAAAAACACTAAGATAATTTTTTTATGAAATAAATATAAAAGTTTATATTAATTAATTTTGTCTCATATTTTACATTTTATAAAATGTCAAATAATAATAAAAATATTACATGATTTAAATATTTATATAATATATAATAAAAATATTATACATTTTATATTTTTTAATTTTTTTAACTTATATTATTTCATAAAATATTAAATATCTTATTTTTATTAATGTTTTTATCTTATATTGTTTCATAAAATGTTATTATTAATGATTTTATATTTATTTACATTTTTATCTTATATTTTTCATAAAATATTAAAAAATGTACATTTATTAATATGTTTATTTTATATTTTTTTACAAAAATATTAAAAATTTTTTATTTTTTAATGTTTTTACCATGCCAATATTTTCGGTAAACGGTTTTTTTATCTCCCAGAGAAGACCCTCTGTCTCCCAACTTAAATGACTCCCTCTGTCTTCATTTTGCATTTTGTTTATAAAATCAAAGCCTTATGGTACAAGAAGACAACATTGTAATTGTTACAAATTTGTTTTTCATGTCATATATATAGTTTTTCATTAGCATGTAAACATATAGTAGGTTAGGTTAGGTTATGCAAGCGATTCTAAGGGATCCATTTAGAGCTATAGACCCCTTGTGTTACTGTATAATTCAATATTCAAGGGTTAGAACCACTTAGAACCTTTGACAAAGCTTATAATGCTATTCAGAGGGATGTCTCGCATTTCGCCAAGATCGTCAAAAAAGAAAGCCCCTAAAATGATAATACGGCTTCGCGCATATGCCGTACAGAAGCAAAGCAGATGGGAAGCACTTTCATCGTTCTCTCCACAACTGCAGCTTGTGTGTTTGGATATTCAGGATATTTAGTCTACTAGCATAGTTACCTAAAATACAAAACCTAATAAAAGACTGATATCTCTACGCTGCATCTCTGTATTGCATACAGATGCCTGCATATCGTTGAGTCTTCTCATCTTTTATTAAAAAGTTCGGCTCAGGAAGAACTCCTTACAGAAGAAGGAGTCTGGCTAGTTCATCTGCTTTGCAATTGCCGAAAATATCTCAATGACATAATCGGGAACCAAGATTACAGAAATATTGAACTGCGTCGATTTCTCATTTAGAGATGTGTAGCACTCAAAGAGTGTCCTAGATGTTAATTGAACTTAACTCAAGGACAGGCTATATCTTCTCTTATAGCAATCACTTCTGCCTGAAAAAAAAATATATTTATGCAAATGAATTTAATATATATGTACAGTTATATTCGGGAATTTTGAGCAACTAGTTTTAATAAATATAATTCTTAGTAAATTAAAAAAAATCTAATTAAGAACAGTAAGAAGTAAATATATTACTTATATTTTTTTTTGTTTACAATGTAACGTATAATCACAAAATAAATTTTACACTTTTTGATATTATATAAAACTCATTTTATTTATATATTATATCTTCGTTAACATAAACGCAAGTTAAATAATTCCTCGTTTAACAAACAAATAAAATACTTTATTTTCTTAATCACTCATTAAATGGACTATGAAATGTTCATATACATCAAAACAGTTGCTGTAGATGTTATAGTACAAAAAACAGTTTCAATTGAATTAATTCAAGTCTGCAATTATCTTGATATGTGAAAAAATGGAGCAGATCCATTTTTAAATATAACGACTCAATTATTGTATTAAGTTACTTATACGTCATGTTATTTTATTTTAGATATTATACCTATCAGTGCACACATTGGCGTAACCAAGGGGGTATATGGGATAGCGGTTTCTCTTAAAATTCTTAATTATTCTATTAAGTTGTTTGTACGTCATATTATGTTATTATAGATAATAATACACTCTTCAAAGTTAAAGAAATATCTCATGATAAAAAGAAGGCCACGAGTAAAGATCCCTCTAAATAGTAAAGATCCCCTCTGCTCTTTGACTATGTGAAAGAGCAGGAAGTCTTCTGAAGCAATGAAGTTTAATGCACAGACCTTTTTTATGTTTTTTATTGTACATGATATAATAATAGATATTGGAAACTTCATAAATTATGATATAAATTAGTTTTTGTTTTATTTTCTGGTTTTTATGGAAATTGTTGTTCCTTGTGGCTGGCCCTTTTCTCTCTTTATCTGGTTACGCCTATTTTTATAAATATTTTTTTCAAATAAATATGTATAATTACATATATAGATACGTATATATTATATTGCAATACAATGACATAAAATATATTAAATATAATGAATAGATACAGCAAAAAAAATATTTTTCCAGATGTTTTAGAGAAAAAATATGTTTGATTACGACTTTTTTTATTGCATATGATTATTTCTTTAAAAATTGTTAATTTTAAATTGAAATGGACATTATATTAGATTTTTTATTTTAGTTATATTTGCGTATTTTGCTTTTTGCATAACTAAGTTTATAAAGTTACATTACTAGAAATCCTTACGGATTGTTTTGTGAAGTTGTTTCGTCTTTCAGGAAGCAAAATAAAAATTATGTTTAAACTAAATTGAAAGAGTCTCCATTAGAGTGACCACATTACCAAAGTCCAATAATTTCATAATATTTTTATACTAAGCATTAAGCTTTCTTAAAAACATATATCAGACAAGGAACATATATTCGTTTATAGATTTCATATTTTATATTAAACTATAAATACAGGATCTGCCACTCAAATCTGTGGACCGGAACCTTATTGTGGATTAAGTTGGTCTGCAACTAGGTCTCTAACTGATAAATGGTTTTCAGCCGAGAGAAGTCGCTACTGGGGCGACAGTCGAGGTAACCGTTAGGTTTTGAGTTCCCTCTGCGAATTCTGTTTTACGTCTTCTATGGATTCAAAACGCGTTCCTCTGAGTGGTAATTTGAGTTTGGGAAACAGGAAAAAGTCACACGGTGCAAGATCAGGTGAATACGGTGGCTGTTCGATGGGATTTATTGAATGTTTGGCCTTAAAATCGTTGATAATGTTGAACAAATTGAGGTGAATCGGAACAAGCCGAGCGTTGACACGTCGCATACACAAATTGTCCCCCAAAATCAAACGAGCCATCTCACGACCGATGCCTAGCTCTCGTGCTATCTCTCTAACACTCACATGAGGATTTTGGAACACGATTTCCTTTGCCTTTTCAATGTTTTCGTCGGTGGTAGAGGTCGAAGGTCGTCCAGAACGCGGCATGTCTTCGACGGTCGTACGACCGTCCTGAAAGGCTTTGTACCACTCATAAACTTGAGTTTTCGATAAAACTGATTCCCCATAAGCCTTTTGTAGCATTCGCAAAGATTCTGCACACGAAATTTCGTTCGAAACACAAAATTTGATGCAAACTCTTTGTTCAATATTTTTTTCCATTGTTTTTTTCGCAACGCACTACTGAGGTGAACTGGTTTCAACAGCTGCCGTAAACGAACTGTCTGACAGATCGCGCTCATTTTTGGCATAGTAATTGTCCTTAATTGCTGCCAAACTACATAAACTTAAAATATCGAAAAATATACAGCGCGCGAATTTTAAATGAGAATTTCCGAAAGCTTTTCGGTCACAATGTATATATATATATATATTTTAAATTATTACTATATTAAAGTGATTGCTGTATATGCTAACTGTTCATGTTACTAAATATTAGTAATATCTAATACTTTAACTAACCTGTTTAACTATAAATATTATTTTTAAGGGTTTATAATTAAATTCAAAAGAAATCATTCAAGAGATTAATCAAGGAGTATAGTTTAGTCCCTATAATGTGGCGACATTAAAGTAATAAAGTGCATGTTCTCTTTGATTAGTTGTATAAGAAGTAACTACAATATATAGAATTTCAACTTAAAATGTTTATCTTCTTATTAAAATTTGAAGAATCTGAGTAAGAATAGTGTAGGATCAATTAACGACACTAGATTTAGTTGATATTAATATTAGATTTTATATATTCTGTAAATGCATATTTTTCTAAAAAATTCCAAGAAATAACACTGATACCTTAACGAACAAATAGTGTAATCTAAATATAACTATTTTATAACAATTTTTCATATGATATCATCATACCGTTTTAAAGTATTTATGTAATTTAATCAACGAGAAACTTAATTAGAATGACATAAGCCACACTTAATTACAACATTTATACTTTTTTATATTTTTATAATCTTTCTACCCTTATTTTTATTATTTGACATCTTTTGCAAGTATTAAGTAATTAGTAACTTTTTTATATATTAGTAAAATTTCATAATGGTATTATATTAAATCTATTATTATTTTAATTTTGGTGCTTATAACATATTTCTCTTCCATTATTTTGCAAAGATAGACGTATATATAATTTTTTTATAATACTCGTACTAGTATAAAGACTCTTTATTACCGAGTATGCAATTCACTGATATCATCTTTTATTGTTCAGTAGTGTTTCTGATTAAAAAAAATATATTTCCCATCATAAATAAAGAATATAATCACTCCTTGTGCTGAAAAATTTTCCGACCGCAATATAATAAAGATTGTTTGACATATAGTAAGTCAACTCGAGTAAGAAATATATTATTTTGTTGAAGCTATCTTCAGGTATCTTCAAAACCGCACTTTACGCCTTGACTGGATTATAATTTATCTATAATTTGTTTTAATTTTCCTGTGAATATTAAACAAAAAAATTGTTAAGCATTGGTCAAATGCTCATGTCGGAGGTACTTAAACCAATAAGTTTGTTAGGCTTCCAAATATATTGTTAGATTTTGCAGATACTATAAGCTATTATTATAATATTATCATGATCTATGATAATGATAATAGTAGTAAGTTTTTTTAAAATATTTATTTGAAAGCCTTAGATTCACGATTTCAAAATATCTTAACATACAGATGTAATTACTCACAATAATAAATTAAATTTAAATTTATTTCTAAATAATTCGAAAAACTATTAAGTTGGGGACTTTTGCACTAATTAAACTATTAAAATTGATTATACATATATGATATTTATTATAAATCAATAATAAATATAATTAATATAAAGAAATGAAAAAAAAAAAATAAAAACAATTAAATTAAGTTCTCTGTTTTTAATTAGTTTTACAAATTAAATTAATTTATTTTTTTCTTGAGAGGTCAATAATAATGTTATCGCATAGAATTGAATATCAAATAAATACAAATGGGTAATTTCCAAATGATTTTATAAATAAAATACGAAATAAATTTTATAGATAATATTTAGAATTATATTTGAATAATATACATTAATAAATTTCATAATAAGTGATAATTCATTATTAATAAGAAGTCTACTCTAAAAATGGCATATATGAAAATAACATAATTTGAACATAAAAATAATGTTTTTTTTTTTAAAGCTATTAACAAACTATAAGAAAATTGATTTTTATAAAAAACTTCATATTTTTCTGTATGTATTAACAAATACATATATGTATAAAATAAATTTACTCAAAATATATAAAATATATTGCTCAAGAATGAAACAAGAAAAATTTTGACAAAGACGTGCAAACATATAGAGACCTAATATCATGAAATAGTCATATATTTTTAATTATTTTTATTAAAGTTATTTCTGTGATGTGATTACTTTTATTATTTTACAACAATAAAATTATTGTAAGATATTAAACATGTAATATTTCTTTTTATATGTTTATATATATTTATATTATATTAGGTACATAGTCAGAGAGGTCTTAAAAACCACAGCCTTCATAAAACGGACCGAAGGACTATATATACACCATTATACTTTTTTATTTATCTGAAAATACTGAAAATATAAGAATATAAATTGTTTTTATAAACAAATTAAATAAATAAATAATAAATTATAGTTTTTTTATTTATATTTAAATGACCAATTAGCCCGCCAATAAATTATTAGAAACTACTTAATTAAAACTTAATTTAATACTATTTAGTAGTTTGATATTTTTTAAATGAAAACACATATATTAATTTTTTACTAAGTCTTATATAAATATTTTTTATATATATATTATTTAAAAATTATTTATTATATAAAAAATATTTATATACTGATAAACGTACATATGTTTTGTATATATAAATTTTAAAATGTTAAACTAAGCTTTAACTATACTAGAATTATTATTGTTTATTTCCTCAACATATTTTTTCACTGAGTCGATCCTTAGATCTGTATGCATGGCTGTTGTGCTAATATACCAAAGAATCGTAATTAGTTTTCTTAAAGCCAGGTTTTGTGCTATCTATAATTTATTATAAAATTTGAAATTAAAATAAAAAAAATAAGAAAAATTTTTGAATGAACAAACAGTGGAGGATAAATTATGATTTTAAATTTATTAATTATATATTAAATTTTTCTATGGTTGATCAAAGACCTGTAAAGATTTTGTGCAAGATTTTCCGGAACTTAAATAATGTGTAATATTTCCAGCATTAGTCTACGTCTATAATTTGGCTCTTTGTTGATGAGCTGTACTATTTCAAAATTTAGAGTATGGTTCATCATAGAGCAATGGGTTGCTAATGCTGTGTTTTGGTCATTGGGAGTTGATTTGCTCTTTATGTCGTGTTTATGACCAGCGATTCTCGTCCTATTAAATATTTATAACATATTCAATTATTAAAAGCAAAGATTTTATTAAATACTTACTTTCTCAGTACGTTTGTTTATAGCTTAACTTTTGTTTATTTACATTTTACATATAAAATACATATTTAACAAATATTTCAAATTTTTTGTAATTTTTCTTGTAGTAAATTTATTTTCAAGGATTGCATTCGATATTTTTCGTCTTAAAACAGTTGATTAATTTATAATGAGCTAATTTACATGAAAGCTCTTTGTATGGTAAATTATCCTCATTAGCAGCCTTAAGGAGCAAAATTGTCTTAATTGAGACAGTGTGAATGTGCTATTACACACATAGGCGTAACCAAGGAGATATATGAGATGGTGGTTCCTCTTAAAATTTAATATCTCAAATTTTGTATTGATTGTATTTTTATTACTTCAGAACATAGTGTAGTTTTAGAGATATGGGATATAGATATATCCCGATATTGTTATTATCGTTTAAGTAATCACTGAAAAAATTATATACGTATACAGTACTTGCCGCTAAGTTGTGTGTGTGGTTTTTGTTTAATACTTGATATCTCTAGATGGTAGATATTTTCTTCTATTCTATTCTTATTCTATTCTATACATAATAGATATATTACAAATATTTAATATTAAAATTAACTTTAGTCATTGTATCATTTTTTGTATACAAAAAGTGCTCGTGATTAAAAAATTTTTTGAAAAAACCTACGTCATAAAACTAAATATTTGAATTTTGTTAATAATACTAACGAGCTACGTAATTTGCTAAAGTTGTTAATTATTAATGTCGTTTAAAATTTCTATAGTGCAAATGTTTGCTGCGCAATTCCAAAGAAGTAATAAAATCTTATTGTTTGTGAATTATAAAAAAAAAAAATATAAAAATAAATATTCTATAAATTTCTATTTGTTTTTTTTTTTAATAAATAATAGTTACAAAAATTCTTTAAACCATCATTATAGCAGCAAGAAAAAACTAAAATTCGTCCTATGATTAACTGCGAATTTTTCGATACGAGAGCATCCCGATCTCTCCCATTAACAATTTGTGCTGAAACATTCTGCATTTAAGAGAACTTGATTTATCGTTTATTGGGTTAAAATTAATAACTTGAATAGATGATATTTGTCTAACATTCGATTGTAGCGATAAAAATAAATGCCGTCATCAGTTTCACTGGAACATTTGACAATAATAATTTTTAAAATAAACCTGATTCTATATGAACATGAATTAGATATAAATATTTTTTTTTTACATTTCTTCATTATTTCTAAAATATATGTGGTGTATATTTGGGAAAACACAACAACATATGTATAGACATAAACAAATAAAATATATAAAGAACAATTTTCTGGATGGTCCAAATAAACTCCAACTTTTCACAGCTATGTATGTTTTGTTTAAATTTGAATTTTTTTCAACCAACGGAAAGCAATGTTGCAGTAAGAATATTATATTTTTCGAATATTATATTTTTCGAATATTATATTTTTCGAATATTATATTTTTCGAATATTATATTTTTCGAATATCATATTTTTCGAATATTATATTTTTCGAATGCATTTCGAATTTTCGAAGTGGTCACCTTTATTATATTTTTAACACGTTTTTTGACAGATGAGCCGCACTCTGCAACTATGAGTAAATCTTCAATAAATCATTCAGGCCAAAGTTGGTTGATCTATAGCAAGAAGTTGGATGAGTTTGTATCGTACGACCAGCTGGGTACTTATGGTTAAAATAAAATTTTTTACCTTGTTTCATAGTCATTGATAAACAGTGCGTCAATTTTCCTAAGACCCATGTTGTGTAGAGTGTCATGGGTATATCAAAATTGGGTCTTTCCGGCTATGACGAGAATGCACATTATGCAGAGTGTCATATCAGTTTGTCAATTTTGCATTTTTACTACTATATAACTTTTGTACTTTTTGGTTGTGCCAAACATACAACACGGCTTTGACTGAGTGGCGATGCAAAGTTAGCCTGGACTCTCATGACCGAAATTAAACCAACAGTTGTTTTTTTCCTTTTACTCTCAATTTTTTTAGTTTGCATTGAAACAACAACAACAATTTCGAATTTGGCATGTCCGTGATACTCTACATAACATGGGCCTATTGCATTTACTATATGTTATCATTTTGTTTGATCATAAATTGATCACTTTGGGTATTTTGTCTTTAAAGAAGTTGATATCGTGCTTAATTGTTTGTGAAGTTTAGTGTTTTTTTTGAAAATGTAAAGTCTAAATTTGCCCATATTTTAAGTATTCGGCGCTTGGTTGTTTTCAATATAATTAACTTTTTTCTTTTTCACTTCGGTTCGGATTTCAATCAAGCTTTGGCTTTCCGTACAACTTCTGCAACAGATCGACTTGTCTATACCACCCGTGTACTTGCATTTGACAGGGATTTTTGCTACTCACATATTTAGTGGAACTAAAGAAATACCCTCACGTTGGGCACTATTTAACCTATATATGATACGTAAATTGGATAGAACAAAAGTTTTTTAATACTATTACTTTCGTTATGACATTGTAAACTGGTTCAAGATATGACATTTTATTTTCAATTGAGGATTTAGTTTAGTTATTGATTATCTATTGTATACTTCACAGTTTGCTTTCATACCCAATTATATAAAGCATTTTGTTTAACTTATTAGTAAAATAGTGAAGTGGTTTTAGAAAACTATCTATATCTATTTAAGACTATCTATGTATATGTCATTTAAATAAGTAAATGATGTACGGATATGCTAAAATAGGTTGGACTGACATATAAATACATTTTTCTTCTCAAAGAAATTTGAGACTGGCAGACTGGCACTGGGAGATACTTAGTCGCCTTTTACGATTGGCAATCCTAACCGCGGGGGTATTCTTATCCCCTCTCCGCAGGGACATAGGAGACCAGTCAGTAGACCCACTTCTGAAAATAAAGCTATCATCAAAATGATTTTGCAACAAATTGCGCTGTTAAGCGCACTCTATGGCAAGTTGCGCCGCCTTGCGTCGTCAATATTAAACTGATTAATGTTTGGAACTTGCTGACAAAAATTCAGTCAGCATAACTTGATAGCACTCGCCATTCATCGTAATTGCAGCTCTTTCCTCATTTCGAAGAAATAAAGACCGCATCAAACATTCAATTTTAATGGATGTAATGGTGTTTCGTTAACGGCTTGAGGATTATCTTCGCTTCATATACGACAATTTTGCTTATTGAAATAGCCATTTAACCAGAAATGAGTTTCATTACTAAACACTATGCATTCTATGAACTTCACGAAGAGATTTATTTTTTTCAAAGTAAATTTTCAAATTAGGAAGCTTTGTTCAAAAGTTAAACGATTCATGATGAATTGCCAAACCTTACTTTACTATGTATGTATGCTATTTAAGGCTTAAGATCCAATAAATTCCTAAGTGTTTACAGTAAATTTTCTACTAGACTTTACTGTACTCTTCTCACACAATTAAATGCAATTCTGAAACTGATGAATTTGTAGAGGTGTATGAAAGATATTCCATAATTATCTAGAGGTAGATGAATGTGCTCATACAACATTTTAAAAATTTTAACAGTTTTTTACTATTTTAATAAATCTAGCTTTTATATAGTAAAATATAAATATTAGAACTTTTAGCGTTAATATACAATTAAACACATTTTTAGCCTTACAGTAAATAAATAAGTAAAATAATATTAAATTTTTTGTTTGTTTTTTTTTCAGAGTTCACATCGGATGATGTGGTTGATGAGAGTGATTACAATTCAAAGAAACAATCAAACCAGCCAAATATTGAAAATATGAAATTAGATATAGATTGCCTAAGTTCAGATGATGAATTAAATGATGATCCTATATTTGAGTCCTACGATATTAAGTACCTAGGTTGTACGCCAATTGATGCGAAGAGATCAGAAAAATTAACATCTGAAGCGATCAAAACAGTTATAGCAAATTCTAAAGCTGGGGGACGTAAAAATAAAACCCAAAAACGTGTTAAACTCAATATATCAGAGGATGGGCTTGAAGTACTTGATTTCCAGACACAAGAAACGCTTTTACGATTTTCGATTTATAAAATTTTCTATTGTACTGTGGATGCAGCGCATGACCATACATTTTCTTTTGTAAGCTCCGAAAAAGATACTCTAACCGAACAAGAGAAATTGTCGTGCCATGTCTTCTACTGTCGAAAACGTAAGGTTGCGCATGAGATTACATTAATGGTGGCACGCTGTTTTGAGCATGCATATCAGCATTGGCGAGACGCAGTCATCCAAAATCAGAAAAGTAATAGCGTTGACTTAACAGATAATGCAATCCGAAAACAAGTGCTAAAAGAGCAAAACGTTAATGGCAAAATCGAATCACGAGCTGAGGTTCATCAGCATAATAACGATGAACTCAAAACCGATCATCTTTTAATCGATTTAGCTGCTCCCGATAATGACATGCGAAAATATTTACAAAATACTTGGGTTTCGTTCGATGACGATGGACGAGATGGTGGACAGTTGGTGGCTTGTTAAGTGAAACTCGAATTTCTTATTCTTTGATAAGCTAAAAATAAAAATTCCATTTATAATATTTTTAAAAATAATGCGATTATCTGCTTTTAATGATATTTCGTAAATAATATAATTATTTACACACAACGATGTCTGAATGTTTTGTTTGTAATATTGATTTCCAGAATTGATTGTAATACTTAAAATCTATTTTACTTTTTTATATAGTTTGTTACATTAACTATTATTACATTATAAACATATATTTTAAACATTGAAATTACAATATGTACTTTTAACCGCATGCATACTTATTTTAGAGAGATTGTAAAAAATATAAAAAGTGTGTTATTAAATTTAATTTTAAAAAAATTATTTACTGACAATAGGTTTTTTTTCACTATTGATAGACAAAGTAGTCTTTAAAACCCAATGGACCGATTTTTATTTTAAACAGTTTGTTACGCATCTAAAATGATAATTGAGTGTAAATTAGTGGTTTTGAGGTTCGAGCCATATTACACTAGAAATAATTAAACTGAAACTAAATTCCTAATATAAACAATTGTTTTCAATACAAAAGTTTTTATCGAACAGTAGTGAAATCACAACAACAAAAAATTTTTTTATTATTTTTTTTTTAATTGAATTTTTGGCGATCTTAGAGCTGTGTCAAAATTGCCAAATATCTATAATCAGTGGTCTTGGAAATTTTTCTTATATTTAATTATTGGCAAATAATCTTTTGAGACTGCAAGTACTAAGAGTTGAACTCGTACCCTGTAAAATGCAAAGCACAGAGTCAGTGTTTATTAGACAACTGATCCAAAGCCTTACTTGACTTTTATGTTCGCACATTATTCTGGAGTTTTGTTGATTTGCTGTGAAAATTTATTAACAAATTATATTAAATTATATGTTGTATTATATCCTATTTTTTCGTAGAGGCATTGCATGATTTTATTATTCTTAGTTGAGTATAGAACCTAGTCTAGGAACGTAATACGTAGAAAGTCATACTAATATTACTCGACGACTCACTTAGTCGAAATTGAGAATTTGAATTAATATTTCGATTCATACTAGCAATAATTGATTGTTTCAAATTAAATGTATTCCTGTCAACTTCGAATTAGTTTTCAAAAACCTTTCCTTGAGCGTGTCATTGTATAAGATCCAGGATTCATATTGGTTCTGATAACCAATAATCAAAATTAAAGTTGTTTTCCAATATATTGGACAAAAATAACAGTGTTTTTTTTAGTTCAGTGTTTTTTTTTTTTGTTAACATTATTGTCTTGAGGTAAAAGATTTGCAAAGTAAAGATAAATGAGGATTTGGAGAAAATATACTACATTTTACAATTTAACTTTGACAATGCGGCACCCAGGTATAGGAAGATCTGTCCAGATACTTTTTCGTGATCATACAGTACCATTTATTGAATAACTACCTCTGACACACCACCAGTTTTTTGTCCTGTTGCAAAATATGTCTCAGGATCTACCGCAGACTGAATAAAACACAAACAACTAAGGAACATGGTATGATCGGTACCTATTATATTATTATGGCTAACAATCTGCTTTAGAGTTTTTTATAATCTGTTACATAAAATATTTATTTTCCATAAATACTTTAAAACAAGTTCAGCTGATATGTGGACTACCACGATTGATATAAGAGTTACTTAAGCAAGCAGTCATGTTATCAAATAATTCCGCCAAAAACTAATAATCCTCTCAGCATCTCTGTTATTGATTTCCTACTTTCAATGACCCGACCTTAGTATTATTTATTCGGCACATCTAGACTATAATTTCAAAGTCCAAAATTTCAGTCAAAAAAGACTATCATGTCAGTTGTTTGAAATCTGAAAGGTACACTATATACATTTTCATCCAATCTAATCTTGTCACAGAAAGCATACTGCGTTTTAAATAGACCGCGCACATCAGTAGGAAGCAGCAATGATAACGTGGGGCATAAAAAGTGGCACAAAATATATATTAACAAGAATTTTTTATGGTATATTGTATATTGCATTGTATCAAAATAGGGAAATATTTTGGATTCAAATACAGGGTGACTGACGAAAATTACAACAAAGTAAAACACTCTATTTTGTTTTTTTTTTTTTGATAAATTCAATGAGAGATAAATGGAAATATGTAAAAAGAACTTTAAGTTTTAAAGTTAATTTATTTTGATTCAATATAGTCACCTCTAGCATGAATTATGAACTTCAAGCGGCCAATAAAGCTATCGTACGCTGCCAGCAAATGACTTTCTCGGCTTAGCGCTTGCTTCAGACGATCGACATTTTATAATTTTTTAATACCAACCTTACTTTTTTAAATATCCCATACCGAGATATCTAAAGGGTTTATATTAGGATTACTCAGTGGCCACTGTGTTAATGGGATAAAGCACGGAACGTTGTTTTTCAGATATTCTTGGATGATGCGTGCTTTGTGTGATAATTTTGAATCCTGTTGGAATGTCCAATTCGCTTCTTCGCTTTACGAACCATTTCTGCTGTTGTTACTGTTTTTCTTGGTTTACTCATGTACGCTCATGACGTCGGGCAACGCTATCATTATCAAGATATCGAGTTATTGTACGAGGCACAAATGATTTCTTCACATTTAGGTATTAGTAGGCTCGACCGATAGCGACTTGTGTTTTTCTAGCCAAATATTAAGCAAATCACATACAACTTCTTTTCTACAAAATCAAAATGCCTTCGTACACTTTTAAACAAGACAATAAACTGTTAAATGAATTAATTTTGGGCTCTCTGTCATTATTGGTTTGACAACTAGATCGGTGAGAAGTTATGAGAAGTTTGTCATTTTCGTCAGCCACCCTGTATATATATGTTACGCGTTGATGAACGGACTTATTTAATTTAATAAACTGAACTATTACGTACCTATCATTGATCCATGTACATTGTATCCAAATAATAAATACCGTTTTCGTTTAAGAAATAGTACATTCAGTGAAAAGTCTTATAACTAGCATCCATATTAAAGGAATAATTTTTATGATATCTTATTTTTTATCATTACTTCGAACATTTTTTAAGTTTGATAAAACTTTTACAAGAGTGTTTTCTTGACCTACAAATGTATATATAACTTTCTGTTTATGTAGTTACTAAATGACCTATCCGACCCTTTTATTTATTATAGAAACTGTTTTATAAATGTCGTTCACACCTTGAAATATCGTGCATCGATGATTACTGCATTTTTCACTTTCCAAATTGGATTTGATTTGATTGCGATAAGGCGTGCCCCATTTACAACAGGTTCCTTGCTAAATGCTGACAAAAGCTCTAATCCTCTTTGAAAATTGCATAGGGCTTTCCCTTCAAAATGTGGTTCTTTGAAAATATCTTTTATTTTGGTTTTCTGCTGATGTTGTTTACGTATGACTGTGATTTTGAAGTTATTATTGGGTTAATGAACTGTATTTTTAGATAGAAATCAATACCAATCAAATGAACGGAATAAAAAAGAATAAGACTTAGATCAAATGCAAATACTATTTTAAGCAAAATACATTGATTTCACTAACTATGTAAGTGAGCACAAATCACGAAAGTCTTTTTATTTGCAGTAAATAATATTGAAATGAAGGTACCAAAAAAAAAACTGTTTGCAGTCAAAGTTAGATTTGGTGTCATAATCTATTAAATGAGATATTCAAGTTAATTTCAGTAATAAACGCCAACGAGTACTAAGAAAGTATACGAGTTATTCCCGTATACGCGTATCCCCGTATACCCCGTATACACATGTGCAAACGTATGCGAAGCTAATTATGAACTGTACACATCCCCTCGTTATATAGAGAAATGCCCTTGTTATACGGGGCATTGAAATCGTGTAATATGAAAACGCATTATAAGGGTATCGCTTTATAGGGAGGATTACTGTATTGTGGAGTGAACTTTGTGACAATTTTAGGACGATATGATCTATATAAATAAGACGTATAACAAGTTCGTCGTGAAGAAATGCAAATGAAGTCTGAAAAACTTGTCAATTTTATCTGACGCTACAATAAGTAGGTCAATAATATAATAGAAACAACATCATATTAGCAACTTTTTATTAATATGTGGTATTTTAATATTTTGAAAGAGAGGTGGTGAAAAAGAGGTGGTGAAAATCTGGTACCAAGGGGTCAGAGCCCGCAGCTTCGGCTGTACTAGCATGGTTGTTGTTAAAACCCAAACTAAAGCGGGTAGAATGATTGTCTTCATTTACAATCATTCGATGTGGAGTTACATCTTCCAACCGGGTGCTATGACCCTAATATCAACAGAGGTGTTAGATAGGTATTGCTTCTCATCAAGGGTGAAGTTAAGCCCAGACACATAAGTTCAACTGGTACCAGAAGAATTCCTCAGAACTCCAATGGGACGTTCATCGGCGCAATATACCAATGTGTTTATGAAGAACACCAAGATGTTGAACGTTTACGGCGCGTATTCATGTTAAATTCTGCACCAGCATGCTATTACAGTAATATTTCTTTCCGAGTAGGGATTATAATATTCTCAACTTAAGTAAAAATATTCTCATCAAACTCAGGAATTTTGGTGTATAACTAGTAACAAGTTGTATTTCACTTGCAACATCCCAACAGAGGTGACATCTGGTACTACGAGATTCAGATGCCGGCAACTTCAATTGTAAATTGAACGGTTGGTATTATACTTTAACTCGTAAACCAGGCATCGTACTGGGTTGAATCTGTTAGAGCGTGTCGTGATGGCTGTGGTTGACACCTATAATTATGCAGAATTACTATTATATAATAATACTGCAGAAAGAGTATTTGCATTTATGCTTTCACTTAATATGGTGAAAGCATTATTATGCTTTCACTTAATATAAAAATATATATCTTAAATTAGTACCAACGGAATTATTTTTAACGGAGCAAGTGTTCGAAGCATCACGATCCGTTCTCAAGTCCACACGACAGATAACCACGTAAAACAACTTAGGATTCATGCTCGTACAGTAACTACAAATTTGTTTAAGAGATATAAATGTTCAGATATGCGGTTGGTATTATACTTTAACTATTTAAACAGGTTATAATACTAAGAGAAATGTGTATTATGTTTTTTAAAAAAAATCTAAGGATTAACTAAAATTTTGGTATTTATATAAATGTTATACGATAGAATAAAACTATAGTAGATACTATAATGAATCAATATATTAAGTCCTCAATAGAGTGAAGTGCAATATTTTAATTTCTTGATGATTACTACAATATTTTGAACTTGGGCCTTTTAAAAAGGGCAAAAACTTCCTACACATACAGACCTATATATGAACTATGTTGCCTATCATAGGTTTTATTTATCTTTCAATGAATCTATTTAATCTATTTATGTAATTTATTTAATGATATGCACAAAGTTTTGTCTTTCAACCGATTGAGTTAAATGTCGTGCACATAGCCTAACCCAATCTTAATTCAATTACTCTAGAGTTTCTTCGTTTTAACTTGTTCTAAATTTAGCCATATTTATAACCAATTTTATTTTGGATACCAATCAGATGGTTAGGTTAATAAGCCAGAAAGAGGTTAAACTCCTTATTAATGACTATTAAAAGGTATAAACATAAAGACAATAAAATCGACGAATGTCACAAAAAGGATAAATATTATGGCTCATTTTAGGACAACAAATCTGTTACCACAACTACCGAATATGCCAATAAGCACGTATAGACTGTTGACTTCTTTTATTGGTGGTATTGGTATTGGTATTGAATAAGTAATGATTGGCGCTTCATTTCTGTTTTTAAATAAAATGGCAAGAGCACAGAAGTGAATAAATTCGGAGTGCCTTTAAAGTATTTATAGTGATTTTGTTAGGTCCTGTCAAATTTTTGTTTAATCGATAACACGCTAATATGAGATTGGTTGCAAGGAGCGCCGGCTAACGGGCCAGCAGTCAAGCATAAACAATAACAAAAAGTAAATAGACTGACTGAGCATAAACTTTAATTGAATGAAGTAAACTATATTCAATTCAAGTAACCATTGACTAGTGTTTCAATATTGATGATACTGCTAAGGAAACGATAAAATTCAAGAAATATTATTTTCAACATTTTAACATTCGTCATCCGACAGTCATTATCTGCTGTTGTTCTAACAAGTCGTTGAAGTTGTGTTGCTTCTGTCGATATACGAAATGGTGCAAGTAACTCAGACTGATGAAGAAATTAAAATTGTTATCGAGTTGAATCGTCTCATAACTCGTAAACCAGACATCGTACTATTGCCAACCTATATAAAGTTTAACAATCCTCCCATATTTTTCGAACGTCACTTGGCTCAAGAAATTGATGAGCTGGCCAGCTTTTGTCGCATTTTTAAAAATGAAGCACGCATCATGCTAATTAAGAAGCAAAGAGGTGAATGGCCCGAATTATTTTTGAAGCTCTCAAAAGAGGAGCTATTCAAAAAACGTTTGGAAATCTCTAATCAAATTGTTGAACGGAATAAGGAACGTGATCAGCAGGCAATGGAGCGTTATGAAGCTAAACGTCGAGCCGAAATCAGTAAGGAAGTGCAACGTGAAACAGCGATGCGTGAACGTGTTAAACAATTTCAAGAGAAAGCCTGTTCTGAGGCAATGATGGTTGGCATACGTAAGGAAACACATGAAAAGCAAAAGGTTGAGAATCGTCCACCCGTCACAGCAAATACTAAAAATGCCATAACATCACGTGGCGGTGAGGGTAGTGTTGTACCGACTCGCTTGGGCACACCTGTTGCACATACAATGGCTGCTTTACGTTCGTCTGGTAAAATAAATGTTAGTTTTTCAAGTTTTGAGTTCAGGACTCCAAAACGAGAATCTCAGGAAGGTGTTCCGAAACCATTTAAAATTGAAGATCCTGAAAAGTTAAAAGAGGCAAACATTAAGTTGGACACTTTAGATGAATAAAGAATATGTTTATTGTTTAAGCGATATTTTTATATTGTCAATATTTATTGTTTTATTTGATAAACAACGAAAAAAAAATAATCTGTAAATAAATTTCAAAATCAAAACATAAAACAAAATGGAATGTACTACCATTATGTTATATATATAAACTCCAAATATCAGTAAAAACACTGATAATGAAAGCTCTCTTATAAACTGACATATCTCCCAATCTTTTTAATGTTGCTAGTCTTCACTTTTCTATTAACCGGATCGAATTGTCGGTTCCGTGAATGGCTTGAAACTGTTTTCACTGCATAAATAAATAAATATCGACAAAAAATGATGATTTCCCTATATTTATATGTATATTCTCCATTTATTTCCAGTAGAAAATCTATAAATATCGTTAAATTTCTTTAAATTTGTGATTTGTTTAGATATTGATTTCATCTATTTTTCTTAAACTATTTAATTATTCGTTTACATTAAAATTAAATGATAAAGCAGAGAAACAATATGACATATATAATAAACAGACTGATAAGATTCACTAAACTGATACAGCCTCTTAACAAGCGGTTCAAAGATATACCATACATTGTTTTTTATAAGGACTTTAAGGGGTTCTTCAAAATGTAATTTAAACACTGACTTATATATGTACACTGTACATATAGTGTATAGTATATATATACTGACTCGTTCCATGCAAAAGTTATTGAAGTCGATAATATATTAAATAGGAACAGGCAAACTGAGTTCAGTCCAAATCTCTAAATTATAAAATTTTTTTCAACAATTTTTCTTCTTTTCCAACCACGGAGATACAATAGGTAATTACAAACCAGTTGAATTAGCCAGATAAGGTGCTTTGAAAACATATCAAAACACACCGGTAATCTCATAGAAATAATTGTTGAAATTTTCTTGCATTGAACTATTCATAAAAACCATTAAAAATTAGATCTATTTAGAAAGGAAATTTTGACCCCAAAAGGAAAGGAACGGAAACAAGCTAGGGACTTACTTTCTATATATCTAAGTCCTCTGCAAGAATTTAACTAAAAGATCATCTGTTTTTGTTAAAAATTAAAATAGTTTTGGCCTTTGGTTTTTATATGGCAGTATAATATTTACTCCTTTCCTAGTAGAGCATAGGGTAGCACAATAACCAATACTTATATTGTAACAGGTTCTTTTAAATAATACTATAACTAATTATATTAAACGTATTCAGACCGAACTCGATATTTCTGGTTAAATTTTACATCACGTTTGATCCGAGTTCCTCTTATATAATAAAATATCACACAGAATGATGCAAGCAATAATTTAAATAGCATACTATTATACTATGTATTATTATATTGGGCGCGTTGCACTGCCTGGAGATCTTTTGTGCCCTTAATGGAATTTTCTTCAAGTCATATTTTATTTCATCATCCGGAATAAGATGTTATATAACACTAAGGTGCTTCCTTTGTTCATGCATCAGGCAAACTCCTTCCACGTTTTTAAGGTCTTATTATCTTGTAAATAAAATTTTTATTGTTTATGTAGTACTCTATGAGAATATGCAAGTATACACAAACATATATCCTGTCTTAAAACTATTTTGCATGCCTAAACTGTTAAAACAAGAATATATATGTATATATACGTATGCTTCTCATCATAGTCCAATAAACACTCTTTTAGCAAAAATACATTAATATTTAGTTTGACTTTGTGATGTTATTTTAAATAATTGGGATATGTACAAATGTTGTAAGAGTGTTCGGTAAAGCCCCGCCATACCAACTGGCATATAAAACTGGTCATTGTATTAAGGCCTATTAGAAAGCATGAATTATATTTTATATAAAACGTACACGTTTAAATTTCTGAAGTACTCTTAATTATATATAAAATGGTGAATGCAATCAGACTGTTATGCCGCGCTTAGGACCCTAGAATTAGCCACGATTACCACAAAAATAGTAAATGATTGCCCAAATGCTTAGTAAATTTTAATAATATAGTAATTGTAATGAAATTTTTCAATTCGGCATTAATATGCCCACAATTGGTCCTAATTGGGGATTACTAATACTTACTAGAGAATAAGAGAAAAAGAAATTTGTCGATCATTAACTTGATAATGTAGTTTAACGTCACGTAAAACATTTCCTCATCCTACTAAAAGACATATTAAATTAAAGAATTAAATTGGCTGGATCCATATATTTAATTAGTTATTTTATCGTTAAATGCAACACGTATTTTTTTTGCTTTGTCGTGCCTGCGAAGAAACAAACCTTAGAGTGAGCTAAAATTAAAAAAAACTTCAACTTAATTTGATCACAATTTTCTTCGCATAATTGGGTTAAAATAACTTTAAATACTATAATGTCTAAATGATATTATTACCGCTTACATATACATAAATTATTTATGCGTTTTGTTGTTTTTTTCTTTTTATTGAGTATTATGTTTTGTTTTTGAATATTATTAAAATAAAAAATATAATATAACTTAAAATTTTGATACATTTATATGCTATATACGCTACATTACCATAAACATACGTAAACGTACAGTAATTTATTATGATTATATTTGACACCCAGACATCTGTCATCGAATTCACGTAAATATTTGCGCTTTACCAACGCTTCTTAAGTAACCAAATTAATATTAGTTTCAATAGGTTTTATAGTTCGGAAACTACTGTGGCATGGTATAGTTGTACATCATGCACTTAATGTATGTGTCTAAATTATTACGAGTGAAAAACTTCATTCTCCAATTTTTGAAGGACTCGCCACTCATTACTAATAGCCCTGATATCCATGAACCGATATCTGACCGTTATATGCAGTGATAGGCAATATTATTAATATTTAAGTTATCCTAGCAATTCTAAATATCCCAATATGCAAATATATGAGTCTATAATCACGAGCAGACGTGAAATACAGCATACAGCATGTTTCCTTTTAATTATCTTCTTCACAAGTTGGGTGCTGTAATATGAAGGAGTACATTTATATATATAAATATTCAAATTTGATTTATCTACTTACTGTTTAACTATTTAAAAATGTTTATCAATGTTTCATAGATTCTTATTTGAACAATTACTATTGTACACGCATTTTCCGATATGTTATGTTTATGTATATATTACCATAGTCATAATATCGTAAATCCTTCCTGTGTATTGCAAATCGCTTTACCTATTGTTGATGTTCTTAATTTAATTTAATGTAAAAAAGATTTACGTTTTGCTATTTTGGTTTTCAAAAAAAAACATCAAAACTGAAAAAACACCATAATTTTGGTTACATTGCTGTTTGATTGTATAACAGACTTATTAAAGGTATTTTACAGAATTTTAACATCGGTTTCAGCTTACAATAAATGAAGTAATGTTTTGCAACTGTTTAATAAATTATCATAGACTTGCTCATAGATAAGGCTGAATGGTATCAAGCTTTTATTATGCTATATTCTTAATCCTCAAGGTTTACCGGTTAACACAATGTTAATGTTCTTATTTTGGCTCACATGATGGCACCATATTTCTCCCACCTCACATTCTTACTACTTCGGGTTTTTTCATCAACATAATGTTAATATTCTAATTTTGGCTCACATGAGTGTATCATATTTTCACCACATCATATACTTGGTACTTCGGGTGTTTTCGTCAACACAACATTAATGTTCTTATTTTGAACCACATGATAGTACCATATTTCCACTACAACATATTCTTGGTACTTAGGGTGTTTTCGTCAACACAATGTTAATGTTTTTATTATGCGGCTCACATTGTTGTACCATACTTTCACCCAGACATCTTATCAGCAGTAATTTTAACTTCTCGTTGGGAATTTTAGAAGTAGTGCGCAAATATGTAGAAATTTTTTTCGTCGTGCAATGATTTTCTTCATGCTGGTTGTACGTTTTAAGCAAATGGTAAAACATCTAATTAGGCTTGTCACCAATTATTCTTAACGCTTTAATTGTAGAATTTGCAAACTATTAGTAAAAATGCAATTGTACTTTTTCAAATATTCAGATATAATACTTACATTTTTACTTTGCACTAGACATTAAGTGTAAACCATTTCACCGCCAAAGAAGAATGTATAAATACGTAAAGTACTACGTATAAAGCGCAAGTTGAAATATTTGCACTAGCCTTAAAAAAATTAAAAATTAATTATTTAGATATTAAATCATATGAACAATGAATGTAGGTATTTACAGTTATTGCAATATGTTTTGTATATTGAGTACATTAAAATAAGATAACACGTCATAAGCCAATACGATAATTCCAAAGAGTTGAGCATACGCACAGCCTCGCTCCTTGTCCTTCTCCATGCAGTTCTTAATATAAATCGCAATGTACGGGAATAACAAAAATTTGAATTCAGAAAACGCCAGTGCAATTTGTTCTGCCAGCACTTGTTCATCTTTATCTTTAGTTTTAATAGACCTTAAGTCATCCACCATTCCTTGCAATAGGCAGTAAGCATATGCAATAAAAAGAAATAGTCCATCTTCGAGTTTTATTAAAAACAATACGATCATTGCCATCAGTGAGAAAAAGAAATATGCCACTACAATGAATAACGGAAACATTTTGCTTTTTAGTGGTATAAACTATCGCGGTTTGGATTTTTTACAGCAGTTTAAGGTGTATGGAAGTAGCAATAATTTAGATATAAATTAGGAAAGGTGGCCGAAATATAATAATAAACTATTTTTTATTTCTTCAAGAATATAATTCTTTTTATATATCAAAATTTTCTAAAATATCGTGTTGCTTTGTTTAAAAAAAATATTCAAATTCTATTGAATTAACATGAAGCTTTGTTATCAATGTGTTAGAATGAAACCAATATATAATCAAAATGTTTGATTTAAAATTGGTGGCAACAGTATTTGCAAAAATTCTTTTAAATAAAACAAATGGCAAAAATTAAAATATTTAGTTTAAGAGTAAATTTAAAATAAATAAACATGCATATGCTTTATTAAATATGATGTGTTAAATAAAACTTTTACAGTGAATTCATTCACAATTGTTTGTACATTAATTTGACGTAACAATTAGTTCCATAACTAGCAAAAATTAAGTATTTGTGTGTACATATATATTTATTTTAATATATTTAAAATATATATATATGCTATATTTTTTCAATGTACTTATATTAAACATAAAAATGAAATGAAAATTTTATTACTAATATTCTTCAAAAAATTGATGAATCAAAACTGGAAGAAGTGGAATGTATTTGTTGTGATGTGATTTATTAGTGTTTATTAGTGAATTCATTGAAATATAAAAATGGTGATTAAAATATAAAATAAAATTTTTAATTTATTAGTGTAATATAATATTAAACTTATTTTGATAATTCGACTTTTGATTTGTGCGTGTCTGTCGTACATGGTAGCTGGTTCGTTTTACTAAAAAACAGGGTGTCTGTATCATAAATAATATTTGTGCAAACTAAAAATTTAGTTAAAAAACCAAAAATTTTAAAAGGAAACACTAATGTTAATATACATTGATAACTTTTTAATTTTAAATGTTTTTATATATAAAATAGTCAGTCTCTTAAGTGGCGAATAGTATATGACATTTCTTTTCGTTTTTCATGTGTAAATATTTAATTAAATAAATTAAGCTTGATACAATTTTATGTTGACTATAAATTCTTTAGGTAAAACTAGTGGAAAATTTGTTGAACACTTAAAACTACCACAATTTCAATGAGTTTCAATGATTTTAATACGGAACCTCCACATGTACCGCAAATTCTATTTAATATAATTTATCGTGTGAAATTGTTATAAGTAATTCCACCAGGTATGTTAAACTGAACTCTACATTTATCTTTCTTTGTGGATATGATAATTCCATCGGTTTATAAATTTTTAGCTATTAATCTTCAAATTAAATCTTTTTTAACTAGTCCTGTTAACATGTTAAAAGTATTGATTTTAATTACACTAAAAACATAAAAACAATTTTTAACCGAGTTATATAATAATACAAGTTTTCACATCTCGATACCTTCTATTTGGAAAACATTACCGGTAATTCCGTTTTACAATAGGAGCTAATGTGAATCTTCATTGGAAACTCCAACGAATATTGCAATCATATGTCAAAAATCATATAAAAAGTAAGTGTTACCAACGCAATAAGCGAACTATTGTAAACCTTCATTGGAAATTCCAACGAATATTGCAATCATATGTTAAAAATCATATGTAAACAAAAATTCGAACATTTTATAAATTTAGAAATTGGAAAAAAAGAAAAAATTTTAGTATTTTATTTTGATATTTCCAACATTTTTACCATTCCTTTTAATTCTGTATTCATTTTAATTTTTAATTTAAATTAATTATTTATTTTTATACAAAATGTTGTTTCCTTGCATTATGTGCACGTATGCAAGTTTTGCTAATTGCCAAAATATAACACTGAACAGATTGCAATAGTGATACTTAATAAAAATACTAAAATACTTAATCACAAATTAACTTATACGTAATTAACTCACTCAAACTTCAAATTTTGCTTCATTCAATTTTTTTTTATTTTCTGTCATTATTACTCGACCAGAATAGATTTTCGGCATTTGGGCTTCACATCAGGATATGTCTTTAATACTAATATTTAGAAATGGGATTAAGCTAAAAAATTTTTTTTAAAAATTATTACATATGTAAATTGTTGTTTTTATGCTGGTTTTGTTTGATATGTTGTATATAGGAGTAAAAAATAGCACGACAAAATGGAATTTGAATATTTAAAATGAAGGTAAAATATAATTTTTGCTAAATTTTTTATTTCTTTCAATATGCGCTTATTTATTTTTTTTCGTAATATATCAAATTACGATTAAATTTAAATTTTGTACGGCACTCCAGAATATTTAGCATCATCTTTTGTTTTGTTATATTACTGAGGACGTTTGAATTTGGATAGTAGGTATACCTATTTAAAAATATTTCACCACTTATTTTTCCATTACTATTTTTTTACCTATGGCATCACCAAAAATTATTGCAAAAATTATGGTGAAGTAGGTTTGTAGCTCAAAGTTTTTTCTGGCAGTGCCTTAAATGCAGAAAAAGGTACAAAAGAAAATAACAAAGTTTCGGAAGCATATACACAATTTAAGTCGGGTATAGTTTCTTAACAAAAAATTGAAATAAAATTTTAAAACAATCAAATACAATTAATAACATAAGTGCAATGCAAAAACTTGAGAATGATAAACATATAAAAAAGCCTTTAGGGCAAAACAGAGCAGAAATGCCAGCCCCAGCAACAATAGCGGCAATATCAGGCGCCGACACAATATTTTCAGGAGAACGTGCGAACACTAACAATACTGGCGCTGTGTCTAATGATAGACCACCAATTTCTGCCAGTGCGCCAGCTGTTATAAGCAATCTAGAGGATGGCGAAAGAGATGCGGAAAGTGATGAAGATGATGAGGTTGGTAGTTGTTGTATTATATATTTGTAACAAGTTTGATGTGAAGAAATTGTTTTTTTGTTATAAAATACGAACGACAGACAAAAGAAAATTACGAAGGTTTTAATGGAACTGGACGCACTGTAACACTACAAATGTTAATGAGTGCAAATGTGTTGCAACCTGGAAAATCACTTATGACAATCGAATATCTTGGGCAGAAATTCGTAGGAGATTTACTGCCTGATGGCAAAATCAAATCGCAAGAAACGGAAACAATATTTTTAACTCCAAGCGCTTGGGCAATGCATTGCAAACGCATAATTAACCCAGAGAAGAAAAGTGGATGCGGTTGGGCTTCTGTTAAATATAAGGGAAAGAAATTGGATGCATACAAAAATTCTTGGTTACGCAAATGTGCTCTACAAAAAGATTCAACACCAGATGACTGTGAAAATGGTAAGTTGATAGTATTAATAATGTATATAATACAGTTTCGTAATTTCCTTATAATTAACTTGATTTGTTGATATAAATATAGTAAGCTAAATGAACACACAACTGCACAAGTAGGTTCCAGCGTGCTACAACAACATTGTGGATAAGACTTTTGAATTTAATGACATTTTTTTTAAATAGATTGAAGCAGTGCAGCTTTCATACATTTCTTATATAGCAGCAATCACTTTAATTAATAGTATAAACGTCTAATTTTTTATTTTCAAGAATTGAATTGTTTATTTAACTAAATTTTAAGAATTATTAATAATACTAATATTTAAAACGTTAAAGTGACAAAATAATTCAAGAATTTTCTACGAATTTAATATGTTAGCTTACAATTCTTTTTTGCTTTTAAATTTTATTTTTTAAGCTATTCTTTCTTGCTTTTGTGATCACAATAAGAACTTTAAATTATATATAATTAATATCTATATATTAATAATTTTAATATAAAGTTAGCTGCTTAACATTATGTGACTTGCAATTGTAATAATTACTTCGAATTAAATTTTAGTAGAGCGTATTAGAACGGATTGAGGCTACTTCCTCTTCGCCAGTCCGAAGGGGGATAAGAAACGAATTGGCATCACTATGCATATAATGTCATAATCCATGTAATATGTCATTCTGATTTGCTCCTTATTGGTAAATCTGGCAAGTAAGTATTTGACTACCAAAGGAATGGCGAAAAAAATGGAAAAAGGGGAAGTGTGGTATATTAAAGTTGGTAATGCTGATATATAAAATGGCATTGAAGTTCCGTTATGGCTTCATAAGTTGCGCGCGTCTGAAATTGTGCGTATGTTTTATTATAGCGGAATTATTGAATTTTGTGTGAAGTTTAGAAAATATTACATAGTATTTAAACAAAAAATAAGAGTTTTAAGAATCATAAATATATGTGCTCCATTTATTTCCGAACTTACAGATATTGATAAGAAGTCAGAATCGACATTGCCTGTCGTGAAACGCACAGTATTCCAACACAACACCATGACAAATCGCAACACCACGCAGTAAGTTTGTATTATACACAAATTTAAAATTAATTTCGTTATTATATATTAATAAACGCCAACCATTTTAGTGACGCTAATATGCTGATTGAAGCTATACCTTTTACCACAGTTAATAAACTTCAACCATTCTTATTGACAATGAGTTCTTCGGCTTTGTTATTGGCCGACTTTCATAGTCACTTAACAATGCACGAAGTTTGCGGCTATCTTGGTGGGACTTGGGATATTAACACACATAGTAAGTTTTTAATTTGCTTGCTTAGGCACGCAGTAGTCAAAAGAAATTTTTTTTTGTTGTTTTATTTCATGTTCTGTAGCATTGTCAATAAGTAGGGCCTATCCATGTCGAAACACGCGGTTTGATCGCAAAAAATCATTTGCTGTTGAGCGTGACATACAAAAAGCTTTAACGCGTGATCAGTTAATACTTGTCGGTTGGTATCATTCTCATCCCAAATTTCAAGCTGAACCAACCTTACGTGATTGCGATGCACAACTTGACTATCAAATACGCATGCGTGGTCCAACAGATATAACATACTCACCATGTGTAGCTTTGATCATATGTAAGAATCTATAAATATAAATAGACTTTTTGAAAATACATAAAAGAAATATATTATATCAAATAAATTTCAGCTCCTTATTATGATGAAAATCCAACTCTTGAATCAGTTGTTAAATCAATTTGGATTGTACCACCCAATGAGAATAAACAATCAATGGAATATGGACGTCCAATGTTAATGCAATATTCCGTTCTAGCTGATAAAGAAATACCAGAGGCAGTGCGAACAGAAATACAGACGTGTGTTGATTATTACTCTCAGTTTCGCAATGAAGTTGTTAAATTCAGCACAATTTTTAAGGAAGATATAACATTTATAGAAAAATTAAAAAATACGTTATATCCAAAGTTTCCACTTAAACAAAGTGATAAGGCACTCTGGAATTGGATCTGTGCAGTTTTAGGCTGCGATCAGGAGGACGATTTTATACCTCCTAAAACAATAAAAATAATGGATAATAAAGATGATGTTAAACCTGAAATTTTGCAACCTATTTCCAATGATACTACAAAAACTAGTGAGTTGAAAGATATACAGTTGCAAAAAATATCACAGGTGACTGAGGAGGTCACACGTAAAACAGCCGAAGAAACTCAAGCTGAACAAAAAGCTAGCGAACTAAAAGTTTTGTCCTTACAGGAGCAATTATGTCTACCATCTGGTTTAAATATGAATCCGGTGCGCATGCTGTCACCGTTAGCAACACCTAATCCAACAGGTCCACCTAATGCTCCTACATTACCGGCCATCGTTCCTCCAGTAGTTGTGCCACAAGCTCCTACTACTGGGCTTTTACCACCTTTACCACCTACATTACCACATAATACAGGTACAGTACAATCCAATCATTTATCAAATCCAGTAGCTGCAGCTGCAATATCGGCAGCGTCACCACGTGATAGTCCTATAACTATACCTTCAAATTCGGCTAGTCCTGCTAAGTTTGAAGTTCCAGTACGTGCGTCACCATCTCCAGCTAAATCAGATGCGTCCTCACATACTTCGCGTACCCGCAACTCACCAGCACCTAGTCCAGGCAAGTTTAGTATTAGTGACATAGCACGTAATAGTCCTAGTATTACCCCGAATAAATATGAACCGCCTGTGTCATTAGTGCCACCTTCTTCGACCTGTCTACCCTCGACAAACGATTTAATGGCTGCGAGTTTAGCACAGCTAACTGGACAAATATCATCGAATTTTCTACCAACAGATATTGCAGCATTATTTCAACAACAACAACGTAAAGATTTTGGTAACTCTTCACTTAACCAGTTAGCTGCAGCTGCTGCTAAAGTTGGAGGCAATCAGAAGCAAGCACAATCAACTAATTCTCAACCTAGTAATAATGAACTTACAGATCCAAATGTAGCTGCAGCAGTAGCAGCATATTCAAATAGCTTTAATATGCCTCGTGTACAAGATACGTTACCACAAGTACAACCTACTTCATCATCAAGTAAAAAGTCCGAACGTTCCTCTAAATCGTCATCTTCATCTTCATCATCATCTAGCAGCTCTTCAAATTCCTACAAAACAAAATTGATGAAAGAATTAGATGATCTTAAAAATGATCCACTAAAAATGAGTGAACTTATGCGGTCTCCAGAATATGCTGCACTTTTATTGCAACAAGCAGAAGCGCTTGGTGCAACAACTTTAGGAACATTAGGTTTTGGTGCAGATTTCTCATATCTTACTGGTGCTGGCTTAGGTTTACCAGGTAATAGTGCACCGAGCTCATCTAGTTCTAATAATAAATCGAAATCCTCAGCTGCAGCTGCTGCTGCATCAGCTGCAGCTCTTACAGCTGATTATAACAATTTAATACAAGCATCGAAATTGCTCGGCTATGATTCGTATATTGCGCAGGCGAAAAATAATGATCTTAACGCATTTTTACAGCAGCAAATGGGTGCGGCTGCTGCCGCTGCAGCTGCTGCAGCAGCTAATGTACCGTTACCAGCTTCACCTAGCAGTTCAAAAAAGCAACAGCAACAACAACAACAGCAGCAGCAACAACAACAACAGCAGCAACAACAGCAACAGCAGCAACAGCAACAACAACAACAACAACAACAACAACAACAACATCCAGATTACACTGCACTATTACAAACCTATTCTAAATTGTTCGATCCAACTAATCAATTTGCAGCAGCAATGACACCAGGCAAGAATGCTTCTAGTGCGCATCATGAACTGACAGCATTATTGGCAGCTGGTGTAGGTGGAGTTGGTGCAGTCCCTACTAGTAGTTCATCTAATTCAAGTTCAAAACAAAAGCAAAAAGATGTACAAGCACAAGTGCAACAACAACAAACGGATATGCTTAATCAATTATTGCAATCTGAAAAGCAACACGCAGACTTAAATGCTTTACTCTATCATCAAAACAAAGCAGCTGCCGATCTGAATGCACTTTTTGCTACACCATCTGCCACAGCTTCAAATACATCGACATCAACTAAATCTGGTGGTTCAGCATCCAATTCAACGGGTGCACCTTCACCACTAACCGATCCAGCTGCTTACTATAACGCACTAACACAGGAAAAAATGCAAGACTATGCAGCACTGTTTCAGCAACAACATGGAAAGTTCGGCATACCCGATCCATTGTCGAAATCAACACTAGCGGCCAACAATTTATTTATGTCTCCCTCAGCTTTATTAAAAATACAGCAAGAATCAATATCAGCGATGATGATGAAACCACCAAAATCAACAACAACGTCTGGTTCAAATTTGGGACGTACAAGAGAATCATCAGCTTCACCAGCTCTAGAACGTCTCACACCTACAAAGAGCAGTGCAGCCAATTCAAGTAATGCTGCTTCGAAATATAATTTTAGTGCAGTTGATTTAGCTATTTCAAGTGTACCATCCAATACGCCATCACCTGCACCGTCCGACGGCAGTAGCAGCTCTTCACATAGACGTCCAACTAATACTCCACCAGTTGACTTAAGTCGTTTATATGGTGAGCTCGTGCCACCATCATTGGGTGGAGCTACAAAAAAACGAATGGAATATTCGTCCATCGCTGATTTAGCAGCACCACCTCCAGCGAAAATGCCGAAAACCAATGATGATGTGTTGAACTTGTCAAGTGAGTAAGTTCCAATATGACATTTAATGTTGCTCTGTAAATTTACAAATGAGTATTAGCTATAGTATTGTTAATATATATAAACAAGATGTTGTACATGTTCCTGGGTATAACAGTTTGTTAGGCTTAGAATTGAATATTGAAATATTCTTCGCACATATTTCACCACAAAGGCAGTAGTGCATAGATGATGTACTGTGTACTGTGTGACATGCAATAATATGAATGTCTCTAATTTTGCTGATATGTAATAGAGAATTGCATCTTCCTAAACATCAGTGAAATTTTTTATATTACATTATTGTTGTTGTTTATAATAATAACAAATAAGTTTCCACAGTTACAGTCGCCTCACAAAATTTTAAATCATTTAAAAAAAACTTTAAATTTTAATTAATTGTTATAAATTTTTTTCAGTTTTTTGTCATGTGATTTAAATACAGTTTAAGTTTCCAAATTAAGTTACAAATTAACATGTTGCTCACATCACTATACAATCAAAATTAATCGATATTAATCGGTTTAAATCCATTTTGCAATAAAAATAATAGGTGACCATATTGGTGATGTTTTTCGAAACATTGTCGTTGTAACTGCTTCCGTTCGAGTACCCTTGGCACAATTTGTTTAATTAACTAATGAGCGGTGAGTCTTTAATAGCATTGGTGAGTTCCAGGACGTGGAATTAACCACGCTAAATTAAAAAAATATTAAGCAATGGTTTGTGTAAATTATATTTAATTCTTACCGAAAAGAAGTTGAATGATCACATGAATCTTTGGTATATATTCCGATATTGAGATATACTGTTAAATAAGTTCCCCCTACAGCTAATATACGACATATTCCTATTTCATTACAATTTTTCTACTCTTATGTTAGAGATTAGGTGTGTATAATCTTTTAATTTAGTGTGACAATAAAGGAAAACATCGGAGATCCTGAAATTAGTATTGACAGTAATTTTCTTCTTTTATATTGTATATTACCATAGATTGTATTTATAATCTTCGCTTCAAACTATGAGTACAGTGTTCTAAAAAAAATGAATTAAAATTGGTATCGCCGGCTTGTTGCGGTTCAGTATTCAACGGATGACTAGATTAGACTATACGATTTTGTTTAGTTTGATGCCACAATGATTCTTTCTCGTAGTAACTTTGACTAATACTCTGTATACAGAGGTGCGTTCCACCAGCAAAGTTTCGAGTAAATGAGAGCATCTGAGAGTGCGTAACATCCCTGTCGTGAGTTAAAAAATGCTACAAAGACTTTACTGGTACATTTCATTTCAAATAAAATTTTGTGTTGATGTGTGAATCAGCTGTTTTGGTTTGAATTTAAATTTTTGTATTGTTTATTTGCGCGGCACTGGTCTTCTCACCAGATTTTACACAAAGCTGTTCCATGAAAATTTGTAACGCTCTCAGTTGTTACTTTACTTGTGTTTTACTTGAGTTTTACTATGAGTAGCTCGTAGAGCAGTCGTATTATATTACATCCAGGGTTAGTGAAAGATGTTGACTCTGGATGAAAGATGAAAGATATTTGATACATAAGCGATCCTATATCCTTATTTTTGTAATGTTCAACATACTCATGTTCTACACTAATTTAATTTATTGTACTTCCCCATAGTAGCTTAATTAAGTATATATTTTAATTAACTTTTTAAAAAAATTATGTCATGCAATATAAATAATAATATAGTTATCGTTCATATTTTATATTCAGTCTATGTATAACATATTTACATAAAATCAGTATTTTGGTTTTTCTTGCAAATTATTTTGAACGTTTTCTTGTTATTTGTATCTTCTTTAGTTCCAATTTCGTTTGGAAAATTACAAAAGGGTTACAAAACATAAAGTGGAAAAGAGATAGATACCAAGTAGATAAGTGAAATGAAAGTCATATGTTGGTTTAGGATGTTAATTAAAAACTAACCTGGTTCCAGATTCAGGACTTACGCTAACTTAATGAGTTGGAGTCACAACTCAATTGCAGTTAGGATAATTACTAGAAGTGGACGGGTTTATGCAAGTAATCTAACTGTTTAACACGAGTTACGTATTATTTCACTTAAATTGAATCAGAACAGCTCGTCTTCTTTCCTCTTGGAAAATATCAATGTAGGTGTGGTTTGTGAAAAACATACTCTAAATGAATATATTGTATTATTATGTATAGCTTACGTTGTGACCCTAATAAATCTACTTGTTCTATTGCCATACTGCTGGGTGTGGCAAGCGATATTTGATCGTCTGAAAGGTAGAGCAACTTTAGAATGTAGTTTCGATCATTCTTGGAATCATATATAGCTAATAGTTGTTGTCGGTAGTTGACTTTGTTTCTATTTCTAATTGTAACTGAAATTTTGCTACATATAATTGACTTAAATCTTACTGTATGTGCTTTGGTCAGATAAATATATCTCATATTAGTTAAGTATGGTTTTAGGCTGTTCTCTGGTTTTCAGAAACAGAAAGTAGATAGAGACAAATAGAAGTTAAATTTTATTCTATACTTTTAGCCAACTTACGTTGCTATTCTCCAACATTTTCAGGGATGTCTGAAAATTTTATTATTAGTTTGACAAATAAAATACATATTATATTGAAAACATAATAATTTAATATTAAATACAATTTAAAAACAATTTTTATAGGAACTTATTTATAAAAATTCTGATAAATATTACATACGCATATTATATTAAAATATTTAACAATTACAATTAAATGAATAATTTTTGTAAAAATAAAAATAATCAGCTGTATAAATTTAAATTTTAAATAAATTCAATCAAAAAATATGTAGAACCATGAATTAATTCTATGTGTTTTGATGCCACTTTTATATGCTACATAATTTAGATAATTAAAAAAATTAAAGTTTCTTTTTCTTCCTTTCGTTTTTTTTTCGTTTTTATTTTAATTTTTTGATTTATTTTAAAAAATTTTTTAAATAATTTTTTTTTGAATTATTATTTGTTTAGTTTAGTAATCCGAATCTAAAATAGATCAGCACAGCTTAAGATCATACTTAATTTCTTTAAATTTATTTTTTGATTTGATTTTTTATTTCTTTTCTTACAATAAAGTTATAAGTTATATTATATGAAGGTTTAAAATGATGTTCTTGGGTCATTGATTCTATTTGTTTTAATGCTAGTAAAAAGTGTCGATATTACTTTGTAAAATTATAATTTTTTATTTTATACTATAACTGTATTTTAAGACTTATATTATCTTATCCATAAAAGCCATAAAATATGAAAATTACGAATAAAAATATTTTGTCTAGTCTTTTTCACGAATTTTAGATTAAGATTCTTCTATGCATCACCATTTATTAGGAATGCAACAACTGTACTTATATGTATGTATATACTTTGTATATATAATAAAATAATTATTTTTGTGTGGATTGCTTATTTATTTTTAAATAGTTTAAACTCTCCTTAAATGGTTAGGAACTCTATTGAGACATAACGTGGTTCACTATTGTATTTTAAGAGTTCATTCTATAAATGTCTTTCACTTACTAATTGGACTTTTACACTTCGATTAAGTTTCACTTCAAATTGGAAAATGGTGTATTTTATCCAATCAAACATTAGCAGAAAAAATTGTGCTTCCTTTGCTCTATTGAACATACTGAACGCTCATAACTTGATTTTCCTTTTGCAGTGGACTTAACTTGGTTTATAGAGCATATAAGAATGGCTTTTTCTCACTGAAACCTAATCCGTTTGATGGAATTCAAGGTTTTACTTTTATACACTCGTGTATAAAGTATACAGGCGTTTATTATGGAAATATCAAACGTATACTAATACTAATCAAATCCCCATGTAAAAAAGGGAATTATGAAATTCAAATTTATGTGAAATTGAAATAGGTTTAAGTCATATTTAACACTTTTAATGGAAATTGATATATAATTATAATCCACAAGGAGTCAATCATTGGTCGAATTTAGTGCAATATGTCATATTGAGCACTTCCTTTCTCAGGAGTCTGCTGTATAGATAATATTAAATTGGAGACAAAATCTAAGTTCTGGAGAAAGAGTTGTCTGTTGAATTAGTTTTTAAGAATTTCACAGCAACAGAATATATGTATAGTCGCGTTAATAAAAGTATTACAAAAAGTATAAAAGTATTACAAATTATTATTTCTTGTTAAAAGTGAAGAACTGTTTAGTAATAAGTTATACAGCAAATGTAAGTTATAAACCTCGGCGTCGCTGAACCCAAAAAAATATAGATCTTGTTTGATAGCTTGAGTAGAATTGAACTCTTTATTAGTTTTTAATTACAAAATAATTTAAATCTGAAGATATACAAATATTTAATTCATCATAATATATTTTATTGATCATTATTATTATTACAAAGTAGGTTTACTTTATAAGCAATTTATAAGAAACTTATTTTACAGAATTAAATAAATCAATTAATATTAATTTAACAGTGCATAATATACTTTATTGATCTTTGTTATTATTACAAAACAAAAAGGTTAAAGTAGGTTTGTTTAATAAGCAATTAATAATGCAATGAAAACTTTCCTAGCGGACACCTCTGTTAAGCGGACACCTCTCTTGGATGGACAATATTTGTAAAACCAATTTTTTTTATTATTACTTACTTACTTATTTGTCCAAAACAACCCGTTACCGAGTTTCGGCCTGACGCAGCATGTCTCCCCAGGCGCCTCTGCTGCGTGCGCGCCTTCTCCAGTCTCGTATATCAAGTCTAGTTAGTGCTCCCTCAACTTGATCACTCCGCCGGAGACACGGTCTACATCTACGTCTTCTTCCGCCAACTACTGCTTCAAACACCTTTTTTGCCGAAACATCTTTATCCATTCTCACGACATGTTAATCCGCTGAATTATATCAATGTCGTGATAAAGCTCGTACAGCTTGTGGTTTATTCTAATGCGATAGTCGTCGCCAACTCGTAGAGGACCAAAGATCTTACGAAGAACTTTTCTCTCGAACACTCCCAGTGCTGCTTCATCATTCTGTGATAACGTCCATGCTTCTGCGCCATACAGAAGCACAGGGAGGATGAGCAAGCTATAGAGTGTAAGTTTCGTTTGTCGAGAGAGAGCTCTACATCCCAATTGCCTACTGAGCCCATAGTAGCACTTATTAGCAATGGTGATCTCCAGACTGACATCATTTGTGTTCGTTATGGCGGTGCCAAGGTAGATGAAATCCTTGACAGATTCGAAAGTATAGACGCCAGCCACTAGCTCGGTGTCCGAATTACGCACATTTCTATCAGTAGCTGACATATACTTTTCCCTCATTCACCGCTTAACCCATTCTTACAGATTCCTTTTCGATAGCTGCAAAAGCAGCTGTAACATCACGCTTGCTACGCTCAATGATGTCAATGTCGTCGGCGTAATTAAGGAGCGGGACACATTTGTAGAATATTGTTCCATTATGATGAACACCTGCCCTGCGCATCACTTCCATGACTAAATTGAAGAGGTCACATTTTTTTTTATTATTATTCAGAACAATTTAAACCCTTCTGACGGACACCCCTCAAACCCGGACGCGGACACAGACAATTTTGTTGCTTCTGAATATGTCGAAAAATTGAATTGTCATCTGCAAAAGCGGTTCTTTCTTGAGTTGTGCCGTTCAAGAGAATTTTCTTCTCCTTAGACTGCCTCCTCACTTTGAGTGTCAGCGGTCGTATTTATTATTATTAAATTTGCAATATTTAATTTATCTTTAATAATACTTATAGCTAATCATAAAAGGTAACATTTAATTTTTGACATTCAGCTACATCATTTTACATTAAACTACAATCTATACAGCATTCAAAAAGCATTTCACGATATGTGTTGTTTACTATCGCTGTGTAAAGCTCTCTCGATCGCGCAGAGTGTATCAATTCGCCAATAGTTCGAAGTCCTGTCAAGGTGCGGATATTCCTTAACCATGAGAGTTGTTTTCGCCCAACGCCTCTGTGACCTATACGGTCTTGAAGTATAGATTGCAATACTTCGTATTTGAGTGCAAGTATTATGTGTCCCAAAGGGTATATTAGGCTTATCAAGATTTTCGTAACGTCTGTTTGAAGTCTGTTTCAGTATTTGAACAATGTGTCAATTTATATGTGTGTATCACAATTAGCAAAGGCATCATTTAAATCGTTTACTTCTTCACTTTTTTTTAATTTTGTTTTAGAAAATTGTCTAGTTTCGGTAATTCTTTAATGTCTTTGTTTCTCATTCGAAATTTTAAAGATTTTCTTGAAATTACAAATGCAACCTTGTTCAAAAACCAAAATGTGTGTTATTCCAACAAAAAACGTTTCGTCCCATTTTAGAGAATTTTTAAAAAATAAATATCATAAATACATAAATTTTTAATGGGGCCCCTTAAATTCCGGGGCCCGAAAGCGTTGCTTCCAGTCGTTTCCCTATAGTTATGCAACTGATGTGTCCCAAGTATGTTATTTTCCTTTTTTTCATAGGTTTTAGCAGTTCTATTTTTTGCTGCATTCTTCTGAGCACTTCTTCATCAGTCCAAGGTATTTTCAATAGATGGCGATAACATCACATTTCGAAAGCCTCCAATTTTTTCATTAAAGTTATTTTAAGAGTCCAAGTTTCTACTCCATAGAGTAAGACTGATCCTGCGTAACATTTCATATGTCTCATTGTAAGCAGTATACTAAATTCTGGATTGTTTAATATTTTTTTGTACCGCAAGAAACTAATTCTGGCCATTTTAATTCTACATTTAATTTCTTGATCTTGGTCCCAAAGCACATTTAAGCAACATCCCAGATACTTAAATTTTGAAACACACTCAATATTCGGATTATCAATTACAATTCTCGCAGTGGGGTCATAGCTTTGCTTCGTACTGACTATCATAAACTTTGTCTTTTTTATGCTTTTTATTGAAGACATAAATTTTACTTGTTTCACTTAAAGCTGTTATAAGCTCCTGTATATCATGAATAGTAGTCTAAGAATATGGGAGCAACTAGAGATACATTATCTTTTTTGGTGTAGATACAAGAATCAGAATATTTCTCGTCTTTTATTTTAACGACCATAAATATACAGACCATTGTGCACTTTAGCGCAAAATAGTGTTTTTCGGGGCGACATACGTTATTATGTTTGAACAAAAAAAAAAGACTTGTCTCACAAGGTACGCCTATGTCGACCAAAAACTAGGCGAGTTAAACTCATTGACTGCCACAGTGACAATCAAACTGTTAAATTTGATTGGGTTGGACTCATTTATTCGGTATACCGAAGGTGTTAGTAAATTGCTTGCACTCTAATTTTCTTCTGAAATTAACATACTATCGAAGACTATAATTTAGAAAAAAAACTTTCAGTCACTATTGATGGACAGCTTAATTTCCTTAATTTCGAAAAAATGAAATTAAGTTAATTTCGAAAGTGCCCCGAATTGCCCCAAATTAAGGAAATCATATGTTTTTTTGTTTACAAATCGAATTACATGCTCAAAACACTATTTGTAACTGTGATATTTTAATAATGTTATTTGATATTGAAATTTAAAAATTTGATTTTTGAAATAAAATAGAAATAAATAAAAAATATAATATAGGAAAAAATGAATAATAATAAGGAATTCTTATTAAAAAATGTTTTTCAAAATATTTGCTACTGCAAAAATAATAAGTAGCGCCTTTGGCAATGAATTACAATCAATGGAACAAAACATTGCTACTTTAAAACAACAAATGGAGGACTGCTATAAAGCTATACTAGTTGGAACAACGTCATCTCTACCAAGACCATAAAAATAAAACTGGCAATCAGCATTTTGGAACATGTGCTGTCACACGGAAGATGTTTTGAAAACACATATTTTTCGTGTAACTCGAAAAAATTTTTTAGTTCTTTATGTGCGTTAGGATCTTCTGGGGAATACAGGGTAGTGTGTGAATTATTTGCTGTTGACACATCCATAGTATGCACAATTATATTGGAGTATATAATTATTTATTACCTAAAAAATTATTTAAGCTATTTAAACTAAATTTTTAATTATTTACATATTACTACAATTAAAATTAGATGCTTATTTATTAACTAAAATGACTTCGCCGTTTCCTCCTCCAGATAATCCTCATAAAAGTCTGCATCTACAATTTCGAAAAAACCGTTAAACATTAAAGAAAAACATAATAAAAGTAACAAATAAATAACAACTTGCGTGAATGATTTATTTTTTAATATTTATTTATCATCAATACTGAAGTTGTTGAAGTTATTTGATGTTTTCGCAGGTGAAGCCACCAATTATTTTTTTTATTCGTTCATAATACACCCACCTAGATGATGGAACCACCAGAAGGGCCAATTTTACAATTTTCCTTTCTTTAAATTAAAAACAATTAAATATTATGGCTTCATTAGATTAATTCCAAATACCTGAATTTTGAGGTCATGTTGTTAATTTTCACTTGTACTTCTCTGGAATTGTGCATAAATCCGAGTTGATTTTTTCATCGCCCGTTTTTGCGTGCACCACGGCGGCTTTCCATAATGCATTTAAAATGTTTCAAAAGCGCGTTTTCTGCTGCTTCGGTCCAACCGTATCTTTTTTTTATAATTTTTTTTCCTCCATCGCCAATTCTAAAATGTTTGCATTACTTTCAAAATATTTTCCCGGTTTCATTAAAGTCAACTGTCACTGACATTTATTTAAAAAAAAATTGTTATTACTGCTGCTGTTGCTGGAGTTCTTGCTGTTGCGGTTGTTGTTGCTGTAGCTGTAGCTGGTGCAACTGATGGTGCGCTCTGCCACTGTGGTAGCCACTGCCATTGTTGCGACCACTGGTAGTAACTCCATGGTGTTAGCCCGAAGTTTAATAGTGGCAATGTTGTTGTTGTTGCGGCCTGCAATAGTGTTAAGTTGCGGCGCGCAATAGTGTTGTTGCGACAGAGTTGTTATATGGTCGCCACAAATTAATTGAATGTTTGGGTGATCAAATAGCTGTTTCGAATATTACTAAATAGTCACTGTCGTCATAAATGACGTTAAAATCTAGTTTAATATAAAATTCTAATGAAAATAAATATTTTTTTCTCCAATTATTTCCTTTATAGAATCTCTCTAATTGAAGTTAACAAAAAGTAATATCAAAATGTAAAAACTACCTGAGGACACTCATTAAACAGAGAATGCTTTAAGGTATTGATTAAAGAAATGGTAGTTTTTATTACTTATGTGCTACAAGTTTAGCAGCTGTTTCCTAGTAAGACAAAAAACTGGGTTGGTGATACGCCGTTGTCTGGCTTCAATATTTGATTGCGTATTTACTTTTAAACAATACTTCGCAATACGAGTTTGAATGACATCACATACGTGGGTTTATTGAGATTTATTTTAAATAAATTGAATCTTACATACTGAAACCACTAAAATAAAATTGTTTTAAAATGAATTTTATTTAATTAATTAAACACAAAACTTCTTTAGGATTAATATTCATTGCTCAAACAATACACTCCTGTTGTTTTTTAAGTTAAATTAATTACCGCAAGACCCCGATTCGCGTCGTTAATTAAGACCGACAAAATGGAAATAATGCAAATCGAATCACTTTCTCTATATATTTAATTTTCATAAATATTTGATGCTAGACCACTTGTTGATGGAGATTTACCTTTTAACTCATTGAATATCGACAGAGCCTTTTTCTGAAAACCCATTTGCTCCAATGGCTTTCTTCTTTGATTCCGATTTTTAACGCAAATGGATAGAAGGGATTATTAGTGTAGTGTATTAGTGTAGTGTACCAGTGTAGTGTATGAGTGGAGTGTATTAGTGTAGTGTATTATTTATTATCTGTGCGAGCTCGTCTTATCACCTTTGTGATCAGTACAAGACTGACAACTTAAACTAAAATTCTTAAATAAATTACTTTTTAAATCTTTATCCGAATAAATGTTCGGAGATCAACGTGCTGTTGTTGTTCATTATTTATAAATTAATAACAGTAAGACCCCGATTTGCGTCATATATTTACTTTTCAAAAATATTTGATACTTGACCACTTGTTGATGGAAAATTACCTTTTAACTCATTGAATATCGACAGAGCCATATTCTGAAAACGCATTTGCTTCAATGGCTTTCTTCTTTGATTCCGATTTTCTATCTAAATGGATAGAAGGGACTCAATTTTTACCGTAAATGCACTTTTATTTTTTGTAACCTGTTAGACCTCCAAATGTGTTACAGCTTTTTCATAGTCCTTTATATTGTCCGCATCAGGATTACAAATTGTTCTTAAATAGTTGGAGCTAAGTCCAGAATTCTCTCAATGTCAGCAGGTTTTTCTCCAACTTTAAAACGTTTTAAAATGTCTAACTTTTGTTCCAAGGAAATTTGTTTTTGCTTTTGACTCATTTTTATATTTTACGAAGTAGAAATTTACCTTTCCCTTTCACCACACAAATGTCAACTAACACCTTTTAACTAAGAACTTAATACATGTAAAAAAATGTGACCAATAACAAATAAAATGATGATCCTCTATGTACCCATATATTAAAAATCGTCGCAAATCGAAACATTACCGACGCAATTCGTAGCCAAAACTTATATTTTTTTTTTGACCACGCAAATCGAATCACATTTCTCTATATATTTAATTTTTATAAATATTTGATGCTAGACCACTTGTTGATAGAGAATTACCTTTTAACTCATTAAATATCGACAGAGCCTTTTTCTGAAAACGCATTTGCTTCAATGGCATTCTTCTTTGATTCCGATTTTCTATGTAAATGGATAGAAGGGACTCAATTTTTACCGTAAATGGAGTTTTATTTTTTGTAAACTGTTAGACCTCCAAATGTGTGACAGCTTTTCCATAGCCCTTTATATTGTCCGCATCAGGATTAGAAATTGTTCTTAAATAGTTGGAGCTAAGTCCAGAATTCTCTCAATGTCAGCAGGTTTTTCTCCAACTTTAAAACGTTTTAAAATGTCTAACTTTTGTTCTAAGGAAATTTGTTTTTGCTTTTGACTCATTTTTATATTTTACGAAGTAAAAATTTACCTTTCCCTTTCACCACACAAATGTAAACTAACACCTTTTAACTAAGAACTTAATACATGAAAATTATTATTATTTTATTATTATTTTTTTTTGTTCCTTAATGCAAACAAGTCTTCAATTCTACCAATTGCTAGGTTAAATATAATTGTTGATTTCTTGCTATCTGTATCACTTGGCAACTCAATTATTAAATATACTAATCGGTAAAGTGTCTGGGTTTCCATTTGAACAATAATCTATAATAATAATTGAACATGTTAACCAAGTTTTTTTTAGTCAGTCTCTTTCAAGCGCAACCAGAAATGCAGATAACGCGGGAGTCTTAACGTCACGTTTATTTGTCTTGTGTTTGTTTTGTAAATTTTGTTTTTTTTAATTTCTTTCCTTCTTCTTTTATTCATTGATTAAGTTTTTTATAATTTGTTTAATAATAATTTAAATTCTGTTATTTAAATAATTCAAGTTATTTTATTTACTCTCTAAACATTTTAATTTCTTCTTTTATTTTATTTTTATTTTATTTCTTTTAGTTAGCTTTAAGATACTGCAAAAGGTTGTTCCTTAATGCATTTAAATGAATAATAATTCTTTGCAATTATTGATGAGAATATTTTTTTTACATGATTTTGAATAAAATATAATTTTTCGTGCCTTTTAACAGTAAAATAATAAATAGAAACTATGACGTATTTGTTACGAACGTATGTACTTCCAAAAATCGTTCTTTTTTTTTTTGCAGTAGGTGGAAGTATCGAAAGCCACCGTGTGGGACTTTAACCCACTAAACCACCTCTAAGGAATGAAAGGAGAAGACTTCCACGGCAATGAGGAAACTTCATTCCAGTAAACGAAGGAGAGAGAAGAGAGTGAAGAGACCTAATACCTAGCGAACTAGGTTCATCTAAGTCAGGGATCAAAAAAAATCGTTCACAATAGACGAATTTTTAGTGTTGGCAACCATGTGATTTAAGCTGCTTAAGAGTTAAGTGATTTCAAAAAAGTTGGACTAAATAAGCCAGCCGTGTTGTTCTTTCATATGTTATTTTTAAAATGAACAGTTGTTCTTTTCTGATATGCTTGCAAAAGAAAAGGCTTAATATATATGTGTTCTACACTATATTCATGTTTTATGCCCTCATCACGAAGAAATCTATTCATATCATTGCACGCGTATATTCTGTGCCATTATCTGAACGCAAAATCTTTACCTTTTTGCCAGTTTTTCTCTTAGCCATTGTCTTAAGTTCCTCGAATTTTTCAAAGATCTCATTCGTCTTCAACAATAAAGGTAATAAAATCTCGATTGAATTTACGCGCATCGGTCCGCATACATCACTATGCACAAGTTCTAGTAAGTCTTCTGTATGCGAATTTGAACTACTAAATGGTAACTGGGTTTGCCCTTAATGCATATTTCACAAACTGGTAACTTATCAAGTTTGACATTTACGCCAGAAACCTTTTCATCAACACTGTTGCTTGTGGTTTTTTAAAACTATTGAATTTTACTTTTATAGAACACATGTGCGATGACGCACCAGAATCAAGGCACCATAATATATAAGGATATTCAGGATGTCTGTGCATCGTTGCATGTGCAAAATTATTTGATTTTACAAAAACAATTCCCTTATTTATAATTCCACACTTGATTTGCAAGACAATATTCAAGACCATATTTTCAGCACCAATTACCTCTTGCATATTTGATTTTCAAGACTCTACTGTGAATGATACTATTTTTTTTAAATGTTCGCTGGGCAATATTTTAGCGAAACGGTTTTTTTTTTGATTTTGTAATTTTATGCAACTGTTTGATTTTGTATTCATTTAACGTCCAACAATGTCGAAGCTGCTGGCCAAAACTATTCGGAGATGTAGCAACAAAAAGTGGACCAATAATGAGGTAAACCTCGTTCTAGATTTGCTTGAGGAAAAAGAAGGTTTTGAGGTATATATGTTATATATTCACCTATCGAGATTATTTGTTTTTTTGTATTATTTTAAACTCCAACAGCGCAAATATTTTATAGGAAACTTATAGCAAAAAAAAAAAAATATTCCAATATGTTGGGGTTTAAAGTACGCCATTTAAGACGAAGTTAGAGGAAAGCGAGTGATTGATGTACTTAACAGGCGCAGGCCTTGAAAAAAAGATGCCTGTACAACTGTTAAAGGCTGATGAAAATACTTCTGATTTATTACAAATAAAAGGCTATTATATATTTGTTTAAGTTTTTATAGATAAGATTGAAAAAATATGCCCTTTCTGTCGTCGCTTGTGCACTTTTTTGAATTAGATCTAAACAAAACTACTGCAACTCGTAGTTCTATAGGAAATTGTTTAGATGAATGTAATTTAGTAAATTCTTCATTGTTAGCTAAAAGGTTAACAATTTTGTGAAATTGTAGTCACCCAAGTCGTAGCATTTGACGCAATCTATTGTCATCAATAGTCATGAGGACATCACTGAACCATTTAAAAGATTTTGGAAACTTTGATAAAATTTCACGACGACACATATGCACAGTGGAAATGTCTTCTTCTAAATCATCCAAAATGTCACTTATTGCATCGTCATTATCGCTATCATTTTCTGCAATTCGTTTGAACAGAAATGTACTCTTATATTAAACATATAAATGTACGAATCTAAATTACGTACTAATTCCGCAACAACAAAATCGAGCACAATATTCAATATATTCTGCATTTCACTTTTTCTTGGCATTGTTAAATATGTTGACGAAAATCAGCTGTTCTAAATACTTTCAAGACTAATATGTACAAAGTGAGTTCAGGATTATTAGAGTTTGCAATGATGCACATTCGACGATGCACAGACATCCAAAATACCCCTATTGTTTCACTATTTACACACATGGTCACTTCTGAACATTGTAGAGTTTCATACTTTTCGTTCTCCTTGCTATTTTTCTTGTGCTTGTATGCTGGAGTTCTTGCTGTTCCGGTTGTTGTTGCTGTAGCTGGTGCAACTGATGATGCCCTCTGCCACTGTGGTAACCACTGTCATTGTTGCGACTACTGGTAGTAACTCCATGGTGTTGGCCCGAAGTTGTGTTGTTGCGGCCTGCAATAGTGTTGCTGCGGCAGAGTTGTTATATGGTCGCCACAAATTAATTGAATGTTTGGGTGATTATATAGCTGTTTCCAATATTACTGAATAGTGAAAAAATATATCAGAGACAGAGCTTTAAAATTATTCACTAAAGTTGATGCGCTACTTAACCCCGCCCTAAC